>NC_090924.1:1142854684-1143157715 GCF_040938575.1 Ambystoma mexicanum
CAAACCTAACCCTAAGGGAGCGACACTGAGGGCAAAATGGGAAGTAGACCTTGCAGCCCCGCTCACTGATAAAGAATGGGAAAGAGCACTAATATTCCCCAAGAAAGTGTCAAGAAACTCCAGATTTGGCCAGATACAGTTGAACGTCCTTTATCGAACTTACATGACCCCCCACAGAGTTGCCTCGTTCAACGCGAAGGTCCCACCGGTGTGCCCATGGTGCGGGAACGACAGGGCAGACATGATCCACATGTTCTGGTCCTGCACCAAAGTGATGACACTCTGGTCGAAAGCCAAGCAATCCTGTAGAGACGCCGGCATGGAGCGATACGAATGGTCACCAGGAGAGTGCCTATTGGGTACATACCCCAGACCGAGTAAATTCAAACACCTCGTGAAACTAATGGACATTTCATGTATACTCGTCAAAAGGACCATAGCGATGGCTTGGAAGACGCCAGCGGGCCCCAGACATGAGCGCTGGTTAAACGAAATGGCGAGGTGGACGGCTGCGGAGACCAGAGCCTGGCAGGAAGGAACTACATCCAACGGGGAAGCCACAAGCGGCTCCCTGGTCGCCTGGAGGGCCCTTCTGACGGACATGCTCTTCGATGCGGACCATAAGCCCCCTTGAACACCTGTTGTGGTTCATAGTAACAGGCTCCCACCATCACAAGGTATATGCCTCCTGCAGCTGTTCCCCTCCACTTCCTGAGAAGTTACACTCTGGACTGAACCACCATCACGAACTCCACTTACTACATCACACGAAGACTATCGTTGTTTAAGATAAGTTTCCTTTTGTTCTTTTCTTTCTCCCCATCTTCTTCTTTCCTTCCCTCTTTTTCACTTGTTCAATTCACGAGTTTGTATTGTTTTACCTTATCACGAAACCAATAAAATACTTTGAAAAAAAAAAAAAAACTACAAACTGAGACCTTTCGGAACCTCTGCAGCTCCTCCAACAGACACTGCTGGCTTTTTACCAAACCTACATAGTCGCTCCTCCCTGGGTATGTTCATTTGCGCGCCTGTTATTTCTTCAATTTCTAACACATTAAAGAAACGCTTCATAAAATATCTTTTCTATTGAGGAGAAGATTTCAAACATAATACAAGTTGTTATACATTAGAAAAGAAAAGGGAGTGGTGGTGTGTGTAGACCTAGTTCGAGAAGATCCTGTTAGAGTTCTTCAATAATATGCTAGATTGCGGGGTGCACGTCTGTCAATTTCAGATGCAGAGGAAACTGATCAGAGATGTTAGGGTTAAGTAGAGGAACTCCCTGGAAAATGTACTAGAACATGCCTCCCTGGCATTAATATGACCTGCCAGAGAGGACACAACGTGAGCTCAAAGTGAAATCCAAATGGGAGGAGGATTTAGGGAGGACCTTCTCAGAAAGAGAATAGGCAAACGTACTACTGTATACTAAAAGGATTTCCAGGAATGCCAGGTTCAAATTCACACAATTATTCGCCCTGCACAGAGCATATATGACTCCATACCGAATAGCCAAATTCTGTGGGGCAACAGACACAGGTTGCCCAAGATGAGCTGATGATAAAGTAGATGTGGTACACATGTTTTGGGGCTGCAGGGTGGTACAACAGTTCTGGAAAAGGGTGGTGACTCGCAAGAGGGTGTGGGTGTAACTGAGTGGACTCTGGAGACATGCCTGCTCTTAGCATTTTAACTGGACATTTAACTGTTTGATGAGCAACGTGGGGTGATATTTGTATGTAAATATAGTGAAACTGTTTTAATTGTGAAAGGTGTATATGTTTAAACCATTGCACAATAAAATAAAAAAATAAAAAAAGATGTAAAAAAAAAAGTTGAGACCAAAATCTTGTCCGAAGTCATTGCCAATGAATTGTAACCTCCACTATCTAAAATAGTCCACCGAGACCAGACTGGCATCCCGGGTCGTCAACCTCCTCTAAAATAAGGAGACTGGTGGATATAATCGTGCAGGTCAAAGTCCCAGCCGAGGCTGAGTTGACAGCACTGGACACCAAGAAGCTGTTCAACTGTGTCCTGGGTCTACCTTTCCTAATAACGCATGAGATTTTATTTTCAAACCGTACATGAAACATTACATTAATTTGATAGATCACAGATACAGATGTCTTCGTAAGGCAATAATGAACTAAAACCCTCCAAAACAAAATTCAATCCCACCAGATACAATATCACACAATCAAACTAAGGAAGTACAGTTTTAAAGGACATTCTAAACTACTGTTCCCATCACCATAGATGGAGGGAGTTCCATGTTGGCTGCGCACCTATGCCAAAACATTGTTAAGAGTGGGTTTGCTACCATAAACTGCGCACACAAATAGAATTGTTAAAGCTCGTTGAGCATTATTTAATGCAAATCAAAACAGCCGACGCGTGTTTCGAGCCACAACGCTCTTCTTCCAAGGCTGCAAAATTATATCCCATACATTTTGTATACATATTTAACATAATCACATGTAACAAACCAATTGTAGCAAACAATCGGGTCCAAAATCAAAAAGGGAGGCAAGGTAGTGTTAGGTGCCGGACAAAAATAATAATAATTACCGAACACAATGAATTAAGGATATACATTGGCAAGAATAACCAATAGTTGAAAAACACCACATATTAATTGAAAAGTTCATGAAAAGGATATAGAGAATTGGCAATGAAATTAGCCAAACGTTGAGAACAATTGACAAACATAGTGAGAGAAAACAAAAGATGAAATTAATTAGGGAAATATGGTAGTAAAAGCAGTCATGTATGGACAACCATGGTCACCCATTGTGCTGTATAATTACAAAGCAAAATTGCCACATCCATAAATAGGAGGTTACCTTGTGGGAGCTTGAATCGAAAAACTAATACTAGAACAGAGAAAAAGAAACTAAGATAATATATCAATATGCCGCAGGAAAACCCTCAACTGTCCACCACTGGCAACATTTCTTAACTTGCTATGCCAAAACATGTCATTTTTCCTGCGTCAGCCCTTTGATCCGTACATTCTCTCCTCCAGATATATACATTTGCCAAGCCCTTCATTCCACACAGAAACCCTCAGTGTATTATCCAACCCCCACTTGGTGGCAATAGCTCTCTTAGCAGCAGCCATATCCACGGACAAAAAAACAGTGTCTCATGCTTGGAAATGTGCACCTCTCTGCCAATAGAGTTAAACTAACTTGAGATCCCTCCCCAGTGGTTGACCGAACACTCTCTCGATCTCCCTGTGAACTTTCTCCCAATTTGTATGAATGTGCTAACACTCTGACAAAACATGAAAGAAGCCCACCACATTAAATCTACATAGACTGTGGATCAGGTGGTTCTTACACATACCCATGTGGTATAAGAACACCCTGGAATAGTGTTCTCGGGAGAATTTTGAACTGAATGAGTCACAACTTATCAGATATCCAGAGAATTGGGCAAAACGTTTGATGGGGAATGGAAGGATATAATAACATAACACAAGAGGGTCTCCAAGAATGCTAGGTTGCAACTAATTCAACTTTGTTACGCTGAGAGCATATCTCACACCAGCTGCTATTGCAAGATTCAAAGGAGCCAGTAAACACGAATGTCCTTTGTTGTAAATTAGAGGAGGCGGGACACATGTTCTGGGGATGCCCAATCCTACAGGTGTTCTGGAGGGGTGCAGCACGGGAAGCAGCTTCAGGAGGCATCGACCATGATATTACAACCCTGCAGGCCTGCATGCTGAACTGATAAAAAAAAGAAGCTCAAAGGATTAACGTCTTAACAAGCTTAAAGATCTGATGTACATATTAACTAAACGCAGCATAGCCATGAGGTGGAAGGATACACGGAAACAGAGTGTTACCAGATGGTGGGGAGATTTGAAAAAATGGGTGACAGCAGAAACTGGAGTATGGGAAAATGCGCTGGAAGAAAAAAAGTTAGAAGCAGGAATGGACATCCAAAGGTGGATTGCCTTAACCATGATTGTATTTGCTCGAGAGGAAGGGGAAGTCACTATGCAGACTACATCAGAGGAAGTGGATGCAGTACAATGTATAATTTGTATAACACATTTAAAGGACACTATGAACATGCCAAGTTCGGGGTGGGAGGGGGTAAGAGAAGATGTTGGACTAGATACTGTATGATGATAATGTATGCCATTGTGTGGTTTGTTGTTCAAAAAGTGTAACGAATATATTACAAACAAAAAAAACTCAAGGACCATGATGGTGTCGAGGAGGATGGATCCAAATGCTGACCATACAGAGGCAGCCGGCTCTAACCGGGAAAGGACCAGGATCCGGGTCTTGAGGCATACGGTTGCAGTGTTATTCATAGCCAGAGTTGCTGTTAGTGGCAGCATCTGGGCTTTCTAGAGGTTTTACAAAAGGGGAGTGCTTGGTCAAAGACCTATAGAATTGCTTCTCTAAACTGCTCCCACTCTTCCAGGGTAGATAAAGACCTACGTACAGGTGGGTTGAGCTGACTTGGGACTAGTTGTGGAAGCTTCCTGACCTATGAGGGGCATATGAAGATTTCTCTGGTGTGCCTTTTTTAAAAGCCGCCAGCAGCCGCTTGGCAACCTGCAACATAACTGCCTATTGGTGTATTATTAACAAAAATCCCATTGCTCTTTTATGGTTCCAGCCCAGACACCAGACATACGAGGTGGAGATCTGACCCCATCACACGCTACATTTGTCGCAGTTTAAAGACCTGTGATGGAGCTGCTTCCGAGCACAGTGTACTGCATAGTGTTCAACTGAAAATCGTGCCAGTACAAACTGCATCAGATCAATATTTCATAGATGAGCTTACTTTACGAGCAATGTGTTCATTGGAAACAAATGACTGATGTATTTTGTAAATAGCAACTGTGAGCTAAACATTAAGGGCCTGGTTCACAGAAGCATTTTAGAATGGCGCAATCCCATTGGAAAACACCCCATGAATCAGGCCCAAAAATGTATTGTTCATCAGAAAACTGCTTACAAATTGCATACTGTTTGGTCTGATCTGAAACAGAATAATTTGCATCCTCAGAATATAAGTGTAGAATAAACTTCTTTCAATATCCTAATGCTTTATGGGACTTTAAACAAAATTACAGAAACACAGAGGTTTTATGAGGGGTTTTGCCTGGAATCACTCATTCTAAACTCCCTAGTTTGGATTCTACCAGGACTATGTCAATATAATTCACACAGGATACAATGTAAGTGCATACCCTAGAGGTTTTGCCACAATGCAGAAAACGTCCTTTAATTGTACATAAAATAAGTGAACTTTTTGTCCACCATTCATATACATTTCCATGATGTGTAGCCTTCAAACAGCAAGGACAAGGCAGCTCCTTTTTAGTTTTGGCTATTAGGTGTCCCTGAAAGCAATAGCTATAAAGCCCAAACATTGTCATAAAAATAAGAGCTTTAACATGAGAGCTTGAAATAGGGGCTGTGGATGCATTTTTGTAATGTGTTTCAAGGTAGTTTGACATATGTGGATGGATGTTATGTAGTTTGGCCATGTCTCCCACCGATATAACGCCCATCGCCAAGTGAAATCTATAAGGTTGTCCTCCCATTCCCACCCATCTCCTCACACAACACACCTCTTTTTGCACGCTGGCTGATTTTCTATGGTGTGGTGAATTTATCAGCCATTTTTACTTCAAAGATGGTGGCCGCCATCTGTTTGTTATTTGACTTGATTGATGCATTTTAATATATTTACAACGTCTTTTAAGTTATGTTACATATTTTGATGTATTCAGTTTTCAAAATAAAGAAGTTTTGTTAAAGAAACATGTTTTGTAAAATGGCTTTCAAATTCTCCATATAATCATTTGTGGGTGGTGTTCAAGTGTCTCCTGATGTAAACATGTCCTGATTGGCTGTGCAGATAATGAGGTCAGGAGGATGCCATTGGTTCTTCAGTCTGTTTCTGTACGGAGGGCAGCCATTTTATTTCAGCATTTGATCACTCTTGCCATGCTGTGATCGAAGATGGCATTCTGAAGAAATTATCTTTCTTCCCCCTCTCCATCTCCCTTTCTCCCTGCCTCTACCCCTCCCTCCCTTGTCATAAGACTGGGTAGGAGAGGGGTACAAGTCCCATAATGCTCTGTAAGAAGCCAGGACCAACACACTGATCACAACCAATCTGGATGTTTGTTATGCTTGCTTTCCTGTTTGGTTGAAGAAACATCTGTTTTTATTCTATACTTTCTTCCAACTGTTTTCTCTCCTAATGCTGCTTAGTGACCTCGTCCTACTCCCTTTCTCTTGCCTTGGGAACAAACTACCTTTTTCCACGCTAGTCTTCCACTGGTGCCCACGGTTTCCCATAAGCGTGAGAAGCACGTTGCAGAAACTTTGTGCGAAGCATCTGTGTGCTTAACCTTTGGGGATTCGGCCGGTCGGTGGATGGCACTCTGTTTCACGCTATTTATATCTGTGCATTGCCCCTTGCAGAGCTCGTGCTCTCCCCGGGACCTGTTCACTCTTGCGTTTTGTACGCCTTTGGGTAGCCCCTTTGACTGTATTCTAAAATGAAGCGTAATGATTCCACAGGGATGCACCGGCCCAAGGCCGAAATAATTACCTGTCATTTGGCATGTTGTCTGCGTCTACTTATCAATTACATGTCTACAAATGTGTATGATTAACACGAAATCTAATGGTGTTTAAATAAGAAATCCAATAGTTTTGATACAATGTTTGTTTATTTTTATTATTTATAATGCGCGCCAGACCCAAAGGTATCAGAGCGCAGAAAAAGACATGAATGTTTTCAGCTTAGTTACAGTGCTGTACAAGAGAGTCCAATAGAGTGTGGTGAGGATGAAGACACAATCCCTCAGTTGCACACAATCATTCGCAATGAAGAAGGTGGGTACAATGCAAGATAGAGGACAGATTCAGCTTAATATATACTGTTGTAGATGGCAGTAAGCTAACAAATGATGTATAGAGGAGAGGCGCGGACGGGAGACGTCCTGTTAGCGGTCGTTCTCTTTAATCCATTTGGTGATCTTGAGTCTGAATAGTGGGTAGGTTTGTTTTTCCTTTAGGGCAGGGGGTAGGGAGTTCCACAGCTGAGCAGCTTTTACTGGGAAGCTGCGACTTCCAGATCAGGAGAGTTTTGATCTAGGTACTGTCAGGAGATTAGTGTTGGCTGTTCTTGTGGGACGATTCGAGGTTTGTTGCTTGAATCTTTCTTTGAGATGGAGAGGGGCAGCGTTGTTGAGGCACTTCTGAGTGAGTGAGGCTGTTTTTAGTTTCACTTTGGTGAAGCTGAATCAGTGCATCGGTTTGTGTGTGGGTAGGCTAGGCTGTGGGATGGTGTTGTGGGTGTCTTTTTTTTGCAGATTTTGTCCTGGAGTGCTGCTCTTTTGTTTTTTAAATATTTATTGTTTTCAAATACAACCATGTTAACTGAGAATTGAACAACTCCCCCTCTCCTCTCCTCCCCCAAAGATCTTCTTAGTGTCTCTCGGTATGGGAATGTCTTATGCACTGAAAATGTCCGTAATTCTGATTTTATGGGGGCACCATTGTTCCATATAGTCTGAATGCAAATAGTCCAGGACTGTTCCCCATTCCTTGGTAAATGAACCGCCTGAGCCCTGAATTGAATACGTTAGCTTTGTCATAGTCATCAGTGACCATACTTTCTGAAGTCATGCGTACACTAGTGGTGAGTCTTATAGCCGCCCATGCCGCTATAACTAGTCCCATGAAGCTCCTCCAGTGTGATTTTGTGTATTTCTTAGCCGCCCTATCTTTCATTCCGCATAGCCACACCTTCTCCCCCAACTGTACCGTATCTGGAAACATTTTCCCCATCTCAGTCTTTTCCTCAGACCAGGAACCCCTGATCCCCGGACAGTCCCACCATATGTGTTTCCATGTACCCACTTTTGTGCAGCCTCTCCAGTACATATTGGACGTTTGAGGGTACATTGCATGCAGTCTCTCTGGTGTGTCGTACCATTGGATTACTACTTTTACCCACATCTCCCTCATTTGAACTGATTGGGTCATGTTTGGGATACTGTTCCACAAGTCTGTCCACTGATGTTTTGGGATATCCTCCCCCAGAGTTTTCCTCCATTTGACCATGTAGGCCCACTTGACTTCTTCTTCATGGTAATTAATAAAGGTATACAGTGACGATACAAACCTCCTGGACCCCAAATCAGTTATCAAGTATTTTTCAAATGGAGTGAGGTCCCTAGTTGCCGCTCGTTTGACTTCTGCAGTCGCCAGCCAGTGCTTAAGTTGTTAATATTTGTATCTGCCCACTGCAGTTAAATTTAGTAAGGAATTACACTCCTTGAACGATATTATTTCTGTGTCGTGAAACATTTCCCCAATTTTTGTACACCCCGCTGTTTCCCATTTCTCGAAGGTCCCCCGTTCTAAACCCAGAGGGAATTGGGGGTTTCCGACAGATGGGTGTGAAGGGAGCTTCCACTGTTGTCATGATAACCCTACGCGTTTGTTCGTCCCAGGATGCCAGAGTGGTCATCATTACCACACTGATGCAAAGCTTCGGGTGTCTATGTTGTTTTGCTTTCCAAAGCAGTTCCGCCAATAGGGAACTGGCAACTGCCCTATCTTGTGTCACCTATATTGACTGATGGTCCTCCCCAGTAATTCCTTTTAATCCCATTAGTTGCGCCGCTTGGAAATATTTTTGAAAGTGGGGGAGGGACATCCCCACTGCCCGTATAGGCACTGTGAGAACCGCTATGGCAATCCTCAAGGGAGGAGGGGGCTTCCTTTTCCATAAATAGGTAGAGATTGCCTTTGACAGTGCTTTAAAGAATAATCTGGGAATCAAAACTGGGAGGGCCTTAAAATAGTACAACAGCCTGGGGAAAATGTTCATTTTTACCGCCTGGATTCTGCGCCACAATGAGACCATTAGGGGGCTCCAGCACTCCAGATCCCTCCGTATATGTTCTAGGAGTGGGGGATAGCTCCCTTCATACAGTAGCTCAACCTTGTGTGTCAGTGTTATTCCACGGTACTTGATCCCTTCTGCAGCAATTTTGAGGTCTAGTGCCGCTGTCTCCCTTTTATCTCCTGGGAGAATTAGTATCTCTAATATTTTTTTTTTTTTCCTATTGATTTTAAGGCCGGAGATTGCCCCAAATGTCTCGAATTCTCTTATTGTTGCGGCGAGTGTCCTACCCGGGTCAGCTAGGGCTATCAACATGTCGTCCGCATATGCAATCACTTTATGTTGTCTGCCTGCCATCTCTATCCCCTTTATGAGGAGGGATTATCTGATTCTGATTAGCAGTGGTTCCAGAAATATAGCATATAAGTGGGGACAGCAGACATCCCTGTTTTGTACCCCTAGAGATCTCTACCCTGTCTGAGATATCCCCATTAATGGCTATCCTTATTGATGGGTTTTTGTAGTTGGCTCTAATCATATTTATGTAGTGTTCTCCAAATCCCATGCACTTTAAAGTTTTAAATAGGAGTGACCATTCCACCCGGTCAAATTCCTTTTCAGCGTCTAATAAAAGTAGTATTGCCGGAGTGTGTGTGTGAGATGCCCGTCTTCTCCACTAGTGTATAAGTCTACTAAGATTGTCGTGCTTTTGTCGACCCGGTATGAAGCCTGATTGTCCCCACTTTTGCCCAGCCTGAATAACAAAGACCAATCTAGCTGCCAAGAGTTTGGTATAGATGTTAGAGTCCAAATTAATCGGAGCAATGGGGCGGTAGGAGCCGGGCTGGGAGGGGTCTTTTCCTGCTTTGTGGAAAACTAGAACCTTTGCCTCATTCATTGTCAGGGTTACGTTTCCGCATTCTTTGAAGGCGTTTAAGAGTCTGGTTAGGAATGGAGTTACAATGTCTGCACATTTTTTATAAAATGGGGCGGTAAAGCCATCTGGGCCGGGTGCTTTATTTGGTAGGTCCGCTATTGCTTTTTTCACTTCCTCTTCCCTATTCAGGCTCTCTAACGCAATTCTATCTTCTTCCGCTATTTGTGTTTTGGGGAGGGCTTGTCAATACGCGTCTTGTGCGCTGTCATCTGGGTGTTCCGTTTTATATAGCGTTTGGTAGAGCTCCCTGAACGCCTCCTCCATGTCTTGGGAGCGTGTAAGAATCTCTGTGAGCATTTCGGATATTTTTCATAGTCATGGCCTTTTGTTTCTCACGGAGTTGTCTAGCCAAGTATCTATCAACCTTGTTGGCCTTGATGTCGTGCCGTTTCTTGAGATATGAGCGATTTCTCTGCTTTTTTGGTGCGCAGCATTTCCAATTGACCTTGTATATGTCTTCGAGCTTTCTGCATGCTGCGGGTCGGATTAGTCAAAAGTTTCTCTTGTGTGTCTGCAATTTTCCTTTCAAGCTCTCTTTCCCAGCTCTTTCTCTGTTTGTCCCTGGATGCTTCGAGTGCTATTAGTTTCCCGTGGATTACCGCTTTGAAAGCCTCCCAGACCATTCCTATTGGGGCATCTCCTGTGTCATTTTGAACAAAGTATTCAGTAACCATGTCCCTTATTGACTCCCCCAGTAGCGGGTCCTGTAAAAGGTTCTGCGGAAGCCGCCAGCCCCAAAGCCCCTCCCTGTCCAGGGGTATTCGACTCCATCCAAAGCGGAGCATGCTCTGACAATGAGATTGACCCAAGTTCTATGCCCTGTATCCTTCCCATCAGTCCCACCGAAACCCAGAAGTAGTCCATTCTCGACAGTGTTGTATACATGCGAAAAATACTTAAACCCCCTCTGTTCACCCTTGAGTTCCCTCCATCCATCACACAACGCCATATGGTCCATCATTTGCCTAAGTAGCTTGGACGGTGCCCTCTGACCCTGTGCCCCTCCCGTACTCCTATCTGTTCGTGGGTGCCATGCCAGATTTAGACCCCCCCCCCCCCCCAGTATCAACTCTCCCTTTGCAAAGTCTTCTAACATCCCCAAAGTGTCCCGAGAAAGCCATCTTGCCCCGTGTTGGGAGCATAGACTGATGCACAGGTGAGGCAGTGTCCATCTATCAGGGTATTAACAAATGCATACCTCCCAGTCTTATCTGATAGCTTGTCAATTAGTCTACAGTCCCCTCCATCTTTTACCGCTATCATCGCTCCTGCTCTTTTATCTGGTGCATTAGCCTGAGCCCAAATCTTATACCCTCTGAGGTACACTTTCAGTTTGTCCTGGGCTCTTATGTGGGTTTCTTGCAAAAGTATAATGTTCGCCTTGTCCCTCCTAAGCATGCTATCCAGCTTTTTCCTCTTCACTGGGGAGTTAAGGCCCCTTAGGTTATATGTTAGAATACAGAGCTTCCCCATGGTGTCTTAGCCCGTAGGCAATGTCCAGAGTTCCCCTTTGCATCTTTCCTTTCTGTCTACCGGGGCTCCCTCCCTACCATCCCCCCAACCACTTTAACTCCCCCCCCCCCAAACTCTTAACTTTGAAACAAACTTTGTCCCGAGTAGGGCCCGGGTACCTAAGGATGCTAGGGCGTTTAGCCTATCGCTCCCTGCCCTCCATAAACACGGGATGAACTTCACGGGGGTTCCTAAACCCTTCATCTACCTCTGTCCTTACCAGGATCCAATACCGGGGCCTTACCCCAGGCCGCTGTATTGCTGTTATTCTGGATGCCTGTGAGTGTTCGTCTTTTTCCTTTCGGTTTTCTAGTCCAGCCACCAGTGGATAGATAAATTCTGGCATTCCCTTTTTACTCGACTGGGGTCGTACTGCGTGTCTCGTTTCCTGTTTGCTTCTTCTTCTGCTGAACCGTTTCCCACCCACTCGATCTTCTTGTTTTATTGCCCCTTTCATCCGCCCCTTCGGCTTGAATCTCCATGATGTGGAGCCCTTCCTCCCAGGTGGTCACGCTTCGCTGTTTGTCTTCCCATGTGAAAAGTAACCCAAAGGGGAACGTCCATTTGTACACAATTTGCCTCACCACCAATTCTTTAACCGTTGGGGCCATCGCTCTTCTTTTTTGCAGTGTCACCTGGGCCAGATCTTGGTACAGCTGGATTTCTGCCCCGTACATTCTTATATGGTCCCTCCCCCTCCTCAAGATTTGTTCTTTTGGGGGGGTATGAAGAAAGGGCAACCAGCATATCCCGTGGTCTCTCCCCTGGTGCACCGGATCTCTTTGGGCCCATCTAGTGCACCCAGTCAACACCAATAGAATCCGACTCTTGTGCGCCTAAAATGTCTCAGCACCTCCTATACTGCTCTTTTGAGGTTTTTGTTGTGTACCGACTCCGGCATATTTTTAATGCAGATGTTGGATCTCCGTGAGCGGTTTTCGAGGTCTTCACATTGTATCTCCAGGTTGTGTGTTAGCCTCACCAAGTGCTCCTGCGTCTCGCTATTGTGTTGTGCTTCTTCGGTGTTCTGGAGTATTCTCTCAAGTGTCTCAGTCCGCTCTTCCAGTTTGGCCACATCCACTTTCAGCTCCTGGACAACTTGCTTCATGTCATTCCTTATTGTGGCAAACTGATCCTGAACCGTTGACATTAACTTTTCTTGGAGCTCCATGAACCATGCATGCATGTCCTCCCTTGTGGGTGGTTGTTGGTGTGGGATAGGTGGATTGCCTTCACCGGGGAGGGGTCTTCTTGTGCCCTTCTTCTGGTTTGCACTGCGGTGTCTGTTGACCACATTTGTAGTAGGCTGCCGTCCTGTTTGGTAGTCTGCGAGTTTGTTAGGGATGAGGAACCCTTCCCCTTTGACATTGCCTCCCTTGTGAGATTGCCTCTGACGAATGGAACACCGTAGGATGTCGTCTGTGTGTCTCCACCCCTCCGCTTGTTGCCCTCCACTTGGAGTTTTGGGGGGAAGTTTTAAGATGGTGGTGGAGGCTATATATGTAGCTGTCGCTTGGTAGCCAAGAACCTGCTTTCTCTTGCCTCTTGCAGTCTTGGGTGAGAGGCCGTGTTACTTAGCCCCACCCCTCACTTGTATTAGAGGGGGGTAGAGGGGACATCCCTGCAATGACCCCCACAGCTCAGCCCCCACGTGCTGATATCCGGTTGATTGGGGGTGGGGGGCAAGAGGCCAAGGGCAGCACCAGCTGCAAGTTTTCTAGCGGAGGCGGGGGGTAAGTGCACGGGGGGATGTCCCCTTGTGTTCGTTACGGTGGAGTGGGGGGAGGGGGCCCTCACCTTCCGGACCGCCTGGCGCGTGAACACGTCCTTCCTCAGGGCGGGCCCCTATCTTCTGCTCTCCCTGCAATCTGGCTGCCTCCCGTGCCCTCTGCTATCGCAGCGTCGCCTCACTTTTCCCCACCGAGGGACACAGCTAGCTCCTCCTTCTGGCGTCTGCCCCGTGGCTTGGGGGGGGGGTGTCCTCTGGTGCTCTCTGGAGTCGCCTCTGCCACCGAAGTGGGAGGGGGGGCTGGCCGCCGCTCGTAGCTACCGCCTCGGTGGTTCCCGGCGCGGCGTCCGTGTTACTACCCAACACCATCCACTGCTGCTAAGCTCCCCTGCAGGCGGGATTCCCCGAAGATCCTCTGTGGGGGAGGGGCAGTCCGCACCTCTCCGCTCTGCTGACCCCTCTCCACCGTGTCCGCTGGGTCTAAGGCCACTTGTCCCTTACTCCCGGGGTGTCGAGGGAGAAGTGGGATATAGTTTTAAAAATAACCGGTCATCCAGGCTTGATTGAGGTGCTTCATGATTGCGGCCCCCGCAGGAGAAAGGGTCACATATGCCGCCCTGGCCCGGCGGCCATCTTGGAATCTGGAGTGTTTCTATTTTGTTAGATAAAGCTTTTTGGATGCTAGTACAGCAATTTTTGTCCTTGGTGCAGGTGTCGGGCACAGCAATGGGTGATTCGAGTTCTTTAAGTATAGTGAATAATTCTTTTATGCTTGCGTTGGCTTGTAAGATTCTCTTATTGTAGGAGTCTTGTTTAGCACAAATTATTTCCTTTTTGTATATGGGGAGAACCAAGTGTTCAGGTGCTTTTTGGGTTGGCTCTTTCTGAGTTTTAGTGGGGCGATGGAGACTAGGGCTGTAGGCATTATTTTGTTATAATCCTCGACTAGGATGGAAGGCTCGGAGAACTTGGGTAAGGAATTAAGAGTAGGGAGTATTAAGGGTAAGAGTTTCTCGGCCGTGATGTCTTTTTTATATCCTGGTAGATTAGGGGGAGCCAGTGGGTTATTATTGGAAGGAAAGGTAAAGGATTTGAGTGAAAAGGCTAGGAGGTGATGGTCGGTCCATGATTGAGGTCCTCAATACGTGGATGGATGACAAATGCTGCAAAATGTACTTAATACATTTCCAGGTGTAAAGCAGAGAGATTCAGGGTTCGGATTGGAGACAATCAGTTTCTAGGCTACCTTCAAGCCTCTAGACGTCCAAAAAAAATGTTAGATCTAGTCAGAGGCTATTGTAGCCACCTGTTCTGGTCTTGGCCAGGCAGGCAAGGATTTCTCCTTAAAAGAGTAATCCAGGACAGGGAATTGTCCCCCTTGCATACAGGCTCCTCTGTGTCTTGTATAGCTCCTGTCTCCCATCAACACCCTTCAGAGGGAGAGAAAACACAAACAATGGGTGCCCTATTCCCTTTCTCGCATATCCACCTGTTGAAGAGAAAATTGAGCACTTGTTGGGTGAAACAGATGCTTTGCCTCAAAGCAAGTCTGCAGTCGCACAGCACCTAGGTAAAACTAAGGGATTATGAAACTCTAACTTTAGATCTGCCAGCGGGGAGTAATATTATTCTCATTCTATGAGGTTTCTGAGGTGGGGGCTGAAGTCGCATTGTTTTAGACAGGGATTCCATTTCATTTAATGGAGATGCAAATAATGTTGACACCACTGTAGGCTATAAAAGGCACAGAGTTTGTAAGTGAAAGACATCAGTGTAGGTGATACCCCCTAGGAGGGTGAGTTTAGCTGTATGGTCCATCGTCATGTTAGCTTATATTTCAATAACGCTGTAGGAAGAAAGGCACTTCAGGAGACCATAATCTGAGAGACGAGAGAGTAGAGGAGCAACGCAATGCATGCAGCAGAAATTGTAATTTAGGCTCTTTACTAAATGCAGAGATGTCTAGTGTGGAGATGTTAGAAGCCGAAGAGCGAATACAGAAGAGGCAGAGAATGTATTCAAAACGATGGACTGCGACAGCTGGGCCAGATTTATTTGTGGGAATTTTTATTGATTTTTACACATAATCATAACAATTGAAAAACTGTTTATCATCAAACATTACACATTCAATTGTATGACTACGTCCCCCCCCCTCCCAAGAACTCCCCCCACCCATCCCAGGCCTACATCGCACTCATCTTTTCACCTCCCTTCTATCTTTCTTCCCTTAACTTAGCTACGGTTTCATCGTGTCCAGAGATCTCTACCAAGTCTTGGGTACTTTGTTCTGAAACTGCCAAATCAGCTGTCAGTTGTCTCCACGCATCCACCCCTCGCTCCCCTTTTTCCATGTCCCTACCTGCCGCTTCCTGCCACACTGAGGTCTTTGCATTGGCCCATTTTAACAGATCCCTCCACTATAATTGTACTGCAGTTCTCGCTTGTGCTTTCCACCCCCTTGCAATTCCACATTTCGCCAGGATATATGCTAAGTCTTTGAGCTTATTCACATGTTTAGCTCGCTTGGGTCTTGGGAATCTACCTAACGGGCAAGCCTTGGGGGTAACTCACATACAGGGTAATCTCTGCTTTCGCTAATATTTTGGCTACCTCACTCCAGAATCTGCAAATCTCCATGCATGCCCATCATATATGCACTATACCACATCCACCTCCCCGCATTTCGGGCATGTCTGTATATCTGCTTGTGAAACCTGGCTATTTCGTTCTGGGTCAGGTATGCTCTGAGTCATACATAATTCAATCTGTTGAAGTTGCGCATTCCTCGACACCTTCTTGTGATACCCCCTTGCTCCGCTCCACATCTCGTCCGACATTGGTTCCCCCAAGTCTACTTCCCATTTTTGCCTCGTCTGTTCTACCCCCCCCTCCAACTTTGGACATTAATAGTTCTCCAGCATGGGGTCTGGCATGGATTCACATGCTCATGAATATTCCCCGTCGTCAGGCTGGGAATCCTCAGTAAAGAAAAAATCAGTATCATTTTCGTTTCTGGTCTGTCTTTCGTAGTAGTAACCAATCACTGATCTCTGCGTCATACAGACCACAGCCAATGACTGCCATCTCCCTAAGCCCCGCCTCTGGCAGCCATCTTCAGATTTTTACTGCACGTTCAAGTGTTGGGAGTCCTCGTGCTTAGCTCTCGAGCTTTTACTGCGTGTTTCGCGCTTTTTCAGGTGAATTTTCACATTTTTTCGGTTAATCGAGACTCAAGCTCCACCGTTTCTACTCCCGTTAACGGGTACCCGTTGCGGGATTTTCCTACGCCCCTCAAGGGTGAAGATTTCGTCGAATCAACCTCTTGGAGGATTCCAGAAGATTCGCGGCCTACTTCGAGATGGCCCAGGACGCGAGTTCGTCACCCGGACCCAAGCTGTTTCGCAGCTGCCCTGGATGCGGGCTGCAGAATGTGTGTAAGGAGGACGAACATTCGCTATGCCTCTACTGTCTTCATGGGGACAAGACTCATGTAGAAAAGGACTGCCAGTTCTGCAAGAACTTGTCAGAGCGGACCATGAGGGACCGTCAATCTCGTCTCGCCAGCTGATTGGAGAAAGGCTCAACGGGTGAGAAGAAGAAGAAAGGGTCCGAGCGGGCTTCTAAGTCCTGTGCGGGCGCCCCGGCGACGGGGGCCCAACACCAGGCCAAGCGCCGGGAGTCCGCTGGCTCCGGGAGCGCCGAAAGGTCGGGCTCTTCGGTCACCAGGCAAGGCGCACCTTCCCCGGCACCGTCAACCACGAGCCAGCGCTCCGGTTCGGGGAAGAGGACGTCCGAGACCCCGGGTAAGCTTCTGGAGAAGCCCCTTCCGATCTCGGGAGAGGGGGAGCGAGGCGTCGCCCCTCCCCATAAGGAGAAGGCCCAGGACGCACCTAAGGTGGTGAAGGCGATCGCGGCGACTCTGGCCAAGCCGGCAGAGACCCCGCCAGCGGAGACTGCCTCCGGGACTAGTTTCCCTGCCGCCAAGGAGGGAATCCTCTTTTCAGCCCATCGTCATGGCCACCATGATGGAACAAGGGGGGGGGGGCCCATGTTAGCCTCCTCGAGCTCGGAGTCAGCCTCGGAGGAGGAACTGACCGAGGTCACGAGGAATCTCGAAGTACAATTCGAGAAGGTTCGGTCCCGCAAGGAAGATCCTCTGGAAATAACCAAGGAATACGACGATGGCGAGGAAGAGCAGCCATCCCTTCCGGCGCAGCCAGAACCTAGGCCTCAGGATAGCTCGCCAGCCATTGTCTGCGATCCAGTCCTTATGCTCTGAGATGAGGACGAGATTACCACGGCCCAGGCCGTAGGACCCGCAACCTGGCCCGTCGGGAAGTCCTCGGAGCAAACGACGGAGGACCCAACCCTCTCCTCCGCTCGCCCCCGTGAGGCCTGCAGTTCCATCCTCATCCTCCCACGAGTCGGGAGATGACGGTGCGGTGGGCTCGACGACGGGTTCTGACGGCGACGACGACGAAACGGGTCTCCCGGGCATCTCCGCCCGACGAGATTGGCTCATTCCACGCCATGATCGCCAGGGCGTCCGAATTGTTCCAGCTCTGCCTGGAGCAGCAGAAAAAGGAAGGTTTCCTCTATCAGCGCCGGGAGGCCAAGAGGAAGACTGTCATCACGGTGCCTCTAATCGATGACATCTGGGAGGAGGGCCTGTCGGTATTCAAGAACCCCTCCACGGCACCAGCCAAACGGACCGGTACGAGAAGAAGTACCGGGTCCCCAAGACCGCTCCCCTGTGCCTCAGGTCCCAGCCAACGCCAGACTCGGTCGTCTCGGCGGCGGCGAAGAAGAAAGCGGCGGGGTCTTGAGCCTCAAAGTCGAATTCCGCTCCAGACGGTGAGGGAAAGAAGTTGGACGCCATGGGGCGACGGGCCATTTCGTCGGCGGCGACGACGATGATCAAAGCGGCCAACGCCCTGGCGATCGTGGCCCGTTACGACAGGAGGTCCGAGGCCCTGGAAATACTTCAAGAAGGCGAGGTGGCGTCAGACCACGCCATAACGGTGGCAACCGATATTGCCGATACCGGGTTCCGCCAGCTGGGCAACGGAGTTTGCCTACGACGACGGGGTTGGCTCAGGGTGACCGACTTCCGTCAGGAGGTCCAGACCAGTGTGTTGGACATGCCGTTCGACGGCAGCAACTTGTCCGGGAAGGCGGTGGACGAATCCCTCCAAGCCATAAAAACGGACACGGAGACGGCCCGCGCTCTAGGAGCCCTTCAGCAACGACGGCCCTTTCGGAGCTCCGGAGGCAGACAGTGGGCCTCCAAGGGATCCAGCGGTGGCTCGTCATCCTACCGCCAGGCAGCATGCTCTTCGTCTCAGGATGCCTACAGGGGTCGCGGCAAGCAAGGAGCGCCTCGCCGCCGTCGGCAAGGTGGCCAGGGCGGCAAGGCCACCACCTCCAAGCAGGACTGAACCGCCCGTGGCCTCGGGCCCCCACCGAAGCACCCCAGTGGGAGGCCGGCTGACGAAGTTTGTTGGCGTGTGGAAGTCCATCTCCACCGATCGTTGGGTGCTGGATACCCTGGCAAGAGGATACTCTATCGAATTCCTGAAGAAGTGCCCTCACATTCCACCTGTGGCCAGGAAGGAAAATAACGTCCCGCAACTGCTGTTGGAAGTACGGGCGATGCTCAGGAAAGGCGCCATCGAGCCCGTCCCGAAGAGGCTCCGGGGTGTACTCAAGGTACTTCCTCGTCAGGGAGACAGGCGGCTGGCGCCCCATCCTGGACCTTCGTCATTTGAACAAATACATCAGGTCACAAAAGTTCAGGATGGTCCCCCTCCAGCACGTGCTGGGATAGCTGGAGGAAGATGACTTCCTATCGTCGCTGGACCCGGAGGATGCATACTTCCACGTTCCCATCCTCAGAAGTCACCGAAAGTTCCTCAGGTTTGTCGTCCAGGGACGCCACTACCAATTCAGAGCACTGCCGTTCGGATTGAAGTCGGCCCCCAGGGTCTTTAACAAGTGCCTGGCACCTGTGGCGGCACGGCTGCGTCTGCAGGGGATTCACGTCTACCCCTACCTGGACGACTGGCTCATCCGCTCAAGGACGAGGGAACTCGCCGTCGAACACACTGCGAGGACCGTCCAGCTACTCACAGACCTGGGATTCGCCATAAATTACCCAAAGTCCCACCTGGTGCCGTCGCAGGTGGCCCTGTTTCTGGGAGCGAGGCTCGATACAGTGAGGCGCCTGACGGCACCGTCGGAAGAACGGACGAAGACCATTCTGGGCAAAGTGCAGCGCCTGCTAGCCACGGACGTGGCCAAGGTGAGGTCCAAGTCCCTCCTGGGGATGATGTCCTCTTGCATCTACCTGGTGCGCCTTTGCAGACAACGGATGCGCCCTCTTCAAGAATTTCTCAACGCCCGTTGGATGCAGGCGACGGGCACCTTCGAAGACAGGGTCTCCCTCAACGAGGTGTTCCGGCGGGCGATTCAGTGGTGGGGCGTTCGAGCGCACCTCACGGCGGGCAAGGACTTTCAGACGCCGGCGTACCAGGAGACGGTGACTACGGACGCTTCCCTGGAAGGTTGGGGCGCCCACACCGGAGATCTCCACGCAAGAGGCCTCTGGCTCCCGGAGGAGAAGCTCCTGCACATCAACATCCTAGAACTCCGAGTCGGTTTCTGGGCTCTCAAATCGTTCCTCCCGTCGCTCAATGGCAAGGTGGTGCGGATCTTCACGGACAACACCACGACAATGTTTTACATACGTGAGCAGGGAGGTACCAGATCCCCAGCCCTATCCAAGGTGGCACAGGATCTGTGGCACTGGGCGGTCGCCCAGGGGATGTTCCTGGTTCCCTTCCACCTGGCAGGAGAAAGAAACACCATCGCCGACTTGCTCAGCAGGGAGCTGCGCGAGTGTCACGGGTGGGAGCTGCGGCAGGATCAGGTGGATCTACTCTTCGGACGATGGGGAAAACCCCAAATCGACCTGTTCGCAACAGAGACGAACTCAAAGTGCCAGAGGTTCGCCAGCAGGTTTCCCCAGCCGAGAAGCATGGGCGATGCGTTCTCGTTCCCCTGGGACGGCCTATACCTGTTTGCGTTCCCTCCGTTGCTGTTGCTGCTTCGACTCATCAACCAGCTCAAGAGGTCCCGGTGCAGGATGATCCTCGTCGCACCGGCGTGGCCGAGGCAGATCTGGTTCCCGGACCTTCTGGACTTGTCAACATCCCCATCCATCAAGCTGTCGGCGGACGCGGATCTCCTCTCCAGAGAAGGAGGCGCCATCTTCCACCACGACCCGGCGTCGCTGAACCTGCAGGCTTGGCTCCTGCAGCGCTAGAGTTTGGAGGGTACGATATACCGGCCGACTGGTTCTTGCAAAGGCCAGGGCGTCCTCGACTCTCAAATGCTACGGTCACAAGTGGAAGAGGTTCTCTATCTGGTGCCGAGAACAGAAGATCCACCCCCTACGGATTACGGCCCCTCAGTTGTTGCCGTACCTGCTATCGCTGGCAAAGGCTGGGCTAGCCCATGCCTCCATTAAGATTCATTTGGCGGCGATCTCGAGATATACCAGAACCACAGGACGGACGTCCCTCTGGTCCCATCCACTGGTGAAAGAGTTTATGAAAGGACTGTTCCGGTCGTTCCCGCCGGTGAAGGCCCCGGCCCCGGCGTGGGAACTTAACGTGGTGCTGACTAGGCTCATGGGGGCCCCCATTCGAGCCGATGCACTCCGCACCGATGAAGTTTGTGTCGTGGAAGACTGCATTCCTGGTGGCCAATACCTCTGCACGATGAGTGGGAGAGATCCAGGCCCTATCCTGCGAAGCACCGTACTTGACTTTCTATGCCTCGAGGGCGGTGCTTAGGACGCACCCCTCCTTTATGCCCAAGGTGCCGTCAGACTTCCATCTTAACGAGCCCCTGATGTTACCTGTTTTCTTCCCGTCTCCTTCGTCGCCGGCCGAGAGGACTTTGCACTCGCTGGATGTGGCTAGAGCGCTGAAGTTCTACGTGGACCGCACAAAGAGTTTTCGGAGGACATCACAGCTGTTTGTGAACTTTGGACCTGTGAATCAAGGGAAGGCTCTCTCGAAGTTTTCTATTTCCAGATGGCTCTCCGGCTGCATCATGCACTGCCACCGGTTGGCTAACCGACCGCTGCTAGGCCGTCCGAGAGCCCATTCGACCAGAGCGATCGCTGCTACTATGGCGTTCCTATCTGGTGTGCCCCTGCTGGACATCTGCAGGGCTGCTACGTGGAGGTCGACGCACACCTTCACGAGATTCTACTGCGTCGATCGGGATTCCAGGGAGGAGTCCAGGGTCGGCCAAGCAGTGCTGCGCAACCTGTTCGCTTAAGGTGAGCCTGGTGAGGAGGTAAGAGACACTTAATGTTGAGTTGTTGTATTGCTTAATGTTGAGCCTGTTGCCACCTCCCGTGGTTGTGCATGTGTGTACTGCTATGTATTCTTATATTCATGAGCATGTGAATCCATGCCAGACCCCATGCTGGAGAAGGAACAAGTTACTTACCTGTAACTGTTGTTCTCCAGCATGGGTCTGGCATGGATTCACATGCGAACCCTCCCGCCTGCCCCTCTGCGGCTCTTTACTTGGTCATACTGCCACTTCACGTGCTACCAAATCTGAAGATGGCTGCCAGAGGCGGGGCTTAGGGAGATGGCAGTCATTGGCTGTGGTCAGTATGACGCAGAGATCAGTGATTGGTTACTACTACGAAAGACAGATCAGAAACGAAACTGATTTTTTCTTTACCGAGGATTCCCAGCCTGACGACGGGGAATATTCATGAGCATGTGAATCCATGCCAGACCCATGCTGGAGAACAACAGTTACAGGTAAGTAACTTGTTCCTTTGTATATACGCAAGACGTCATGTCCTCCTTCAGACACATCGTAATATGACTCTTTAATCTCATCCGGCTGTAAGGATGTTTCGGTCTCTGGCCATTTCTGTCTTAGGCTCCTCAGAAGTCAGGAGTACGTAATGTGCTGCCCTTGATGCACCCCTGTATCTACAATCAACTCCAAACTCCTTGGGCTTCCCCTCTTTTGGTACGTCCCCCACTGTCGCTACTCCCATGTGTTAGGGTGAATTCTTCAGAATGGCTAGTTTCCCTTACCTACAAGTCCCTCAGCAGCTTTGTTGGATTTCTAGGATTTATTTTTTTCACCTGGTAAGTGAGAGCCTTTTTTCCCCACTCTTACATGTGATTTGTTGTGTGTGTTTAACATTTTTATGTGTTCATAGACTGGAGCCTCACCTACTCCCATAGGCATCATCTTTTTACTCTGTTACTCAGCACCTTCAGTGCAGTGTGACAGGGTTGTCTTTTTGGCTTCCCAACCCGACTACATGTTCTGGGAGACAGTAGTCAACCCCAGAAAATGGAAAGTTGCCATTGACTTTATTAGTCTCTTTTAAAACTCACAGACCCAGTACAAACTATCTTACATAGAGTGCTGGAAAGGGTTAACACTTATCCGTTTTTGTCTGTTTCTCTTGGAGCATTGTTTCACTCCCTTTTCATTAAGACTTGGCTGGTGGCAGTGGTAACTACCCTATTTTTCCTACCGCGGTTATCTTACATAGCCCTTGTAGCCTCGAACTTAAACCCGCTAGACCATATATGTTTTTATACGGTTCCAGCTGGGTTTATTTGCCATTTCTTTTTGTAAAAGTCTTTTTCGTGTTTTTCTCTGTGTGCAAAACCGGGTTTGGTTCCTTTGTTCACCGTCCTTTCGCGGGCTTCTACACAGAAGGCCTCCTTAGGTACCTGTATGTCTGGGGGAGACCAGATGTGAGAGAGGGGTTTAAGACTCCCTCCACAGGGTCTCCTTGGAGACCCATATCGCACTCTGATCTGATTGGCTGTGGTGACTGTCCCAGTGGGACAGCCACCCTGCTGTGTGATTGACAGCCAGGCTGTGTGAATGGGGGACAACTGCATAAAAAGCAGGTCTCTGGGTCTGGAAAGGCAGAGTTGTCACTGGAACGAAAGAACGGAAGAGGAGCTGACCAAAGAGGACCCCTACAACGACTGAACCGCCCGGTGAAGCCCTGCTGCAGGTCTGAATCTTCATACTCCAATGACAGGGAAGATCTTCAAGGAATCTTCTCCCCTTGAACTGGTGGGAACAACCAGTTTACCAAACTGCTCGTCAGGTCTCCCTTCTCTGGTCAAATTTGCTGTACAGAGCTACAGTGAACCGGATAGCCAGGAGGAACGGACCCTGCTTGCGTTTTAAGGAGCGCACCTTTTATTCGTTGCTTTGCTCTGCTGCTGGTTTCTTCCCTGGGCAGTGCAGGACCCTCCAGTCTTCCTACTTTGTGTCAGTCCGACAGTCGCTTCAGGAACCGTGAGCCTGTAGGACCTGCTGGGAATGTCCGCCTCAGCTACAGCCTTCTTCTTCGTTTAAGGTACTGTTTAAATCCGGTTGTTCAGTTTGTTCAGCCACGGTGAAAGTGTGTGAAAGCTTTTGCCAATCTGAGGGCTTGTCCTCCATTCTTTAAACTAACTTTTCGTCTGACCAACTTCGTTCTGAACTCTTGGGAAAACTTAACCGCAAACTACCCTGAACTGTGTGATCTTGAGCAAACACTCTGTTCCATTGACTTTGGGCCAGGTCCCTTGAATCTGATTTCCTCACTGTAGTTCCTTTTTCTAGATTGCCCTGCCTACTTGTTGGTGGTGTTCAATTCTTGCCTAACTTTGCCTTTCCCTACGTTTTAAATTGCTGGAGTGCCATTTTGCTCACACTTGAGCCTAACTTGTCCAGAATCTATTTGGCGCGCACCCAAGCAAATCCCAGGAAGTCCCAATTGTCTGCGGTTCTCTGCTGGGATCGACTTTGAAAAGCTTAGTTTCATTTTGTGTTCAACACGACTGTGTGTGAACCTCAGCTACCAGAAGGTGATAATCACGGACACTTGAAACAGCACTCATAAGAGACTTTCTTGCCAGCCTTTTACATTATTTTCTCTTGTTTGTTGTAGGCTGTGCAAGTAAACCAGGGGGAGTGCCTATATAATCTGGCGCGCGCACCCAAGCAAGTCCCAGGAAGTCCTGCTTGTCCACTTTGCCGCGGTGCTGTGTGTTGCTTGCTTGCTGGTGGCTATGCCCTTCCTTGTCACTTAACTGGTATTTATTTAAAGTGTAACACTACTTTGGTCTTTTATTCCGTTTGTGAGCTGCTTTGGCTTTTGCCCTGTAGGTGTGTTTCATAGTTCAGATTAGAACGTGACAGCATTACATCTTTCTGTTGGCTTAACCGAGGACGCCATTAAAGGAGCCTCTGCACCTAATATTATTGCATGAGCTCCCATACATAAACACTTAAATCTGACATGCCTGAGTCAGCAGGCATGTTACATACGCCGATTGGGGCAGTCATAAAACGTATTCCACAATTTTGTATGTCTAAGAAATCAATTGTGTTAACTCCAATACTGCAAACTCCGCTCTCACATTCTGTGCGAAACGGAAGGAGTGTATGATAGATGAACCACCCAGTGAGGAAGTGTTGCCCTCTGCCTCCATTATCAATCTCCCACCTCTGCAGCCTCCTGCTAAAGTTTTTTTTTTTGTGGCACAGACATTTTATTTATTGCTGCATTTTTACAGGACATTTTGAATGAACTGGCGGGTGTAAAATTGCCACATTGCAGGAGAGAGTCAGAGTGCAAGGCTACAAGAGAGTCACAATGTCATTATTATGTATCATTTATGTTCATTTAATAGGAGGAGTCCCAGATGTCTCTGGCTTGGCAGAACAGTGTATGTTTTGGCTTTATTTTTGGTTTATTCTGCATGCCCATTTAATAGTATTAACTAAATTATTATTTTTTTTTAAATGTATTTTTATTTATTTTCAAAAAACCAAACAGAACAACACACAATACAACTGTTTAGGATGTACATAATCGGCATCAAACCATCACATTATACAGTGTAATTCTCCGTCCTTCGCCCCCACACCCCCCCTCCCACCCCACAAACTAGAGCCGGCTCACTCATGTCATCTACAGGAGCATTATCAGGTATCGCAGTGGTTATGCACTCATCCGAGTCCTCTGGTTCGTTATTGCCCTGGTGAGGGTTTGCCTTAGAGGTCACCAATTGCTGCCAGGCCAGCAAAGGCCCTACTTCCTCCTCTCCCCCCCCCCTAGTAACCGCTTCAAACCAAACTACGGATTCCGCCTCCGCCCATCTGAGGAGGTCCGCCCACCATAGCTCCACCTTGGGTCTGTGGGCCGCCTTCCAGCCCATTGCAATCCTGCGCTTGGCCAGGATGTAGGCTAAATCCTTCATTTTGCTTATGTGCTTTAAATCCCGTGGCCTGGGTAAAATCACGAGCATGCATGGCCAAGCCGATCCCACGTCCAGCTCCACTCCCCCACCAGCCAGTTTAGTTTTAATCTCATCCCAAAATCTGTGCACCTCCGGGCAAGCCCAGAACATGTGTAGCAGCCCCGCTTCCACCTCCCCACACCTGGGACATTTCTGCGTAGCCGAGCCTCCAAACCTTGCAATTTTCCCGGGAGTCAGATAAACCCTGTGAGTAAGATACAATTGGAGTTGTTGGAGTCTCGCATTCTGGGACACCATTTTATGGTACCTTTGGGCTCTCTCCCATTGCCCTTCTGTCATGGGTCCTCCTACTTCCTCCTCCCAGTCCTGTCTCAGTTGAAGCAGCTCCTTCCCTGCCTTTGCTCTCAGAAGCTTGTATATCCTTGATATTTCGTGCCCGCCCTCCGAAACATCATACATCGTTTCCAGGGAGGCATCAGGGTCATCCGCTAGCACTGTCACAGGCCATCTCTCCCTAACCCGTTTCATGAGCCTAGCGTAGGTTATATACTGGCCTATATGCACCCCTGTCTCTTCTTGCAACCTCTGAAATTCCAATGACTCCCCTTCCTGCCATATGTCCCCAAGGGTGGCCAAGCCTACCGATTCCCAATATCTACGGACCGCCTCAAACAGTTGAGTCGTTCCCGAGAACGGCTGAGTCACCCATCAGTCTCCACGTTCTGCGCCAGACCTCCCAGCCCAGCCTCCATAGCCGCCCTCTTCCCACCAGTTTGTTCTTTTGTAACCACACCACTTCCCTCAAAAAGAATGGGGCCGAGTCTCCCCACAAAAGCCTGGCTTCCGCCGAGTCTTCAGCCGACAGCCACCTGGCCACAAACAGCAGCTGCCCGCCAGATAATAGAGCTCTATGTTCGGCAGCCCTATGCCCCCCCTTGTCACACGGGTTCTGGAGTTTCCACATGGCCACTCTGTTCCTAGAGTTACCCCATATGAAGCCCCTGTACACGCTATGAAGTCTCACAAATAGGCCCCTGGGAATCAAAAACAGCACAAAAAAATGCAAGAGTCTAGGCAGGACCACCGTCTTGAGCAAGGCAGCTCTCCCCATCATAGTCGGAGGCAATCTAGACCAAAACACCATGCTGTTCTTAACTCCCTCTATTGCTTTCTCCGTATTATGTTTGTGCTCCGCCTCGATCTTGTGGTAAATATTTACTCCCAAATACCTAAATGTCTCAGTCTGCCATGGTATTGGCAGGATAGGCAGCCTCTGTAACGGGACATTCTCATATCTACCCAAGGGGAACAAACTAGACTTCCTAGGGTTCACCGATATGGCCGAGAGGGTGGCATAACGGTCCGTCACCCCCAGCACATACTGCAGGTTCTCCTCCGGATAGCGCAGATAAAGGAGCATGTCATCTGCATACGGTGCTAATCCCCACCTCCCCGTATTGTTGCCGCAGGCATATTGCCAATGGCTCTAATGCCAGAATGTATAACATGGGTGACCAGGGGCATCCCTGTCTGGTCCCCCTGCTGAGTTGCCAAGTATCTGAGATTATGGATCCTGTTTTAACTCTCGCCATCGGGGTGCTGTATAACAACTGGACCCACCTGATAAATCCAGGTCCCATTCCGAATCCTCTCCGGGCCGCTTTCAACCAAGGCCATCGCACCAAATCAAAGGCTTTGACCGCATCTAGCGACACGATAGCCAGCTCACCCGTATCTTCCTCAGTGTAGTCAATGATATGGTGTAGCCTCCTATGGTTATCTGTAATGTTCCTGCCGGGGACATAGCCCATCTGATCTGGGTGTGTCAGCTTACCGATCACCCTCTTCAGCATATTGGCCAGCACTGCCGTAAGTATTTTGCTGTCTTGATTGAGCATGGGCAAGGGTCTGTAGGACCCACACTCCACGGCCGGCTTGCCTGGTTTCAGGAGTGGGATGATCATTGCCTCGCGAAGGGACAATGGCAGTTCCCCCTGCTCATAGGCCTCGTTGAACATGGCAAGCAGTGGCTGAAGCAGCTCCTGTTTGGATGTCTTGTAAAACTCACTAGGCAACCCATCCGTCCCGGGTGCTTTGCACGTGGGCAGATGTTGGATCACCACCTCCAGATCATCCGAGGTGACCGGGGCGTCCAATTCCAAGCGTTCTAGGTCGTCCAGGGTGGGCAGCTCTATGTCCTCTAATGTGTCCAGTATGTCTTGACACTTATCCTCCCCTGTGTCCTCATATAAGTGTCTGTAAAACTTGAGGAACTCCTCGTTTACCCCCTCCTGGGTATTACAGATGCGACCTTCCTCATCCCTAATCTCACTGATCACTGAAGCGGGGGGGTCTCACTCTTATACAGCCAGGCCAGCAATCTGCCCGGCTTACCGCCCCCTGCGTGTAGCCACGCCATGTATTTCATGTAATTTAAGTCTACATAGCCTATCCCAGAGTCCACTGCAGGTTAACTGTAGGTCTTTTGTCTTGGGGCTATTCTCACGGGCGGTATCCTCATGTCGTGTGAGACCCTCCAGCTCCCTTTCTGTTTCCTGAAGTTCCCTTTCGATGCCCCCCTGGAGCCCTTTAGATTTCGAAATGGCTACTCCACGCACCACCACCTTAAACGCCTCCCATAATGTTCCCACAGAGTGTACACTGCCCGTGTTTATATCAAAATATTCCTCGATGGCCTCCCTCAGATCCTCCCGGAACCCCTCCTCTTGTAATGCCTCAGTCCTAAGTCTCTGTGTCGGGATCCGCGCTCTGGGGGGTTGGTGTCGCCACTCTACAACCAAAGGCGAGTGGTCGGATAGTACCCGGGCCTTGTATTCCGCTCCCACCATTTCTCCCGCTATCTCAGCCGCTACGAACACATAATCTAGCCTCGTGTGCAAGTCATGTGGCGCTAGGTAGTTCGAGTATTGCCAATCCATTGGATGCAACCTTCTCCACACATCCTCTAGGCCTAGGTCTTTTAACATTGTCCCCAGTGCTTTGGCCACTGGCGCCAGCTTCACCGCTTTGTCAACTGACCTATCCATTTTGGGATTCAGGGTACAATTAAAGCCCCCTCCCCACACCACCGCACCCCCAGCCAGGGGGCTAATTTTGCTGTAAAGGGACCTAAAATAAGCCGCTGTATCGTGGTTGGGGGCGTACAGATTTATGATATGCACTTCACTGTTCTCCAGGAGTCCCGTCACCACCACCATTCTGCCCTCTGGGTCTACCGTTGAACTAAGCACCTGAAACGGCACATGCGGCGCCACCCAAGTGATAACCCCTCTAGCGTACGCCGAATACGTAGCCCCCACAACGTAACCCCTCCATTTTCTCCTGACCATCTCCAACTTCTCCCTTGTGAGATGAGTCTCCTGCAGCAGGGCTATGTCAATGGGCATCCTTTTTAAATACAGCATCACTTTATTACGTTTCAGATAGCTATTAAGGCCCCGTACGTTCCAGGTCACAATTCTGAGATTACCCGATGACATCTACTCGGTTTGTTCCCAATCCACCTCTCCCTTTAATGCTTACCTTGATGGTTCGTTTTCTGACTTCCCCCTTACCCCCCCCTCCCTGTTCCCCAACTCCATTCCACTGCACACAACCCAGCCCCTCCCCCCACCCTACCTTACCCCAACAAATGCCCAGCTCCATCCCTGGATCTCAGGCCCACCCGCGTCTGGTCCTGTCCCGTATCCGAGGACTAGGACCCCGTGGGGCGTCACCGATCTAACAGTGACCTAACTAAGTATATTACTATTGAGTTCAAGGGATGCCTCCTAGGAGCTCCCAGTCGTCTATTTTAGGATTGGTGCGTCCAACGGGTCCAGCCAGTTGATACTACTACACTCCCCACAAGCTTAATACAACTCTATATTCAAGTCCCAATGTCTTGGCCAGGTCACCCTAGGTGCCACAGCTGCGTGCTACTTATCTTCTGCAGCTCCCATCTAGACATCCGGTTCTTGAGGTCGGCCCTGCATATCCAGCCAATCCATCGCCTCAGTTGGCGTCTCGGAAAAAAGGGATCTGTTCTTATAAAACACTTTCAACTTGGCTGGGTAGAGCAACATGTAGCTATGGCCTGCTTCCTTTAGCCTCCTTTTTACCGACCCAAAGTTCATCCTACTACGCTGTACAAGCAGCGTATAGTCCGGGTACGCCGTGATTTTTGCTGACCCCTTTTCAATCGTTCCTCCCCTCCGGAAAAATTCGAGTATCTTCTCTCGATCCCGATAATTCAGAATCTTTGCGATCAGCGGCCGTGGGAGGGCTCCTGGGGGCAGTCTCCTTGTCAAGGCCCTGTGCGCCCTTTCAACCGCGAACCCCTGGGTCAGCACCCCGCCTGTTATCTCCTGCAAGAGCATGGTTTCCACGTATTGTATGGGGTTTGACCCTTCCATACCTTCTGGCAAGCCCACTATACGGATGTTATTGCGTCTGGCGCGCCCCTCTGCTTGCTCACCTCTGTCTTCCAGATTGCCCACCCGTTGCACGAGGGCATGGAGCTCCTTTCCATGTGCGGCGCATGCCTCCGTGTTCGGGGCCATCTCCTTCTCCAAGGCCCCAGTGCGCTCCGCAATCGTTCGCACATCCTGTCTCAGCAGGTTCACCTCCTCCTGGACCGCTCTGATCTTGAGGTCCAGGCCCTCCTGCAGCTCTTTCATAGCCTGGCCCAACTTAGTCTCCCAGGCCATCTTTAAGTCTGCAATCGCTGCCAACACCTCCTGTATTGTGCCCGGTGTCTCCGCCATTGCCGTGGGGGTCTCCTTGCTCTTGCCCCCCTCCGCACCTGGGGGCGACCTGGCATAGGCCTCCATCGTGGGCTGTTTGATCCTGGGTCTAACCACTTTAGAGGACATCCTGCTATGTTAACTGGGCGAAAGCCTGCCATGCCTCCCTCCGCACGAATGTCTGCGTGGTCACGAACCACTCTCAGCAGTCCAGGTATGTACTTGTCTCTCCCCTCGCACCCAGAGTGGGCCGTGTCCTCCCACGTACTCGTACACTCTCGGTGTTGTGGCACCGGTCTCTGTCGTGTCCCTTCCGTGGCCAGTGCTCAAGTGCGCTCACCTATTCGCCGCACTCCCTTTGTTCCCCCTCTTCCGCAATCACGAGGCCATCCAGCCCACAATGCAGTTCCAGATGTAGTACTCCCATACCCACGCTCAGGGGGGCCGCTTTAAGTGTCAGAGGATCAGCAAATGTCTCGCATCGGCCTCCTCAACTGGCCTGCGCCAATGTTTCGTGATGCAGGCCCACCATGGTCAGTCCTGCGTACCCCCTTTCAGTGTACCGTATCTATGTTGGGCTCCACGGTGCCGCAGTGTCCACTACACCCCGTATTTCCAGGAGGGGGCCCAGCGCTCCTCGCAGTGCCCGCAACCACCCTCTCCTCAGGCAGCCCAGTTTAAAGGTGTTCAGAGCGTGTGGAATATTGGCTGCAGTCTACTGACTGTCCCTATGGGATTTCTCCCATCTCCCTGCATGTACAGAGTTAATCCGCAGCGTTGTGAAGACTGCAGTCACCACCGCCCGCTCGTTCACGCTGGCCCCAGGGTCCGCAGCTACCTTGTTGCCGGCGCAACATTCGCACATTCTTCCCCAAGGTGTGCTGCCACAATGTATCGTCCTGGGTTCCGCCGGCGTTCGTTCTGACTACGCCGCAGGCCCAGCGTCAGCTACCAGTTCGCTCGGCGAGTCTCGTCAGTGTACAATCCATAGATTGTATCAGCTCCGGGTGCGTGCGCCTTCAGATGTGTGCTGCCTCAGTGAAGCAGCAGCGAGATCCGGGCAAACCAATACTCCTCCTCTGTTTCCCAACGCCGCGGTCCGCGTCTAGTCGCAGGTCGATGCAGGGGCCTTGCAGGTCCTACATTTGTGAACGCAGCGGCGCTCTCGTGACCCCTGTCGTCGTCTTTATCTCTGCCGCCATTTTGTTCCACTCGCCGATTCGGGGCCCGCGGCGAGCAAATGAGTATAACTCAGTGTCTGCACCTTCCACACGCATCAAAATTTCAGCAAGTGTAGCCGTCATCTTCACAAGCATGGACGTTATTTTTTGGTGCCAGCCGGCTCCCGTGCACGCACTTCTCCTCCAGGATCATTGTAGGATCAACAGAGCTCCACAAGAGAACGTCCTTTTACATGGCCGTCCAAGCCACGCCCCTCCCCTCCTGCTAAAGCTTTATGTACAATAGAATATGCTTCTTTAAAAACTGTGCTGTCTTCTGAACAAATGAGCTTTGCTGTACCTCAAGAATCTATACTTCCCGGATTGGTGGGCTGTCTACCCATTATCCCCAACATCTCTGATAATACCCTTTTAGCCTCAGTCCAAACTCCAATTAAACTCACTACTAAGAGTAAAATACTGTCTCCTGTAAATGAGACTACAGAATCAGTGCTTGACCTGTCAAATTTTTCCATCCATGCTAGTGCTGGAAAGCTAAGCACTATTCATGGAGACTCCTGCCAAAATAATGGCTCTGCAGGCTCGCTTGATATATCTGCTAAATCCATTGCTGATTCCTTTTTACAGCCTACGCCGCGGCGACGTATCCAGTTGAGTCATCTGGATAATCAGGCTGAGAACTTGGCCCTTATAGAAATTACATTGCCGCTACCACAGTAGCGAGTTTGTTTAAATTGTTTGAAGGCTTGGATGGGAAAATCACAACAAGCTATTCAAATACAGCAGATTCTTGATTGGACCACTAATCTGCCAGCTGACACATTTCTTCGTATGAATGGTGACATTGAAAGTGTTTGTAAACCAGAAGCAAAAGAGGGTTCACTTTCATCAGATTTACCATCGTTTAATCACATCATATGTCCAGTCGAACAATCTGCACCTGAAGTCATTAATATAAATGACTCCTGGATCAGTTTAGATAGGAGTGTGAAAAAAAAGGCCCATATAAATGTAAGTGGCTTGCGGGTTGAGAGTGCTACTCATAAAGCAACTCGCTCAATCTGCTTAAAGAGAACCGCTCTGAAACCAAAAGTGACTTAGAAAAAATTGGTTAAACCTATCTTTCAAGATCAACGGGGTGTACAATTGGCCCACTCAATACCATCCACTGACACGAGTCCTCTGATAGAACTTCAAGTCCCAACATCACTTCCATTGAATCCGGCAGTGGCACAACTTGTAACTGCTATACGGGATACCCGAATAAGCTCACTTCAGTTTGCAAATAAAGATCATATGAACTATGCTCCACTCTGTGAAATTATACAGTTAATTGAGAAAGTACAAGTAGGGAGCGGTGAAATGGCACAATCAGCTGTTGTCCCCGCCCGTAGTACTTATCCGAATTCTCAATTAAAATCATGTGTGGAGAATATTGAATCAAATGGTCATGTAGAAGAACAAGACATACAGGAGCGTTTGACATCAATTAAAGCAGCAGTGGATGCTTATTTAATCCAACGCGTGTCTGAAGCCAATATGGTCAAACCGTCAGTAACAACAAGAGTACAAAATGCTTGTCACGATAAAGATACTTGTGACACACTGTTGAAAAAGAAGGATCTATGTCCTGCAGGGGAGACAACTTCTCTATTAATAAGTCAGCGTCGGGTGTCAGTAAATGGTCTTCTGATTGCCCACGCTCACTTGGCCTTATAGACATGCAAGGCAAAAGTGAGAATATCTCTATGAAAAAAATGCCTGTCAATAATAATAACACCAGTAAATCTGGTCGGCAACAACATAGAAACACATTTGCGAATTGCCACTCCTTAATTATGAAATGTCGAGATGATCCCCATGAGAAATATGATCTATGTAGAACAAGTGTTCTGAATATTTTTGGTGATGTTAATGACTTGCAAGATATCTCTTCTAATGATATTGATCAGGTTGAGTTTGTTTGTGACCAAAATCTGTCCTTTGTATTGTACGTCTGTGGATTAAGTCATGACTGGTCTTAAACTCAATTTGGAAAGCAAAAATGGAATTGTTCAAAATGGGCTTTTTAATAGCACAGGACCCAGAACGTTTGATAAAGGAACAAAAGGGTTCTCTGGAGAAGAAAACTGAGGCAAGGGAGGAAGTCGGACGCCAGCCCATTTGCTCATGCTCTTACTGTGGTCCTATTGATATACCGTGCAAGGCGGATTTCAACTCCTCAAGAACATAACCACTAATTGAGGCGGGGTGTGGCTGGGATGGCCATGTAAAGGGACGTGCTCCGGAGGAGCTCCTTCGATCCTGTATTGATCCTGGGGATAAAGTGCACGCACGGATGCCTGCCAGCGCTGTGAATGAACATCCGTGACTATGAAGGTGGGGCCGTACTCGCTGAACTTTTGGTGCACATGGGATGCACGGACACAAAGTTATACCCTTTTGTGTAACTGCTGGCCCGACTCGAAAAATGGAAACAAAATGGCCACGGGAACAAAGGTATCATCGAGGGTCATGGGTGCTCTGTAGCGATAGCTGATGGAAGGATCGGACGGTACCAGTAATGGATTTCAGGATCCTGTTTTAAGCAATAGACCCGAAGGGGCCATGGTGTGGAGAAGCGGAGGAGAGAAGGCAGACTGCGAGCCGAGAGACAAGATCGAGACAGCAATACGCCCGAAGAGGCGTGCGCCCAGAGAACCGAATGCGCATAGATGGTAACTGACTGTTAGGGAGAATTCTCTGTTTAGGCTGAATTTCCTAACCTAGTGAGTCCCCCAGCAGCTTTGCTGGATTTTTGGGGTTTATTTTTTTCTCCTGCCAAGAGTGAGACTCTTTTACCCTCACTCTTGGGCATGATTTGAGTGTGTTTTTTTGAATCTAGATGTCTTTAATGGGCTATGGGGTCTTTTACTCCATAGGGCTTCATGTGTTTTTGGGATGTGTGTTACACAGCACCCTCCGTGTAGTAACACAGGGGTGTCATAGTGACCCCCCAGTATAGACTCCATACCCTGGGACTGACTACTGTCTCCCAGGGCATGTAAAGTCACCATTGACTTTACTAGTCTTAAATTCTGAACAGAACCAGTACAAACCATCATATTGTGGACATACTGGCTGGGGCAATTCAATTGCCCCGGGGTCTGTTAGTCGAGGGGGCAGGTCTCCGTCCCCCCTGATCGAGTTTTGGCTGGTGGCAGTGGATACTACTTTTTATATTCAACCGCAAATATTTTCCTATGGGATTTTCCATTGTTCTAGGCTACTACCTTTATTTAATTATTTACGGTAGCCTCCAACATACCGCTAGTTTATTTAATTAATATTAATTCTCCAGTTGGTGTTTTTTGCCAAAACTTGATTAAAAAATGGCGTTTGTGTTCTCTTCTGTGACTCCAACCCAAGTCGAGCCCTTTGTTCCACTTTTTGGCGGGCTTCTCCACAGAAGCCCTCCAAAGTCACAAAGTCGCCACTCTGTCTGGGGTACTTAGGAGGGGTGGAGGGAAATTTAGGCACCCTGGACTGAGTTGCCTGGGCAACTCAAGTCGCACTCCATCCTGATTGGCACCACTTAGCATATTTGAGTGACAGCTAGCCTGAGTGAATGGGGGTTTGCTGCATAAAAGCAGGGCTTTGGGGACTGGAACTTCAGAAGTCGCCACAGGACCTAAGAATCCGACGGGGGAGAAGCTGAGCCGACCTGCCACGACACCACTACCGGTGGAGCCCGGCTGGACTGCCTCGCCACTTTTCCCAACGACAGAGATCTCCCGCCGGAGAGTCTTCTTCCTTTGACTGGTGGGGATAACCAGTTTCACCGTCTTTTCACCTTCCCGACGTACCTCGTGGCCGCCTTGCCTGTGCCAAGCACCCCGGCAACCGGGATACCACGTTTTACCACGACCGCGAAACAAAGGTACCACCTTTAACAGGAAAACTCCACGGCTGGTTTCTTCCCTGGTAGTGCAACGACCTTCATCTTTCCTCCAAGTCGAGATCTTCTCTTCCCCTGGACGACGCAACTTGCACCCACTACCAGGAACAACTGCCACCGCTGGAGGATCCTTCCCACTTAAGGTACCGTGTCCTGCCTGGCCTCCCTTGCTACCGACTGTACGGGGTAGATTTAGCCCCAGGCTTTCGAACCTGGGTTAGTCTGGGACACCCTGGCTAAACTTTCTTAAGCCTCTCTAAACTCTTTTTGAACCCTCTGCAAGACTTTCTAAGCCTAGTGTAACTGTGTGATCTTGGGCGCATTTGTGCTCTGCTCTCTCTAAGAGTGGGCCCAGCCTTTGGACTTTGGCTCACCAGTGACTTTTGCTCTTCTGCCTTGCTGTTCCTGAATCTTAGAGTGGTGTACCTTTCCATATTATGTCTTTTTCCCTCCCTTTCTCACAAACTTATTGGAGTGCAATCTAGTTAAGCTCTCACCTCTGTATGAAAATAAGTGGTGTTTTACTATGACTTATAAGGAAAAAGGGGTATATATATTACAATAGTAACTGTGTTTAGATTATTTTACAATAAGAGTGCTGGAGTGTTTCAAACTGTGTGTTTTTTAAATAAATAATTATATACTTTGATACCAAAGCTCTGCTCAGTGTTTGCTTGTATTATTGTATCTGAGTGCCTATTGTGTATACTTTGCATACTGCCTAACTCTTCTTGAGGGAAGTCTGACTGCTCAGCCACAGCTACCAGGTAAATCTGGGTGGTACAGACTGCTACCAAGTGGGTTTACTGCCAACACCTGTAGTCTTAAATCTTTTGCAGTGGTGCCTAAGGGAACTGCACAGGTTTCTGCCTAACACTGACGAGACCTGCCGCAAACTCGCAGCTGATGCTGGGCCCGCAGTGAAGCCAGACTGAACTTGGAAGGCGCCCCGGAGAAAGGTGGAGACCGGGGTCACGACACCGAATGTGCGCAAGTACGTGGGTGGCCTGGTGCCACACAGACCTTTGTGCACGGGGAGGTGCAGCTGGCTTACGCCCGGACAACACGGCAGGATGTCTAATAAAGTTGTCAGACCCAGGACCAAACTGCCCACGATAGAGGCCTGCACCAAGATGCCCCCAGGTGCGGAGGGAGGCAAAGGCAAGGAGACCCCCCACGACAGAGGCGGAGGCACCGGGCACGATCCAGGAAGTGCTAGCAGCAATTGCAGACTTGAAAGTGGCCTGGGAGACTAAACTGGGCCAGGAAATGGACGAACTGAAGGTGGGCCTGGACCTCAAGATCGGTGCGGTCCAAGAGGAAGTGAACCTGCTGAGACTGGACGTGCGAACGAACGCGGAGCACACCGGGAACTTGGCGAAGGAGGTGGCCCTGAATACTGTGGCGTGCGCCGCACATGGGTCGGAGCTACATGCCCTTGTGCAGCGGGTGGGCAACCTGGAGGACAGAGCGGAGGAGGCGGAAGGGCGGGCCAGACGTAACATACGAATAGTCGGTTTGCCGGAAGGAATGGAGGGGCCCAACCCAACAGAATATGTGGAAACCATGCTCCTGCAGGAGATAACTGGCGGGGCGCTGACCCAGGGATTCGCAGTTGAAAGGGCGCACAGGCCCTTGACAAGAAGACCGCCCCCGGGAACCCTCCCGCGACCGCTGATCGCAAAAATTCTGAACTATCGAGACCGGGAGAAGATACTCAAATTTTTTCGGAAGGGAGGAACGATCGAAAAGTGTCGGCAAAAATCACGGCATATCCGGAATATACGCTGCACGTACAGCAAAGCAGGATGAACTTTGGGTCGGTGAAAAGAAGATTAAAAGAAGCAGGCCACCGTTCTGTTACTTTAACCAGCCAAGTTGAAAGTGTTCTACAAGAACAAATCCCTGTTCTTTGAGACCCCGAAGGATGCGATGGAATGGCTGGATATGCAAGGCTACCCTCAGGAACCGGATATCCAGATGGGGGATGCAGGAGATAAGTGGCACGCAGCTGTGTCCTCCTCGGGGACATGGCTAGAACATTGCGACTTGAATATAGAGTTCAATTAAGCTTGTGGGGAGTGTGCGGCAAGATAAGCTGGCGGGATCCGCTGGGCGCAACAACCCTAAACAGGTTGAACCCATTAGTAATATACCTAGTTGGGTCACTGTTAGATCGGTGACGCCCTGTGGGGTCCTAGTCCTTGGACGCCAGATAGGACCAGACGCGGGTGGGCCTGAGATCCAGGGATGGAGCTGGGCATTTGTTGGGGTAGGGTAGGGGGAGGGGTTGGGTTGTGTGCATTGGGGTGGAGTTGGGGTACAGGGGAGGGGATTGTTTGGGGCTGGGAAGGGTAAGAGTCGGTAAGTGGGCCATAACGGGAAGCATTGGAGGGAGGAGTGGACTTTGAGCACACCGATTAGATGGCATCGGGTAATCTTAGCACGGTGACCTGGAATGTGCGGGGCCTAAACAGTTATTTAAAACGCAACAAAGTGATGCTGTATCTAAAAAGGATGTGTATTGATATAGCCTTGCTACAAGAGGCACGCCTCACTAAGGAGAAGCTGGAGGTGGTCAGGAGAAAATGGAGGGGTAGTGTTATGGGGGTCACGTATTCGACATTTGCAAGAGGGGTGGTCACATGAGTGGCACCGCACATGCCGTTCCAGGTGCTCAGTTCAACAATAGACACAGAGGGCAGAATGGTGGTGGTAAAGGGACTCCTGGAGAACCGAGAGGTGCACATCATCAATTTGTACGCCCCTAACCATGATACGGCGGCCTACTTTAGGTCCCTATACAGTAAGAATAGCCCCCTGGCGGGTGCCGCGATAGTGTTGGGAGGGGACTTTAATAGTACCCTGAATCCTAGAATAGACAGGTCAGCGCTAAAGCGCTGGGGACAATGTTGGAAGACCTAGGCCTAGTGGATGTCTGGAGGAAGCTGCATCCATTGGATAGACAATACTCGCACTACGCAGCACCACATGACTTGCACACGAGGCTAGACTATGTGTTTGCAGCGTCCTAGATATTGGGAGAAATGATGGGAGCAGAATATAAGGCTCGGGTATTATCCGATCACTTGCCTCTGGTTGTAGAGTGGCGATATCAACCCCCCACGGCACGCATCCCGACATGGAGACTCAGAACTGAGGCGTTACAAGATGCGGGGTTTCGAGAGGACCTGAGGGAGGCCATCGAGGAATATTTTGAAACTAACACGGGCAGTGTACGCTCTGTGGGTACTCAGTTCAACAATAGACACAGAGGGCAGAATGGTGGTGGTAAAGGGATTCCTGGAGAACCGAGAGGTGCACATCATCAATTTGTACGCCCCTAACCATGATACGGCGGCCTACTTTAGGTCCCTATACAGTAAGATTAGCCCCCTGGCGGGTGCCGCGATAGTGTGGGGAGGGGACTTTAATAGTACCCTGAATCCTAGAATAGACAGGTCAGCGCTAAAGCGCTGGGGACAATGTTGGAAGACCTAGGCCTAGTGGATGTCTGGAGGAAGCTGCATCCATTGGATAGACAATACTCGCACTACGCAGCACCACATGACTTGCACACGAGGCTAGACTATGTGTTTGCAGCGTCCTAGATATTGGGAGAAATGATGGGAGCAGAATATAAGGCTCGGGTATTATCCGATCACTTGCCTCTGGTCGTAGAGTGGCGATATCAACCCCCCAGGGCACGCATCCCGACATGGAGACTCAGAACTGAGGCGTTACAAGATGCAGGGTTTCGAGAGGACCTGAGGGAGGCCATCGAGGAATATTTTGAAACTAACACGGGCAGTGTACGCTCTGTGGGTACAGTATGGGAGGCGTTTATGGTGGTGGTGCGGGGGGTCGCTATATCGAAATCTAAAGGGCTCCAAGGGGGCATTGAACGGGAACTTCAGGAATCAGAAAGAGAGCTGGAGGGTCTCCTGCAAAATGAGGAGACAACCCGGGAGAACAGTGCCAAGATAAAAGACTTAACCTACAGTGGACTCTGGGATAGATTATGCAAATTAAATTACAAGAAATAAACAGAGACTACATGCAGAGGGGGATAAGCCGGGTAGATTGCTGGCCTGGCTGTATAACAGCGAGACCCCCTGCTCAGTGATTAGAGAGATCAGGGATGCAGAAGGCCGAACCCGTAACACCCAGGAGGGGGTAAACGGAGTTCCTCAAGTATTATAGACAACTATATGAGGACACGGGAGGATATGAACCAAGACATACCTGGAACAATAGAGGATATAGGGCTGCCCACCCTGGATGACCTAGAACGTGCGGATCTGGATGCCCCTGTCACCTCGGACGAGCTGGAAGTGGTGATCCAACAGCTGCCCACATGTAAGGCGCCTGGGTCGGATGGGTTGCCTAGCGAGTTTTATAAGACATACAAGCAGGAGCTACTCCAGCCGATGCTTGCCATGTTTAATGAAGCCTACGAGCAGGGGGAATTGCCACCGTCCCTCCGCGAGGCAGTGATCATCCCACTTCTGAAACCAGGCAAGCCAGCCATGGAGTGCGGGTCCTATAGACCCTTGTCCATGCTCAATCGGGACAGTAAAATACACACGGCAGTATTAGCCAATAGGCTAAAGAGGGTGATTTGTAAGTTGATACACCCAGATCAGACGGGCTATGTCCCTGGTAGGAATATCACAGACAACCACAGGAGGCTGCACCATATCATTGATTACACCGAGGAAGACACGGGGGAGTTGGCTATCGTGTCGCTAGACACGGTCAAAGCATTTGACTCGGTGCGGTGGCCATGGTTGAAAGCGACCCTGAAAGGTTACGGAATGGGCTCTGGATACATCAGGTGGGTCCAGATGTTATATAGCACCCAGGTAGCAAGAGTTAAAACGGGATCCACGGGGGGCGTGGCCTGGAGCGCGAACGATGCAGCCGCTCCTGTAATGGCCTCCGTACGAGGCCTGCGGCGATGATGAATAAATCAACCCTAATGGATCGATTCGTGGCATGCCCCGGCTCATAAGCAAGGCGAATCCCTGAGGCATCGGCTGCTGCCTGGCGGGGCAACATCATCCCTGAAGCCCGGATTCAGCCCGTTGTTCCGGGGCCCCCTGCCTCCTCACACAGCTCCCAAGATGGCGGACGGAGAGTAATTATCCCGCCGTCTCCAGAACGGAACACAGTGAGCCGTGCAGCGGATCCCCTGCGGCTGGACCCGGGCTGACGTGGGCCCCCGGCTCACATTCCGCAGCGAAGAGGTGGCCCCCTCCTCCCATCTCGGTGGTCCCGCTGCCCACACAGCTTTGTGGAGCCCGCGGCGGCTCCCTCCATGGGAGTCGAGCGAGAGCGGTGGTGAGGCCGGCGATCGCGTCCCCCTCGGCGGGGGATGGGCAACCGCCCACCCAGATCTGCAGCGGGAGTGGACCTGCTGAGATTCGGCGGGACAGCGGGCCTCGCTCCGAGGGAGGGCCCGAACGACACACTGAGGCGGCATCTCCGGAACGTCCAGTCCGGCCCTCACTGGCAGCCGAGCGACCTCCTGCGGGATTCCGCCCCGCTTTGCTCCGCCATCCCACGCAGGGATTCCGACGCGAGAGTCGAGGCCCCCCTCCATCAGACGGCCCACAGACCTCCCTGAAGACCCTACGCAGGAGCGGCTGCTGATCTACTGCTCCCCAGCCTCTGAGCCCGACTCAGCGAACCCTGACGAGGTAGGAACCTTCCTAAGTCTTGAAGGGGCTATATCCACCCGCTGCTGCCCAGAAGACCAGACTGCGCCCTCTGTCCGACCGGAGTTCTCTCGGTGCCCCGCTTGAGAACCCCCCTCCCGTCTCTGGGACTTCCTGGGGCACCCCGGCCCACTCCCGCTGCCCATATTGGATCCTGGGTCCCGTCCCCGAGGCCCCCCAACCAGACACATTCCACCTGCCCTCCTACAGAATCCGACATTGGCTGCGCCGACAGAGGCAAGGTCTGATGATCCTCATCCCATCTAACGCTCTGTCTGTTCACCTGAGTCTCTCTACCCCCTCTGACCTTGGGCCCCCTGGTCAAGTAAGCCTCACCTCGAGAACCCTAAGCATTGCAGTCACTGCCGCCCGGATCTCCTAAATCCGACACAATGTCGAAGCCAACGAAATCCGCCAAATCTTCGGACATCTCCACCATGCTCTTAGCAGCGGACAGGACGAAGAAGCCGGATCCCCACCCCTAAGTTAATTCCACAAAAACCCCCTGAGGAGCAAGGAAAGTTAGCCACTAAGGAAGACATCCAGGCCTTCTTGCAGAACATTAAGGCGGAGTTCCGGTCTTGTATGTCAGAACTTACCACGCGGATGGATCAGATGGATCATAGACTGACCGAGGCGGAACAGAGGCTGGGCGAAGTGGAGGGCCTGACCCAGAGCCATGACGCCACGATCCTAGACATGAGACGAGAGATCCTGGCGCTGCAGACCAAGAATGAAGTGATGGAATTTAAACAAGAAGACCTAGAAAACAGGGCACGACGAAATAATCTGCGCATCAGAGGAGTCCCAACGAGCATCTCAGACAAAGAGCTGCCAGAATACATTGGCAATTTCTTTCAAGCCCTTCTTCCAAACATGGATAAAACCCAACTTATCCTGGACCGCACTCACAGGCTACGACCAAGACGGGGGGTGGACTCAGACGGCCCCCCGGACGTAATTACCAGGGTCCATTTCTACGCTACTAAAGAGGCCATCTCCGCCATTAGCCGCACCAAAGATGAACTCTCATTCATGAGCGCCCCACTGCAAATGTTCCAGGACCTCTCGTTAACCTTACAGAAAAGAAGAACCCTTAGACCCCTAACACTATTTCTACAGAGCCAGCAAATCCGCTACAGATGGCTTTTCCCCTCCACTCTACAATTCACGTTCCAGGGAACCCAGCGCAGAATCAGCCACCTAGAGGACGCTGAGTCGATTTTGCACCCACGCTCGCCGGAGGCCTCGACCGCTCAGTCCCCGCAGCACTCGCCGGGGGAGGCGGAGCGGCTGCCCCAGGGACAGCAACAGCAACCTTGGTCGAAGACTCAGACGCCGAAAGATAAAATGATACAGCCCAGTCCGGGGCTCTAACGCAGATCGATCCAGAGAAGAAATCAAGATCCAGTAACGCTGCGGGTCCCGAGCGGCCTATATCCCACTCCAAGAAGTATGTCACCAACTCACCCTCGGAGACCAACCCCACGTAGGGGTTGGACCCCAGCCCTGTTGGCTGGGGGAACAGTTAGGGCCCAGTTGGCCCACTCCTGGAAAAGTTTACCCTCCCGTTGGAGGATACAGGAAACCCAGCCACAGGAAAGCTTTGTTGACCCTGAGTCACGAGATGAAGAATGAATACCCCCATCCCCCCCCCGCAGAGAGCAGAATTCCATCCCGGAGGACACCCAGGAGTCTCCCCCCTAACCCCCCACACCAGAAACTAAGATTCCAGACCCTGAATGTCAGAGGCCTCAACGCCCCACAGAAGCGGAAAGCGATTCTGAGACGCATCCAGAATGATGAGGCTTCTATTGTCTTCCTCCAGGAGACACTTCTGATTCCAGCTGACTACACAAGGCTCCGAGATCGACAATTTCCAGTACAGTTCCTGGCATCGAGCGGAACGAAGAAGGGTGGTACAGCGATCTTAAAATCCTGGACTCTAAGCGGTGCCCTGAGGGCCGCTTTGTGGCGGTGAAGTGCCAAATGCTCGGCCAACTATACACTTTGATCTAAGCATATGCCCCGAATGAAGACCAGGAGGCATTCTACTTGGCCCTGGAAAGCTCCCTTCTTCCGTTCGCTGAGGGGCATACCATCATCGGGGGAGATTTCAACGGAGTCCCCGATCCCTTATCAGACAGATCACACCCTCCGGCCCGCAGAGACTTCGGCTTGGCAACGGCTTTACTCAAATTGTTCCGAACCTTAGACGTGGTAGATACCTGGAAGGTCCTCCACCCAGAGGAGCGAGACTACTCGTGCTTTTCCTATGTACATACAACTTATTCATGCATCGACCTCCTGTTGGCATCCCCGCAGATCCTGGCATACACGGATGAAGTCCTCATAGGTCCCAGAATCCACTCAGACCACGCACCCATAATGTTAACGCTAAGAGCTCATGACCCTGACCCGTCCCCAAGACGCAGATGGTCTCTCTATGACCCGATCCTAAACAATATGGCCACCAGAGACGTAGTGGCTAAAACAATAAAGCAGTTCTTTGAAGAAAATAAAAACGAAGATACTTCCCTGGCGAATACGTGGGACGCTATGAAGGCCGTGGTGAGAGGGGTGCTAATCTCCCGAGGAGCGGCCTATCACAAACAAAAACAGTCCCGCCGACAAGGTCCTGGAGGCGGAGACGGCATGTAAGGCCAGAAACTGGTCCCCGAGAACTTACCGTGCCTTGCAGACAGCTCGAAAGAAATTAGAGGCCCATTACGCGGAGGACACAGCCCAGCTTTTAACCAAAACAAAACAAAGTTACTACGCCAGAGGAAACAAGGCGAATACATTTCTAGTGGAAAAACTGGCAAGAGTCAAGAGGAGAAATACTATTATAGGCCTCGGAGACCCCCAGGGTGCTGTCCAGTTCGTAGATCGGGATAAGTTGAGGATTGCAGAGGCCCACTTGACGGAGACAATGACGGCTACCCCAAGACCCTGTGGAGAGCAGCAGTCCTACCTGCAGGAAGTCGCCTTACCCAAGCTCTCAACCCCAAGGAGAGACGAGTTGGAGGCCCCGATCACCAGCGAGGAGATTGACGAGGCTATTAAAAGCCTAAAATCAAGAGCCCCGGGGCCGGATGGTTTCTCGCCTCGATTTTTTAAAACTCTTTCGATCCCAGCTGCTAGCCCCAATGACGACCCTCTTCAATTCCTTCGCCACCTCGGGATCAACCACCCCATCGATGAGTCGATCACAGTACTAGCACTGAAACCAGGAAAAGACCCCAGAGAGATCACAGCGTATCGACCCATTTCCTTATTAAACCTAGATGCGAACATTTACTCAAAGGTCTTGGCAACCCGATTAGCGAAGGTTCTCCCGGACATTGTAGACCCAGACCAGACAGGATTTATTCTAAACAGAGCCACCACGGATAACACTCGTAGAGCCCTCAACCTGGTCGAGATAGCTAGGCGAGACTCGCAGAAACTTGCCCTGCTAGCCTTGGACGCGACCAAGGCTTTTGACAAAGTGGACTGGTCATTCCTCTGTCTTACCCTGGAATCGTTCCGCTTTGGGCCCACCTTCATAAAGCTAGCCTTAGCGAACTATCAGACCCCGTCCACCCTTCTCCGAGTGAATGGCCTACTGACCAGCCCGATCTCCCTAACATGCGGCACCAGACAGGGCTGTCCTCTCTCTCCCCCCTACTTTTTGCTATGGTTATGGAACCCCTGGCCCAACGGATCCACCTCAGCGCCAGAATCAAAGGCCTCCAAGTAGGCCCCACCCAGCATAAGATCGCGCTCTACGCTGATGATGTGATGCTAACCATTACAGACACCTCCCAGTCCTTGAGAGCCGCCCTAGCGGAAATCCATAGATTCGGAAAGGTGTCCGGATTCGCCATCAATTTCGTGAAATCTTCAGCATTGGGGATAGGCTTAGACCAGAGAGATAAGGAATCCTTCAGTTCCCAGTGCGCGAACCCACTAAGTGACAAATCCATCCCCTACCTCGGGGTTCGGATTCCCGCTAATCCTGAAGACACCTATCGGATAAACTTCCCACCCCTGATTAAAACTTTAGAAAGAGACCTGAACTCCTGGCTTACGCAGGAAATATCACTAATAGGATGCATCACGGCCTGTAAGATTAACTTATTGCCACGATTCCTGTATGCCTGCTCGGCCCTTCCCATCATAGTCCCTCGCCCCCAGCAGCAGAGACTTCAGAGGAAGATATTTGAATTAATATGGAAGGGGAAGAAAGCCCGCATTCCACGAAAGACCATGCTGTGTGCCCCGAACCAGGGAGGTCTAGGGGTCCCTGACCTCCAAAAATACCAAATGGCGGCGCAGATAGCTCACACCCGGGCCTGGACTATAGCGTCGGGGCGCCCCAAACGGATGGACATAGAACAAGCCCGAATACCTCTCCCCCTGCGCTTTCTCTTGCCCCTACCGACTCCGCTGCGGCGGTCGTGGCCAGCCATCTTATCTGCGACCAAGCAGACGTTGAAGGCATGGGATTGGGCACGCAAATCCAGAGGCATCCCGAGAGACCTGAGCCTCTCAGCTCCAGTCTTCCACAACCCGGCCTTCTCACCTGGAACTTCCCCCTCGAACTTCAGAAACTGGATAGCCGGAGGCCTTCGCTCCCTAAGCCAACTATTCGAAGGAACCCAACCTCTGACTTTTGCCCAATGCAAAAGAGCTTTTAATCTGAGTCAGACCGGTTCTCTTACTGCCAAATCAAACACTGGTGCTCACACCCCCAGACTCGTATGGCTGCCACCCGAGACCTCGACGCCCTGGAATTAACTGGCAGACCCTCCAGCCCGAGGGCGTATCTCGACGCTGCATCGACTATTCCAGGTGAACCTATTATCAGCCAGAGCAACATATGTCGCAATGGGAGAGACCCCTAGGGCATCCGATCCAGGATCAGGCCTGGACCGATATCTGGTCACGCACACATTCATCCTCTTTCTGCATTACCAATCAGGAAAGTGCGCATAAACTTCTCATGAGATGGTATTTCCCACTGCTTCAACTACACCACTTCAATCAGTCGCTTGACCCACAGTGCTGGCGCCGCTGCGGCTCGCCAGGCTCCTACCTACACATGTGGACGTGCCCGATGGTGGCAGTCTTTTGGACCCAATGCATCGCTACCATCGCAGACATTACCCAGATCACCCTGCCACTAGAACCGGAACCACTCCTGCTGGGGTCCCCGATTCCAGGCATTTACCCAAGATCAGGCGCGCTTGCGGCCCTCATCACACAATTGCTCTTGGCCGCAAAAATCACAATAGCCCGGACGTGGAAGTCTGCGGAGGGCCCCCTAGTGGTGCTGTGGTGGTTGAAAATCTGGGTCATTTTCATAGCTGAGAAAATCATGGCGGCAAATAGAGGCCGCCTCCACCGTTTCACGAACATTTGGCCTCCGGTGATAGACTACGACCTGCGCTTCCCAGCGCTCACATACAAACCACGTCTAGTGCAAATGCCCAGCGGACTGCAGACGGGGAACAGGCTCAGTTGGCAGAGGAGCAGGCCCCCGGGAGACAGCCAGAATCTGGACACAGAGACTGAAGCTCGGGGATAGAGGTGGAAGACTTTTTTGTGTAAGATATGACAGGGGATGAGGAGACGGGATCAAACTTAATTGGCGAAGACAGTCCACAGGAGGCAGACAGAACTAAAGGGTGGTAGCGGGTATTTGGGGATATACAACTGTGTTAATGCTGTTAAAAAGTGCTGAATGTATAAGCACATTTTTCCTGTGTGCTAACCAAAAATAAACAAGTTAAAAAAAAAACGGGATCCACAATTTCAGATAAATGGCAACTCAGCAGAGGGACCAGACAGGGATGCCCCTGCTCACCCATGTTATACATACTGGCACTAGAGCCGCTGGCAATATGCCTGCGACAACAACACGGGGAGGTGGGGATTCGTACAAGTGGCATGCACCTGATATCGCTGTATGCAGATGATATGCTCCTCTATTTGCGCTACCCGGAGGAAAACCTGCAAAATGTGCTGGTCAGTGATGGATCGTTATGCCACCCTCTCGGGCATATCGGTGAACCCTGGGAAGTCTAGCTTGTTCCCCTTGGGAAGGTACAAGAGTGTCCCGTTGGTGAGGCTGCCTATCCTGCAAATACCCTGGCAACCTGAAACATTTAGGTATCTGGGAGTAAACAAATACCACAGGACGGAAACAGAGCACGAACATAATACAGAGAAAGCGATCGAGGGAGTTAAGAATAGTATGGTGTTCTGGTCTAGATTACCCCTATCAATGATGGGGAGAGCAGCTCTGCTCAAAATGGTGGTTTTGCTCATACTCTTACATTTTTTTGTAAATGTCCCGTGTCTGATTCCCAGAAGTGTTTTCAAGAGACTTCATGATATGTGCAGGAGCTTCATATGGGGCAACTCCAGGAACAGAGTGGCCCTGTGGAAACTACAGAACGCGTGTGACAGGGGGGGGGGCATAAACTTGCCGAACTTTGAGCTTTATTATCTGGCGGGGCAGCTGTTGTTTGTGGCCAGGTGGTTGTCAGAGGACTCGGCAGAAGCTAGACTCTTGCAGGGCGACTTGGCTCCATACTTTCTGAGAGAGACGGTGTGGCTCCAAAAGAGTAAACTGGTGGGTAGAGGGAGACTATTGGAGCTGGGTTGGGAGGTCTGGCACAGGACGTGGAGAACGGTGGGTGATCGGGATCCGCTCTCCCAGCAGGTTGCGGTGGTGGCGCTGTGTGGAAACGACTCCCAATTGCTTGAAGTAGTCCGTAGATACTGGGAACCGGTGGGTTTGGCCACCCTCGGGGATATATGGCAGGAGGGGGAGGTATTGGAATTCGAGTTTGCAGGAGGAGACAGGGGTGCATAGAGGCCAATATATAACTTACACCAGACTCACGAAACGGGTAAGGGAGAGGTGGCCTGAGACTGTGTTGGCGGAAGAACCTGATGCCGCCCTGGAAACGATGTACGATGTTTCGGAGGGCGGGCACGAGATATCCAGGCTATATGAGCTCCTGAGAGCTAAGGCTGGGAAGGAACTGCTTCAACTGAGGCAGGAATGGGAGGAGGAGGTAGGAGGACCCATGACAGAGGGGCAATGGGAGAGAGCTCAAAGGTACCCATAAAAAGGTGTCCCGAAATGCAAGACTCCAACAGATCAGTTGTATGTCACCCATAGGGCTTATCTGACCCCCGGGAAAATAGCCAGGTTTGGAGGCTCGGCGCGCAGAAATGCCACAGTTGAGGGGAGGTGGAGGCAGGGTTGGCTACACATGTTCTGGGCCTGTCCCGAGGTGCACAGATTCTGGGACGAAATAAAGACAAAGATGGCCGGTGGGGGAGTGGTGCTGGATGTGGGGTCGGCTTGGGCATGCATGCTCGGGCTTTTTCCCAGGCCACACAATCTAAAGCACATAAGCAAGATGAAGGACCTGGCTTACATCCTGGCCAAGCGCAGGATCGCAATGGGCTGGAAGGCGGCCCACAGACCCAGGGTGGAGACATGGTGGGCGGACCTCCTGAGATGGGCGGAAGCAGAATCAGTAGTATGGTTTGAAGCCGTTACCAGGGGGGGGGGTGAGGAGGAAGTGGGCCCCCTGATAGCCTGGCGACAATTAGTGACCTCTGTGGTAAATCCCCACCAGGTTAACCATGAAATTGAAGACTCAGACAAGTCTACAAGCACTGTGATTCCCGAAAACGCTCCCGTAAATGACACGGAGGAGCTGGCTCAAGTTCATGGGGTGGGTGGGGAGAGGACGGAGAATAACACTGTATAATGTGACGGTTTGATATTGATTATGTACGTCCCGAAAAGCTGTATTGTTTGTTGGTTTTGTTTGTTTAAAATAAAAATAAATTTTAAAAAAATCACTAATTGAGGCTAATACATGTACTTTGTTCTTAGTAAGTTGGAATACTAGGGCACATACCCATTTGCAAGGAACCTCAAGTCAATTTTTGAACCAATTCGATATAGTGGCCATTCAAGAATCTTGGTTACTAAGACCACCCTTGTGGGATGACCATGATATCATCTTGCTTCCTGCCATGGTGGGTACAAAGGGGAGACCCACCTCGGGCCTTATGGTGGCAGTTAAGCAAGTAAAGGTTTGAGCATGACTAAGTAGGCTGCCCCTAATAACTTTATCCAATTGGTTAAAATATGTGATTCTAAGTGTTCGCTTGCTTTGATAAATCTGTATCGTAATCTAATGGGTATTTCTGATGACATCTTTTACAGAGATTTGGTTTGTGTTCTAGAAAAAATTGCTCAAGAGCATAGTGTTACTGCAACCGTGGTGGTAGGAGATTTAAATCTTGACTGCTTTTGCCAAAAAAAGATCTCTTGCGCCCCAATTTGAGATCGGTAGATTAGGTTTACATCAGATCATAACCTTTTCATGGCAAATTGAGCATTTTTGGGCGATACCCCTCCCCATCACACATGGGAAAGGGGTGCATCAAAATCTACCATCGATTATGTGTTTATGACTGCAGACTTGTTCTCAAGGGTCATTCATTTTGAAGTCAGTGAACAATCTGCAAGTGATCACCAACCTTTAACTGTGGTTTGGCAGTGGAATCGTAATGTGAACGAGCTTAACCAACAATGGTACACTCAAAATGTACAGGTCAACAACACAAAATCTCCCCTCAAATGGTCAAAGAAATCCCTTATTGAATTTGAGGAGGCAACTCGTCAGCTTTCCGGAATGAAGACTGGCTCGTATGTAGATATTTTGACCACCTTGCAGAATATCCATCTTGAAAGGAGACCACAGCAAAATCATAAACATACTTTTGATCCTATTGTACACCAAACTAGAATTATGCATAGGATAGAGCTAAAAGCTACTCTTAAATTGCCGTTAAATCAGCGCATGGAAACAAGAAAAAATAATTAAATGTCGATATCGTAATTGGATACGGGCAAGAAAGCCGAGGCTCTTTCAATCTGATAGTGAAACCTTCATGCAGACTATACTAAATAAAGACTCTGGTCAAGTGTGGGCTTTGCTGAATAAAATGTCTAATTCGACACAAGCTTGTGATCAATTAAGCGGGGTGACTGAAGCCTCATGGCTTGCACATTTGTCGAGTCTTTATGCAGACACAAAGTATGACAGTTATAAGTATGAGAATCGGAGCGTAACAGGCTGGCACTTAGAGTGTTCTGAGGAAATAATAGAAGAACTTATAAAAAAAAATCATACTCGTCTAGAGCGGTTGGTCCGGATGGCCTAAGTAATGCCATGTTTAAACAAAACCCAACTAGATGGGCCTCTATTCTGAATAACATCTTCCAACAGATTATAATCTCCAAGACCATACCAATGTCTTGGAAATCATCCCTGATTGTGCCAATTTTCAAAAAGGGAGATAGAGATGCCCCGTCTAGTTATCGCCCAATCTCATTACTTGATGCCCCAGGCAAGATCTTTTCACGGCTAGTTTTGAGAGATTTTTTAAGTGTTCTTTAGCCTTCAACCAGCGCGATCCGAATCAGACCGGATTTGTAGCAGGGCTGGGAACAGTGGTTAATTTGTTAACCCTTAATGTGCTAAAATCGCAGGCTCAAACCCTAAAGCAACCTGTCTACTTTGCTTTTGTCGACCTTCACTCTGCATTTGATTCAGTTTCTCGAGTGAAGTTATTCGACATACTCCAAGCTGCAAACTGTCCTGCAAAACTGTGTGATATTATCTTTGGCTTACATTCACTGACCTCAGTAAGGGTGAGACTGTCAATGATGGGTCTCTTATCTGCAGCTATTTGTACCTCAAGAGGGCTGAAACAGGGTTGGATCCTTGCCTCGGCCCTCTAACTTTTTCATTCACGATGTGATGCAGTCTTTTATCCCGGTGCCATCAGACTCTCTGAAAATGAATGGTGTTACAATTAAGGCATTGTGGTATGCAGATGACCTGGTGTTAATTTCTAAGACTCCCATAGGTCTACAACTTCTTTTGTCTTCATTGAGCTCATACCTAGATACAAATGAGCTAGTGTTAAACATAAAGAAAACTCAGTGTATTACGCACCGAAAATGTCTAGAAGAGCGAAGATGGATTGGAAAATCAAAAATGTGAGTGTGGAAGTGGTGGCGAATTATTTGTATTTGGGGATCTTGGTTGATGGATCTGTGCAAACTGATTCACAGTTGAGGTCTCTTGAACATAAATTGGTTTCTGCCATTTCACAAACAAGACCCATACTATATAAGTATGGGAAATTTACGATCAGCCCGCCATTGCATACTGGCGACAGAAAGTGCTGCCGAAAATTCTTTATGGTCTGGAGACCAAAAACATAATTAAAACATCTTTTCTAAATAAGTTAGAAGCCAAGTTTTGGCAGGCGGTTCTTCATTTGCCGCAGTGTGTACCGGGACCATGGCTGAGACATGAGTTAGGTCTCACTTCTTTGATGGCAGAATATGAGTGGCGGCTATGTGCACTTTTTCATAAATGCTTAACATACACATGAACAGATAACATCTTGGCCACCCTTTCTGTCTATATGTTAACATCGTCTCATAGTTTTGTCCACTCTTGGTCAACATATATTATGAAAATTCTCGCCAATGCAGATGTGAGTATTGAGACACTCATTATGAATCCTATTAAAGCCAAAATCTTTAAGAGGGACTGGATTATAACCAGGAATCTGTGTCTTATAAAGATTTTGATGTGACTGCCTTTCCACATAAAAAATTTTAAAATCTGGAAAGCTATTTGTATAGAGCTCCTTCACCCCAGATAACGTTCCTCCATCTTGCGCCTTCGCTTTAATCTAGTCCCTACTCGGGACGTGTTAGCAAGGAGACATCTTATTAGCGGTGAAGAGAACTTTTGCAGATTTTTTGCAGATTCAAATATTAAGGAGACATTAAAACATATAATAATTGAATGTCCAGCACTAATGGATTTAAGGATCGCATTCTTCTGGAAACATCTGACATTTTTTGGCTGGATGACCCCAGAGTATAGATGGCCAACCATCCGATCCACCAAAATTATTAGTATCCATATTGCAACTTACAATTTCATGAATGCTCTAAATTTGAATGGGGATACTTGAATCACTGATGGCTTAGAAGCTTATAGGCTGCGAAGACCACAACAAGATAACTAAATTTGGTCCGAGCTTTCATAATCACCACATAACGTGTCTATTTCTGCATCTTTTGAAGGACTCATAGATCACTCAATATTATGTTATGTAAATATGTACTTATATGGGAATAAGGTCTAATGGTTGGTTTTAAATTATATTTTATTATGTAAATATGCTTATGTGTATATGAAGGTGTTGATCAACTTTTTTTAGACCTGTTTTTCCCTTTCTTTTAATTCTGACTATGATCGATTTGCTTTATCTTGGAGTGTGATGTTTCCTTTGGATAAGAGCTTAATTGTTGTTTCATATATTTGGTATTTTTCTTTCACAAAAAAATTGCTAATTTTTGTATGCTTCCTTTTTTTTGAATTTTGTAAAATGTGAATGGGATATTTAAATTTGATAAAAGTTGAGTTTCTCAGCTAAATTCAATGGTGTGGTGTAGTGTATTAAGAGTGCGATTTTTCAACTGCTTTACTTTAGTGAAATGTTTTACAACTGATTTGTAAATAAATGTATATTCTTTTACTCAGAAACCTTGAGTCAGTGTTTGTTTGAATCATAGTAATTGCTGTCCTTTGTGTAACAATTGATACTGCTCACTTAAACTTGAGATATGTCTGGCTGCTCAGCCATCGCTACCACTTTACTGTGTAGTACAGGCTTGTACCAAAGGTGAATTTGTATTGTCACTTGTAGTCTTAATTGTGTGTGGTGTTCCCAAAGGGTACTGCATATAATTCTGCCTAACACCGTGGGTTCCCAACTCCTTCTCACGTTCTGCCTAAGCTGTTCATCTACTCCTTCTAGCGTCACTAGTGGTATCTGCAGAGAATACAGTGTTGTATTCCCCATCAACTGACGTGCCCTGCGCCACATTGTGCACCCAAGACGCATCAGGAGGTGCTCACTGGTCCTATACGAATCGGGCAGCCGGAGAACAAAGTACTTTCTGCTCTGAGTAACCTTTATTCCTGTTTGTTCATCTGACAGCCATTTGGCCACAAATTGTAGCTGGCTAGCCACAAAATATACCTCGAAATTGGGCAGTTTTATACCCCCTTGTTCGTATGAATTCTGGAGTTTCCGCAACGCTATTCTGCTCCTCGATTTATGCCATATGAAGCTCCTGCATATGCTATGTAGTTTCCTAAAAAACAACTTGGGTATCGCCAATGGGATATTAGCAAAGTAGTGTAGGAGTCTGAACAGCACCACCATCTTCAGTAATGCTGCTCGCCCCATTATGGACAATGGTAGCCTCGTCCAGAATGATATGCTCTTTTCGATTTGTCGACCGCCTTCACTGTGTTATGCATATGTTCCAACTTGGGGTCATGGTGTATGTCCACCCCCAAGTACCTAAACGTTGCAATCTCCCACTTAATTGGTAACACCAGTCATTTGTGTATGGGCTTCTCTCTATACTCTCCTACGAGATAAAGACTCTATTTCTGGGGCTTAACCGTTATGCACGAAGTATAGCGTACTGTGCCATCACATCCAGGACATATTGTAAGTTCTCTTCTGGGGACTGCAGGTATAGGAGCATGTCCTCTGCATATAGCGAGATGAAATGCCTTCCTCCCAATGTATTTATACCCACCTCTCCATACTCGTTTCTTAAATAGACTGCTAATGGTTCCAACGCTAATATGAAAAGCATTTGGGACCATGGGCATCCTTGCCTTGTGCCTTTACCCAAATGCCACTGCTCCGAGACAGCAGAGCCTGTTTTGACTCTTGCTGCCATGCATTGTACAAATGCCTTACCCATTTAATGTATGTGGGCCCAATGCCGATGTTTTCTAGGACCGCTAGCAACCAAGGCCATCTGACTGAGTAGAACGCCTTCACTGCATCAAGTGACACCACTGCTACTAATCTATTATGTGATGTAATCTTCTCAGGTTGTTGGTAATATTTCTATGTGGAACATATCCTGTCTGATCCGGGTGAATGAGCTTACCTATGACTGGTCTTAGCCTCCTTGCCATAACCGCTATAAGAATCTTCCCATCTTGGTTCAGCAACGACGGGGACCTATACGATCCGCATTCCATATCTGGCTTATTAGGTTTCAATTTGCTGGGGAGCCCATCCGCCCCCGGGACTTTATAAAGTCAGTAGTTCTTTTATCACATTTTCTAGTTCTTCAATCGTGATGGGTATCTCTAAACTATCGCATTCTTCTTTACTTAATTTGGGAAGATTGATGTCAGTCAACGCCTCTTGTATATCCGCCTCTTCTCCTTCCATGGATTCTCTATACAAGTGCGTATAATAATCATAACAACACTTATTTACTTCTTCCTGGGTCTCCCGCAGCGTCCCTTCCATCCCCTTCACTGCTCTGATTGTCTGCCGTGTGGTCTCACTTTTATACAACCAGTCAAGCAGTGTGCCCGGCTTGTGTCCCTCTGCATGCTGCCTCTATGCTCTTGTGGCTTAGTTTACCTAACCTTTCCCAGTGTTCTCTACATTCTTGTTGTAGGCAGGACACTTCCTTGGCCTCTTTGATCTATTACCAGTCCGCATTATAGTTTACCATTTACGTTCTGCCTTTTGTAGATCCAGCAGTATAACCTCTTGCATCCCTTTGGACTTGGCTATCGCCGCTCCTCTTACTACCACTTTAAAGACCTCCCAAAGCGTACCGGCTGAGTTTACACTGCCGGTATTGTACTTAAAATATTCCATCACCTCGGCCCTCATATGTTCAGGGAACCCTGTATCTTTCAGTGCTTCCACCCTGAGTCTCCAGGTCTGGATTTTGGCCTGGGGGGCTTGGGGGAGAACACCTGCCATGTGATAACCAGAGGGGCATGATCAGACAGGACCCTCGCTTTATACTCTGCCTGTGTGAACTTGTTCAGTGCCTCCTCCCCTACGAATACATAGCCTAGCCTTGTGTGTAAGTTCTGCAGGGCAGTGTAATGCGAGTACACCCGGTCTCGTGGGTACATTGTTCTCCATACATCCGCTAACTTTAACATGTGAAACAGCATGTTCCACATTTTGGCTGCAGGGGTTGGATAAGCAAATTTATCATCTGATCTATCTTTCGTCGGGTCCAAAGTACAATTAAAATCTCCTCCCCATATTACCGCACAATCTCTATATGGGCTAATCTTAGCATAAAACGATTTAAAATAAATGGTTGTATGCAGATTCGGGGCATACACATGTATAACACATATTTCTTTACATTCAATCAATCCCCTAATTATGATCATCCTACCATCTTGGTCTACCACAGTCTGAAGAACCTTGAATGGAACAGTCGGGGCCACCCAAATTAGGACCCCTCTAGCATATGCGGAGAATGATAAACCCAGAATCGTCCCACTCCATTTCCGTGCTAGCGTGTCCAGTTTATCTTTGGTCAGGTGTGTTTCTTGCAGGAGCGATAGGTCCATCTTCTGGCGTCTCAGATATGTCATAACCCAGTTCCTTTTGATATAGCTGTTCAACCCTCTTACATTCCAGGTTGCTATTTTGAGGTCACCCATATACTCCGACTGTTTCAGCTTCCCAACCGCCCTTCACACTACTGCCCCCTCCTTATATCCCCATGCATCTCCCATGCATAAGCCAACTTCCCTTTTACTACTTCAACTCCCATTTCCCCAACTATTCCCAACGTTTGCCCAGCTCCAACCCTGGATCTCAGGCATCCTTGCATCTCCCTCCTTTCTCGGTCCAATGCCGGTACTTGGAGCGCAGCATGAGGAGACTGAACTATTAATATCCTAACTAAACTAACTGAGGGTAATAATGTGATTCCTAGCGCTGCTTACAACTTAGCAGCATTCGTGCCTCCTGAGTTTAGGTAACAGTATGAAACACATTTGCTTAACTACTTAAATGTGTCTGTCAGAACAGTATATGTTACTCAATATTACTAAAAAATGCGTCAATCACAAAAAGCAGAGTTACTGATCACTTTCTTCCCTAATCTGATCTTTTTTCTCCATCGGCATGTCCTGCATGTTCATCCACTTGCTTACATCTTCCGGGGTCTGAAAAAGAAAGCAGTGCTGTCTTTATGTAGGATCTTCATCTTCACCGGATACAACAGCATGTATTTAAGATTGGCAGCACGTAACCTCCTCTTGACAGCCCCGTAGTTCATTCTTGTTTTTGCACCAAAAAAGTATAATCTCTGTATGCTGTGATGGATGCCGACGCTCGGCTAATCGTGTCCCCTTTTCAAAAGTATTCCAGGATCATCTCTCTGTCTTTGTAATTAAGTATCTTGGCAATTATTGGCCGGGAGCGGGGCTCCGGGTGGCGGCTTCCTTGTCGGGGCCCTATGCACCCTCTCCTCTGTAAACCCTTGGGTGAGTGTTCCAGCTCATATTTCCTGCAGTAGAATGTCCTCTATATAGTTGGTCGGGTTCAGGCATTCCTCGCCCTCTGGAAGTCCAATTATCCTAACGTCATTTCTTTGCACCCAACCTTCCGCCTCCTCTGCCCTGTTTTCAAGATTTCACACCTTTTGTTTCAGTATGGAGACTTTGTGCTCTGTGAGTGCTTTGGCATCCTGTCTCAAGAGATTCACATGTATACTAATTGCATCAATCTTGAATTCCAGCGATGTCTTCAACTCTACTATGGCTTCCAATATTTGTTGATCTATTCACCCAGGATCTTCCCCTTCTCGTTCATGTCTCTTGCGCTGTTGTTTTCGCATTGTTAGCTGTTCCGGTTTGGTGAGTGAGTCAACTGACGACTGTCTGCGCTGTTATCTTAGAAGCGCGTTCAGTGTATTGTCTTGTATGGCCTAGCTCCTGCACTCGCACCTTTCTCTTATGTTGGCATCACCACAGTTACCTTTGCAGTTGGGGCTTTTAATATGGTTCTGTGTTTCTCGCTTATCTAACCTCCTCCTCTATCTTCAGGTTTCGCAGTGGGCACAGCTAGGTCTGACAGTGTTTTCACAGCTGTGTCTGCCTTCCCTGATTTGCTGATCTTTTATTGTCTCTGGGCACCTTTCTGTTCTGTCCTTGCAATTGTATTGTGTTCTGCACTGCTCCGACAGGTACTCCCCTTCTGTTTTCATCACTGCTTACTTCCAGCTTTCTGTGTTTGACATTGCCTGGTTTGTGCTCTCAGATGTGACCCAGCCTACTTCAGGGGAGGCCCATGCTTGGCCGACTGCTCCAAGTTCGCCCCCCTCCTCTTTCGGCTCAGCTACGTTTCACCCAGGTCTCTGTCCTTCAATACCCTGGAAAGTCGGCCTCCACCAGTGTGTCTGTTTGCTTGCTGATATCATTATTGCAGGTCCCTGAATTGGCTGGGGGCGCTATGGATATTAGTTGTGCTTGTGCTATCGCACTGTAGTCTGATTCCAATCTATTATCTCATCAGGTCGGGACCATATACCAGTAGGAGGAGCTTGTTTCTTTAGACCGTACTCGTCCTCTGCACTCACCCCAGTTGTTGCATACGCACTGGGGGCAGGAAAACAAAGTATCCCACAATTAAACAGAGCCTTACAGGAAGAAAGACAAAGTTGGTATTTTGTTAAGGGCATATGGGAGAGAGATGCAGGGTTCCCGTTTTTTGGAGGAAAAGTGGTCCTGACTATTGGAGCAAGTGACAGTCTCATAATGTGAGGTTTCAATTGATTCATTTATTTACAAACAGTATATATTACCCCAGCGAAGTTGTGTACTATTAACTCAGCCCCATCACCTGAATGTCCACGCTGTGGTGAGGGTTCGGCTGTGTTTTGGCTCATGTGTGGGAATGTCTGATCATAGTTATATATTTTGGAGGGGGTAATGGCTCGAATTAATGTTTTATTAGGCATCAGGTATACTTGCGCACCGTCTATTTGCTTATGGGGTCTGATCCAGGGAGGGAAGAGAAACAAAGCACAGAAAAAGATGGTGCAATTTATTATACTGGCAAAGAGATGGGTAGCTATATCCTGGAAAAGCCCTAGTGGCCCGCTGATACCACGATGGATAAAGGATATACAAAGGTGGGGGGGTAGCAGAAGTGGACATATTATTGAGAAATAGAAACCCAGCAGAGGACGACTGGGTGAAGTTAGATTGTGGTCAGATACTAAACGAATTAACACTTCGAAGTTGCAGGCCATGTCAGACACAAAATCCTTGGGATTAGACACAGAGAGGCCCACTCCCGAGGAAAGGTCAGGGAAGGCAGGTGGCATAAGGGGAAGAAGAGATCACATTTGCATAGTGAGTCTCATCACTCTTCCTCTTCCAGCAGTTTATCAGAGAAGAAGTCTTACCCTTCTGCAGCGGCTCTTAGGAAGGAGTTGTAGCAGCAAATGTTGCAGCTCTTTGAGAAGGCTGGCAAAGGTACGGCTTTGCTCTCAACCCCATCGACTGCACAAACACCAACCACACCCTCGAGCACAAGGGTGTTGTGAAAAGGTCAACCACCCTCGACCAAGTTGAAGACAACTTCGGCATCAACGCCACCCGCAAGGAACCATCAAAGGCTTAGGTCGGGCATTTCCCATAGATATCTGTTCTGACACAAGACCCAGGCTACGCCCCATATTCCAGGGTGGATATTTATTTATTTCATGTATTTATAGAGCGCCGCAGCCCGTGGGCATCAGGGCACTAACAAGGAGACACAGGACAACCTATAATGGCAGGACTAGCAGGACACATCGATCAGTTAACGGTTGGAGATGGGTAGAGGTTATTACTTAAACAGTACCATTTTCAGTTTATTTCTGAATATCAGATAGTTGGGCTCAAGTCGAAGATCAAGTGGGAGTCTGTTCCATTTAGTCGTGGCTAGGCTGGGGAAGGCTCGGCCCAAGCCATTGGATTTGTTTGCTTGTCCAGTTTGGATCAACCCTTTGTTTCCTGATCTTAATGTTCGGTTGGGTACGTAAGGTCTAATTTGTTTTTTGAGGTAGTCCGGGCGGAACCATAGAGACAATGCGGACAAAGAGACATGGACTTGAAAGAGATACGGTCCTCGATGGAGAGTGAGTGGAGAGCTTTTCTTTCTTCAGAGATGTGGTCTCTATTAGATTTGCCCGTGATTGTTCTTATAGCATTATTTTGGATGACTGGCATTGCTTAAGGCATTTTTTGGTGGCATCTAGCATTAGGGAGTTTCCATAATCCAGTCTAGATAATATGATGGCTCTAGAGATATTGGAGGTGTTTTGTTGACTCAAGTGGGGATTTATTTGTTTTAAGCCTTTGATGGTATTGACATGTCTTTTTAAGGTACGCTACCTGTGATTCTGCTCCCAGAGTGGCCTGCAGGTATACACCTAGAGTCTTCACTTTTTCTGAGACCCTCACTGGTGAGTCTTTAATGTTAAAGGTCACATAAGCTGTATCTAGTTTTGCTGTTCCATGATGGGATTCAAAAACCTAAGTTCAGTTTTCCCTCCATTGAGGCACATCCAGTTGGATTTCATCCAGGCCTCAATGGAGTTGTACAATGAATTGATCCTATCATTCTACGTGGTGTGGCAGCCAGTTAGTTCTAATACCAATTGCGTATCATCTGCGAAGTTCGTAAAGAATATGCCCCAGTTGGTTAGAAGGGTGCAGAGACAGCGCATATAGATGTTAAATAGCAGCGTTGAAAAACTGGCTCCTTGAGGGACTCTGCAATCTACCTGCTGAGAAGCCGATGTGTGGTCACCCCATTGGATCCTAGAGCGATTTCCCAGGAAAGAAGCTATCCATTCAATGGCATCCGGTGAGCAGTTGCCTGACTTCTCTAGGGCCTCTCAGAGCTTTTGGTGATCTAACAGATCAAAAGCTGCTGAGCGGTCCAGCAAGATTAGTAGTGCTGGTTTGCCCTTATCGATTAGACCCAGCATTTTGGTCTGAAGGTCCAGTAGGGCCGATTCTGTGCCATGTGCCTCTCTGAAACCTGACTGTTGGGTATGTAATAGATTGCTCTGATCAGTATGTTTTTGCAGCTGGCCTGTTGCAACCTTATCTAGAATCTTTAGGAGAAAGTTGCAATTCGTGATGGGCCGGAGATTGACTGGGTCCCGTTGGTCTAAGCTGGGTTCTTTTACAAGTGGTGTCACTATTACTGTTTTGATGGATGTGGGTACCTTGCGGTCTCTAAAGGAGTTAACCATTCTGCACAGAAATGAGGCAAAAACCTCTGGATTGTCGAGAATCATTTTGGGAGGAATAATGTTTTCAGTACAGGAGGTGCACTTAGTGGATGCAAGGACTTTGGTTATTTCTTTTACTGTGGTTTGAGTGAATTGGAACTTGCTCAGTTCTGAGTGAATAGTCTTGGTTTCATGGTTGGGTTGAATTAAGGATTGGTTAGATGTGGTACATGTTTGGATTTTCTCTCGGGCATTTCATGACTTTGTTGTGAAATGCTGTTTGTACCATTTCACAGTCTCCTTGTGACAGCTGGAATGGAGGAGACAGGGTAGCAGGTTTGTCACCTGATTTGCTGATTTGGAAAAGTTTGCCTGTTGAGTTGGCTGCTGAGTTGATTTGGTAATTGTAGTAGCTTTTTTTTTGCTAACGTCAGTTTTTCTCTGTATGTCTGATCTAGCTTTTTCCAATTTTCTTTGTTACTAACCGAAGGGTCTTTAGACCATTTCCTTTCAGCTTTTTTCTTTGCATTTTTCAAGCTATTGATTTCAGTATTAAACCAGTGCTGATGGTTTTTGTTGGGCCTTACTAGTTTTTGTTTGAGGGGGGCGTATTGGTTGAGAATTTTGTGAAATTATCATTTTAGGTGGCTATCAGTTTTTCACATGAATCCTCTTCCTTCGTGGTATTTAGTATGTGAGTGATACCTTGCTCAAGATGGACTGGTGTAATCTTTTTAAAGCTTCTGCTTAGGGTAGTGATTGGGGTGTTATTCAATTTTTTAATATTTTCTTTGGGGGCGAGGTTCAGCTCGATTTGATGGTGGTCGGACCATATACATGGATGTGTCTCAAGTTTAGTGGTATTGATGTTAGAAATGATCCAATCGAGTTGGTTTCCGCTGATACAGGTGAGCTTGGAGTTCAGGACCTGATAGTCAATAGTGATTAGCTCCTTTTCAAGAGAGATTGCATCTTTATCTTGAGGATTTCCTTTCCACCTATTGAAGTCTCCCAGTAACAGTGTGCCTGTGTTGGGTGCCTTTAGGGTGTTCAGTATGTGAACTAGCCCGTCATTAAAGTCTGACATTGAGGACAGTGGTCTGTAGAGCAACTATGAGGTTAATACTGCTGTTTTTCGAGGTTGCTATTTTCAGCATAATTATCTCACAACCATTACAATGTATTGGTGAGGGGAAGAGATTCAGGTTTTGATTCGCTATAACAGCCACTCCCCCTCCTCTGCCAACTTCCCTGTTTTTGTAGTAAATGTTCTATCCTTTTGGGACTGCAACATCAATTGTGGGTCCTGATGATTCTTGTAGCCAGGTTTCCGTGATGCGCAGTATATCAAGTTTGTCGTGGATGATGTAATCATGAATGTCTTGTGCATTGTTGTTCATTGACCTTGTGTTTAGAAGTCTTATTATGATGTCCTGGGGTTTTGCAGCATTAAGTGCAGGTGTAATTTCTGATGGTGTGTGGGCCAGATTGGTAGTAGCTGTGTCAAGTCGTGGGGTGGGGGAGGGTGAGAGGAATGGCACAAAGGGTTTCACTGGGTAGGGGGGTGATGGGGGTGTGACCTGTGTCATAGGTGTGTGGCGTGAAACCTGGATCTGGTGTGTGTACGGAATCATACTTGGCTTCAATAAAAGTTTTTACTAGTGCTATTTGATGCAGCTGCTTTGTTTGGGCGAAGAGTATCTTTCCCTCCATGAGCTCCATAGTCTATTATGGACGGGGGGAGGGTCCTATTCCCTTTGGGATAGAACTCTTGGGTGGCGCATAGCAGGAATAGGTTCTGGGCTTTAGGTCCAACATGGTGGAGTTCATGGAGCTGGCGGCAGGCTTGCACAGCACTAGCAGGCTAGATACTTCCCCAGGCATTGAAATTCAGCAAGCATCACCATAAGCTCACCCAAATTCCCAATACTGAAAAGTGCTTGAAAAGGTGGTTGTCCCTCTTGGTGCTCCAGCCAGATCATCTGAAAGCAAAGGATAATAGGTCGCCTACCCCTACCTTACGACCCTGAGTCACACCAGGTTAGATCCAAGGTAATCTCATCTAATTTTAGGATTACTCGTACCACACGTGATTATCAAAAATGTTTTCTTTTTATTTTTATTGTTCAGACAACACATGCCTAAAATAAAACAGGCGTGCAAGCGCCTAAATCTGTAAAAACACTGTGCTAGTCACTTACAATCTAACTGGTGTAGACACACCAGACCTTTCAAAATGCCAAATTACATGGAGAAATGTAACGGGAAAAACAGTGTATATTACTGCAAGCGTGGACACATGTAGTTTCAGGGAAGAATCGAGATATATACTGTTAGTTACCACCGTTTTTAGCTTTGGCTCATAAAATGTTCTCAGTAAAACACTTTTTTTTATATATTTCACGTTACCTTTCTCAATGTAATTTGGCATTTTGAAAGGTCTGGTGTGTCTACACCAGTTAGATTGTAAGTGACTAGCACAGTGTTTTTACAAATTTAGGCGCTTGCACGCCTGTTTTATTTTAGGCATGTGTTGTCTGAACAATAAAAATAAAAAGAAAACATTTTTGATAATCACGTGTGGTATGAGTAATCCTAAAATTAGATGAGATTACCTTGGATCTAACCTGGTGTGACTCGGGGTCGTAAGGTAGGGGTAGGCGACCTATTATCCTTTGCTTTCAGCGTATCGGTCTCCCATTGATGGCGTCGTCCCCCCGATAACAAAAAACTGGGAGTACCCAATTTTGAAATACCAGCCAGATCATTACAGCAATAAGTGATAACGGACATACTATACAAAGGGCCGCAATTGGAGAGAGCCTTGCCCTTTAGTGCAGCAATTGCAGATCCATTTTCAACTTTATGGTGGCATCCATGTTAGACGTCGACGATAGACTTTTAAAAAAAAAAAAAAATTCAAAACGTTTTATTGAATTTTGCAACATGACAATCAGAAAGTAAGAAAAACATTCCCTCTACCACCCCCCTCCGAAACTAGCTCAACTTTCTTGATTCACCCTCAACTCGGGCTGCAACTCGGTGTTCATTGTAGATCCAACAGTTTCAAACGTTGCGGGCACCACATCACCCTAAAGTCGTCCTTAAGCACATTCAGAACATCTCCCCAGTCCGCCGCAAAGGACTGTACCTTGTCATTCATGGCATAGGACGCCCATTCCAAAGCTATAATTTCCCAAGTCTTCCAGAGCCAGTCTTGACATCTAGGGACCTCAGGACCTTTCTATCTTTGCGCTAATAATGACATCGCTGCCAAGGTCAAAATTGCTTTAGCTTTCTCCCTTTCTCCGGTTTCCCCTGCCCCCGAAGTGCCCCGAATGCCCAAGAGGATCTGGACTGGAGTTCCCACTTCCTCTTGACCAAAGGCTTGTTCCTGTGCCTCCCATATTTCTTCCCAAAATGCTCGAATCTTCGGGCACTTCCACCAGATATGCTCTGCAGTGCCTATCATCCTGCACCCCCTCCAGCACATCCCCGATGTTGTAGGGTAGATCCTATGAAGCCGGGCAGTGGTATAATGCCATCCAAATAATATCTTGTACCCTGCCTCTTGTAATTGGGAAGCCCTGGCCAATTTAGGTGTTCTCCTCCACAACCTTTCCCACTCTAGCCTGTCAATTTCTCTTCCCAGGACTCGTTTCCATTCCGGCATATAAGCCCATTGAGTTCCTGCATTTGCTGCATGTAATATTTTGTAAATGTTGGAGATAAGACCTTTCGATCCATCATTAGTAAGGAGGAACTTCTCAAATAGGGTTGGGTCTCATGTGGCCGTCGTTCTGACCTCTGGGTGTAATACCCAGTTACGTATCTGTGCATATCGGAACCTTTCGCCCTCCTGTATAGCGAATTCCCTCTTACAGTCGTTAAAGGATAACAATTCCCCATCCCGGAACATGTCACGCAATTTCCTTCAGCCTCCTTCCCACCATTTTGCAAAGGCCCCTCTCTCTCCAAACCCAGGGTGAAGTCCCCATTTCCGAAAATGGGGGTGAAAGGGGATGGGAATGTGGTGATTCCCCTAGGGCTTGACAGCCTGTCCCAAGTATCAGCCATCAGTTTGGTAATAGTGCTCTGGTAGAGATGACTGGGTCTATGCGCCTTCGGGAGCCACAACACTTCAGCTAGATTACGGCGCGCCACTGCCCTGTCCATCCTCACCCATAACTTATCTTGCGCACCTTCTCCTCCCTTCAACCACTCCCTTATGATGCGTAATTATGCTGCTTCGTAATATCGCCGAAAATCCGGCAGTGCTAGGCCCCCCTCGTCCCTAGATGCCATCAAAAGTCTAGCCCCTACCTTAGATCTTTTCCCATCCCAAATTAATCCCCTAGTCAGCTTTCCCAGCTCCTTGAAGGGACTTGCCGGAACTGGCTGAGGGATCGCCTGAAAAAGATACAATAGCCGTGGGAGCGTGACCATCTTAACCGCGGCTATCCATCCCAACCATGACACCCTCAGATTTCTCCATCGCAGAAAGTCCCTCTTAATTACCTTGAGGAGCGGGGAGAAGTTTGCTGCATACCACCCAACTAAAGTCGCCGTGATTTTCACCCCCAGATAACGAATCCCTCCCGGGCTCCACTGAAAGGAAGTGTTCTCCTTTAGGCTATCTCGATCAACTGCTCCTAGCGTTAGGTTCAGAATTTCTGACTTGTTAGTATTAATTTTTAATCCCGAGGCTTCCCCAAAGGTCTCAAGCAGGGTCAAGCTCGCCTGAAGTGACTCCCTTGGTGTTGGCAGCATAAGCAGCATGTCATCTGCAAAAGCCGCAACTTTCTGTTGCTCTCCCCCCCCCCCCCCAAAGGAATGCCCCGGATCTCCGAGGAGTCCTTGATTGCTTGCAATGAAGGCTCTAGATAGATTGCGTATAGTATTGGGGAGAGCGGGCATCCCTGTTTTGTCCCTTGCTGCAATTGTATTCGTCTAGAGGCTGCCCCGTTCACCATCACTCTGATCGTAGGGGCTTGGTAATTGGCCCTAACCATTGTTAGATGAGATTACCTTGGATCTAACCTGGTGTGACTCAGGGTCGTAAGGTAGGGGTAGGCGACCTATTATCCTTTGCTTTCAGCGTATCGGTCTCCCATTGATAGCGTCGTCCCCCCGATAACAAAAAACTGGGAGTACCCAATTTTGAAATACCAGCCAGATCATTACAGCAATAAGAGCTAACGGACATACTATACAAAGGGCCGCAATTGGAGAGAGCTTTGCCCTTAAGTGCAGCAATTGCAGTTCCATTTTCAACTTTATGGTGGCATCCATGTTAGACGTCGACGATTGACTTTTTTAAAAAAAAAATTGTAAAACGCTTTATTGAATTTTGCAACATGACAATCAGAAAGTAAGAAAAACATTCCCTCCAATGGGCAACTCGGCTGATGTTGTCTGCAGTTTGCCTTCCCCTAATGAACCCGGCCTGATCGGGGTGTATTGGATGTGGGAGAATGGAGTCAAGCCTATTCGCTAGAATCTTAGTGTAAACCTTGCCATCGATGTTAATCAAGGCAATGGGTCGGTAAGACGTTCTCTCCTCTGGGTTTTTGTTTGGTTTAAGGATGAGGGTAACCTTAGCCTCTTCAATGGACGGGGCAATCTTACCAGATCGACGTAATGAGTCGAATGACATCAGTTGCGGGGCCAGCTGTGAAATGAATAACTTATAAAAAGCAGCAGTATAGCCGTCCGGGCCAGGGGCTTTATGTGCTGGGAGAACTCTTATTACATCCCTCACCTCCTCCTCCGAAATTTCCCGATTCAGGGCTTCCCTCGTTTCTTTACCGATTTCCCCCAAATGCACTCTTCGCAGGAACTGCTCTTGCAGCTCATTGCCAGGATGCTGCAAGGCATACAGGGATTCAAAGCCTCCTAGAGCCTCCTGTAATTCCTCCCGCCTTGTGACCCGGGCTCCTGAGCCTGCTTTCAATGCTGTAATCGCATTTCTCACCTTTTTGCCCCGTAGTAGACGCGCCAAGAGAGTGTCAGCTTTATTGGCCTTAGCACAATACTTTTGCCTGACGGCTAATAGGGCTCCCTCCGCCTTTTTCGTACGCAGGAATTTCAGCTGCCCCACTGCTTTCCTGTACTCCCGCATTGCTTTCTGAGAGGGGGTATCACCCACCGCCTGCCTAGCCGCTTCTACCTCTGCCTCCAACTGGGCTTCCAGAGCCCGTACTTGCTTCGCCCGGTGGGCCGATAAGGCAATAATTTCCCCCATAGGAGTGGCCTTGAACGTGTCCCACCTTATACCCTCATCAGTATCCTCCTTTTTATTACGCTCGAAAAACCCCTTGATTTTCTCTTCGACACTCCCCTGCATTTCCGGGTCCCTCGGTATGGCTCCTGGGAATTTCCAGCCCCACAATCCCTGTACCCTCCGACCCAGCCCCATCACCAGAGAGACCGTTTTGTGATCCACTATCCCAATCGGACCGGTAAAGACCTCCCGGATGTTCCCCAATAAGCTTACCGACACCCATATGTAATCAATCCTAGATTGTGATCCATGGACGCCTGACAGGAAAGTGTGACCCTCCTCTTCCCCCTTCAATTCCCTCCAAACATCTCCTAACCCCATCCTACCAATCCTTTCCTTCAACTCTGCAGACATTACTGATCCTCCACCTCCTCGCCTCCCAGCTCTGTCCTTCTCCCTATCCCAAGCGATATTGAGGTCCCCCATTAAAACAATCTGACCCCAACTTTGATCCTCCAACACTTTCAGGAATCGTTGCAGAAAAAGCTCTTGACCGGAGTTGGGAGCGTACACTACGGCCAATGTATATGGGGCCTCCTGGAATTTCCCCCTGACCACTATATATCTCCCTTCCTTATCTCTAGTCCCATCACAGACTCTGAAGTCCACCGTGTTCCTGATAGCCAAGGCCACCCCCTTTGTTTTACTTGGACCGGAGGCATGGAGAATCTGGTCGAAGCCACGCAATTTTAATCTACCTTGGTCTTTACGCTTCAGGTGTGTCTCCTGGAACCCCATAAAGTCCGGCTTTTCTTTCCATGTAAAATGTTCTAACTTTTAAGCGTTACCCCTCAAAAGGAGTTACCGCTATGTGGGGGTGCCCCAGGCCCACCGCTCCAACCGCTAGCTACCGTCCCCCAACTTCTCCCCCCCTTTCACCCATCCCTCCCCCCCCCCCCCGAAGGTTAACACCTTCCCGCGCTCTCCCCATTCCTAATGCGGACATCAACGCCCTTTCTGATTCCAACATGTTTGCTCCCCCTGCGACCCGCAAGCTTACATCCTCCTTATTGAGGCCCACCAACCCTGACATTACCAATTCAGTTTAGGGATTCGACATTTTCTCGCAACTCGGTGAACTGGGCTTCCCTTTATTCTGCGGTCCGCCATGCCTTGATCCTCTTTGCCTTTTGTCGCCGACTGTCGTCCATTCCCATGGTCGGGGCTCAGGGCGGCCGTTCAGTTTTCTGGCCTGAACTATAGGGGGCTTCCTCCAGGGCCAATCCCAGGAGATCAGCCCCCTCCTGCAGAGAGGTAATCCGCCTCTGGGCTCCCTCCCATTCGAATGTCAAGCCAAACGGAAAGGTCCATTTATATCGGATTGCCTTCTCATTGAGGACCTTCAGCAGTGGGTCCATAAGTTCCCGTTTCAGGAGTGTACTGCTCGCCAAGTCCTGGAAGAGAGCAATCTGTTGTCCCTCAAACATTATGGGTTCTTATGGTCTTGCTGCCCTAAGTACCACCTCCTTCTGGGCGTATCTGGCAAACGCCGCCAACACATCTCTCGGCCTCGCTGTCTGACCTTTGATCATTCGCCCGGTTCTATGCACCCGATCTAGCTCCACCGCCCCCGGGTCGTCCTCTCCCAGGATATCAGCGAAGATGCCCTGAAACACCGCCTTCAAAGTCTTGTCTGGTACTGATTCCGGCAGCGATTTCACTCTTATATTGATCCTACGGGATCTGTTTTCCAAGTCCTCCATCTGAATCTCAAGATTACTAGTGACTACATCCAGCCTTTCTATAGCCTCACTGTTAGCTGAAGTATCGCTGCCCACCTCCTGAAGGCCTTTCTCCAGCGCATCCGTCCTCTCCCCTAACTGACGCATCTCCTGTTTCATTTCCCCAATAGCTTCATTCAGATCATTGCGCATCAGCTGGAATTGTTCCTGAAAGGTCTTCGCCAGATTCGCCTGCAGGGCGTGCAGCTCCCCTAGGAATTCCTGTCTGGGCATGGGTGCCAGGTCCTCTACGTCCCCTTGAATGGTTTCCTCTCCTGTCTTCCCTCGGGCAGCCCCGGAGCCCTCTTTCAAAGCCTGAGCCAGCCACATTGCCTGAAGGGTGCCAGAGTTTCTCCCGAAGCACCGGGCGCTTCCCCCCCCTTTCCCCTTAACTTTCGTGGACATTCTGCTTACTTCTCGTCTGCGGGAACGCGCCCAGACCGGTCGCCTTGCCCAAGCCCTCCTCAGTGCCCGGTGAAAACGAGCGAAATGCAGGTAATATTCACTCTCCCTGAGGGGCTGGAGCGTTCGTCCCCCCAGCAGACCACGCAGTCAGTCCGGTTGGACCCCTGGTTGCCACTTCTCCAATGTCCCACTATGAGGAGGTCAATTCAATTTCTGTCAATGCCCGGGAGGAAAGCTGCTGCGGGGATCAAGGGCTCTTGTGTCTCCTCTCTGGAATCTCCCCAGCCCGCGAGCCGGCCTGTTCCACCTTCCTCCTTGGGCCCCTCCACTTCAAAAGATCCTCCAACTGCCTAGGCTGTAACCGCCAGCTGTGTGGCTGAAATCCTGGGCCCCGCTCGAGCAGGGGGGTGTGAGCGTCAATCTCCGCAAACCCGTAGTATTAAGTTACCACAGGGTGCGCCACGCTGTGCTCAGGGGCCCCCCCTCCCCTGCCCGCGTACCTTCCCACACTCCAGGCAGTGTGTCGCTCAACGCGCCCCACCGATCAGGAAGAACCTGCTGGGACTGGCTCCCTTCCTCGTCGTGTCCGGCAGTTCGCCGAAAGCAGCTGGCCTCTCTCACTCCTATGGGGCTCCGCCGGGGTCTGTGCTCGTACGGGTCACTGTTATGGCCCTGCCGCCTTCCGATCGCCGCAGGGGATTCACCCCCCACCCAGGGGGGACCCGCTGTCAGAGCTCCTGGCTGCGCGGGGAATGCTGGCGGGGCGAGCCGCAAACGAGGCAGAGTCCACTGGTGCCTCCACCGGTGCCGCTGATCCCTCGCTCACACGCGGGCTTGGCGTTGAGTCGCTCCCGGGGCCGCGCTCACCAGGGCCCCTCGCAAGGAGCCGTGCCGCCAACCGCCACTGCTCTAATGGCCCCCCTTCAGCAGAGCGCCTCTTTAGCAGGCAGATAAGTCCTCGGAAAGATTACGGTGCTGCAGCTCTCCGCCTTTCCCGGGCGTGTCGCTCCCTCCACTGCCTGCTCCGGGAGCGATGTCGCACCTCGGAGACCCCTCAGTCCCCAGGCGCTCCCGGCGACGTGTGCTTCGGACAGATTTTCAATGCTAGCTGGAATTACCCGCTTTAGTCCTATTCCAACAACCCCGCAGGGGGACCCGCGGTGCTCACAGCGGGTCTGCAGATGGGGTGGTGGGCACCTTTCGTCAGACAGGTCCGGAGAGCGCCGTCGGCACGTCTACACTATGCCGGTGGCCATCTTGGAATCGACGATTGACTTTGACCTTGTGTAGAAATATATAAGCCGGCGAGAGGCTACCTCCCTTTACTTGTGCTGCACTCTACCCCCAAATGTTTGGTGGTTCAGGTTGTGACCATTAATTCGAGAACATCAACATAGATGTGGAATCTCCTGTGACGATCCTACAGGTAGGGTCCCTTCTCCCCAGTGGAGAGCTCCTTTCCATGAGGGTAGGGAGGTGAGGCCGCTAACCAAAGGTCCCCCAAGGAGTGGTAACATGCAGGAGGATCACATGGCGAGGGACTCTCTCCTGGACAAGGACGTGATTTGGGGGCACAGCCTCTTTAAACCCTAATCCTGCAGGCTGTTGGTGCCACAATCTTCTACATATAAGCTCCTGTCTGAAACTGTTTTTGTAAAATATCAAACCAACCGGATGTCATAAATACAGGGACGAAGAAGAGCTTGAGCATGCAACAATCGAGCGGGATGAAAGCTCAATCAGCTGCTGTCAATTGGACTGACGTTACTCGGGGTTGTCACCGCTATTTAAACTGAACAGCAATGAAAGTTGTGTTCGTCATTCTCTGACCCGTCTGACAGTCACCCGTGCGGTTCTGGTATACTGAGAGCTGTTGTGCATACAGAAGGAGAACCCGGCAACTTTGGAGCAGCATTGAAGCCTGCAAGGGAGACTGCCGCATGGCACTCTCCAAGACTGACGAGAGAAGCAGCAGGATCCCCGACAAGTGTCTGAGTCGGTTGGGAACCGGCACAGTGAACCTGGAGGGATGGAAGGGTAGTGGCACACCCTGTAGTGGGCAGACCGGTGGGTCCGACAATGGGTTCAGTGTGGAGAGTGGAAGATATTGCAGTGGTGGTGTGACCTGTTGTGGGTGGATCGACGGGTCTGGCAACTACACCGAGACCGCCACTAGTAACTGGTCGTTGAGAGAAGCAGGCCGCAGAAGCCGTGTAAAAGGTTGAAGTAGCGACAGTGCACCCACAGCCCCAGGCAAAACTTGTGAGGAGGTATTGGGAACAAGTACAAATCTGGGATGGGCCCGGAAGATTTGGGACTGTAAATTGTGAAGAAGAGGAGAAAGTAGTAAATCGCTTTGTACCACAATTCCCTGGACAGCTCCAAGAGTATGGTGCTTGGGAGTCGAAAGTGGAGGCAGAATAAAGAATATAAAGAAAGCCGAATCTGTGAAAACCTCTTGAAAGGAACCAGCTAGGAGAAGGGAGTCCTTATCCAAGCCCCACAAGGATCCTGTATATCTGTTTGCTTGTATTGTTTGCTTACAAAAGCCAGGAACGTTATGGAACCTTTATTTTGAGAAAAGCTTGTCTTCTTTGGGACACTTTACATCCAGGAGACGGGAGTCCTTCTCGTTTGTCACGAGCAGAACTTGCAATCATCATGGCACCCCATGGTCCGTCTCCATTCCTTGTCGCCACACTCCCTACAGCCCGAGTCTTAAGAAAACGGATCCCCTATTTTGAAAAAGGTTTTCGCATCCAGGAGCCTGGCACTGCTGAAGGCTATTAAGGCCTCCTGTGCTTTTTCCAAAAACTCCCACATCCTCTGGAAGACATTTTGGAGGAAGCCAGTCATCTTCCTGAAGGGGAAGTAAGGGATGGATTCCCAAGCATGGTAAGGAAGGGCCATGCCAAGCCCTTCAGGCAGGCCTCGATGCAGCAGATTGTCTCGAGAGGTTGATGGGGAGGTTGATGCTGCTTCCAAGAGCCTTGTACCTTTGAGGGCCTGGCTTTTTGCCCAATGCACAGGCTAAACCACTCGCTCTATATGGCGAGCGCCTATTCCGTCCGGAGGCAGAGTCCCTGGAAAGGTTTAAGGACTCCGAGGTGGCAGCGAAATCACTAGGGCTGGCAGACTAGCAGGTCACCAAGCAGCCCTTCTCATTTAGTTTGAGGCAGGGGCTTTCAGCGTTATATTTATTTTTATTTATTTCAATTTTATAAAGTGCCACACACCCGTGGGCCTCGGAGTGCACAAAAAATAAGACAGACAAGCAAGCAAAAGGGGAGGAGCAGGGAGGGTCAGCAGAAAAGCAGAAAAGCAGGCTATGTTCGGCATGGGTTTGGGTTGAAAAACGTTTTTTTCTTTTTTAAAGAGAGCAAAGTTTTCGGCCATGCCTATATGTCCTGGAAGAAGATTCCACTGCAGTGGTACTTGGATATTGAAGGAAGTACCTCCAAAGTGTACCCGCTTGTACCTATGTTGAATGAGTGTGGGGCAAGTGGAGGATCGTAGCTTCCTTCCGCCTATCTTAGGCTTTACTCTGTCAATGAGAGAGGTCGGGCAGGCATTTATTCGATATTTGAAGGACCGGGTCAAGAGCTTATGAGTGATCCTATGCCGAATATGCAGCCAATGAAGTGCCCTCAAGGCCTCCGAGATATGAGCACATTTAAGCAGTCCCTGGATAGCCCGAACGCATTGTTCTGTGAAACTTGCAGGGCTTGAATGTTAGACTGTGAGGTTCCTGCTTGGAGACTTTTACAATAGTCAAGTCTGGAGTAGACTAGTGCGGTTGCAAGCAATGCACAGTTGTTGGTGGAAAGAAAAGGGCGAATATAATTCACTTCGTGATAAGGCTGCAAGATGAGCGGATAAAGGAGACATGGCCACATTGATAGCTCATCAAGAATGACTCCCAGCGTCTACACCTTCTTTAATACTGGAATAGTATTAGCAGCAATAGTGAAGTTGGCATACGCAGGATCTAATTTGCCCAGACTGTCTTTTTACAGTTAAGGGCAAGCGAGTTGTATGCCATACAGGCCTATTGATATCAGCCAAATTCTGCTTGTAATCCCCACTAAGCTGGAAGACAAACTGGGTATCATCGGCATAGTTTCTATACCGGACCCCCAATGCATCCAGCATGTGAAGAAGTGGTAGAATATAGATATTGAACAATGTTAGGGACAGACATGAACCCTGTGTGACCCCATATGTTTGAAAAATGGGGTTAGAGCTTTCCTCACCGGCTGCCGCTCGGACAGTGTGGAGACCAAGAAATGATGAGATCCACTGAGAGGCGAGATTGGAACAATGGGTAACTTCCCACTAGCGTGTCACCAAGAGAGTGGTCCACCAAATCGAAGGTCGCAGAGAGGTCCAGAAGCATCAGCAGGGCAGGATGACCATTAATCCACCATGCCGGCCAAGGTGGATTTAAGGTCCAGCATGGGTGTTCCCGTCCCGTGCTGAGCTCTGAAACCTGATGGGTGTACGCCAAGTATCTTGTGGTGGTCAATATGTTTTTGCAGTTGGAGGTATGCCAATTTATCCATGATCTTAAGGATAAAGGGCACATTTGTAATGGGCCGGTAATTCTCTGAAACCTGTGGGTCAAGATTTGTTTTCTACTTCTTGTGTTAGGCGGACTCAATTGCCCAAACCCAAACAGGGGCAAAGAAGGTTTTCATGCTCAGGCAGGGGTAGCAGGGCAACAAAATGTATTTGCGCCTAGAAACACTTGTCTACAGGTGCGTTATAAATGACTTATCATATCATGGCCTCCACATCAATGGCACCTTTGTTGTTGAAGCCCCTTTTGAGTACTCCCCACATACCTACATATCAGAGCACTGGGACAGGTGAAAGGAAATTACCTCTGATGCATGGGTCCTCCAGTTGGTGGAGCTACAATACTGTCTGCCTTTTCTCAGAAGGCTCCCGGACAGACCACATCTTCCACAGCAGCTGAAACCCAAACTCCAGAAAAAACTGAAACCTCTTCTCATCTAGGGCAAAGAGGAGGAGGCAACAGCCAGGGAGAGATGTATGTGCTGGTACTCCCGCTAGTTCCTGGTGCCCATCCTATCCTGCACCTCGGGGCCTTGAACAAGTTCCTCAGAAAGGACAAGTTCAGGCTGGTGATGCTGAAAGAAATTCTTCAGGCTCTACAATCCCTACAGTGGCTGGTGTTGCTGGATCTCTAGGATGCCAGTTTCGATGTGCCGTTCCATCAAAAGCACAGCCAGTTCCTGAGGTTAGTCATAGGGGACATTCATTACCAGCTCAAAGTGCTCCCCTTAGGCCAGACCCATGCTCCCAGGATTTTTACCATGCTGATGGCAGTGGTGGAGGCGCACCTGATCCAAGGTTTTCGTGTTCCCATATGTAGATGACTGGTTGATCCCAGGTTGGTCCCCAGAACAGGTCTCGAGGCATCTTGAGGACACTTGCTAGATACTGCACAGCTTGTACTCAAATAGTATAACCGTCTGTGCGCTAAGATGATTGAATGAATTTAACATAATAATCATAAGCCAAGCTTTTATATGATATTGCTGACTTACAACTTAAATCAAGTGAAATATATTAAGGAACCTGATTAAAACATATTTCTAAAAAACGGAGATTTTGTTCAAATTAATTTTTGTAATGTTATTTAAAGATAAATAGCATAAGATACAAATCAACTGACCTTGCAAACCTGAACAAAAGCACATTTTGAAATTAAAATGTATCAATTGTTAGTAGACATTCTTCCATGCCAATAAACAGAACAGTGGACTTTTCTGGACTTTGAATTCATTTGAAAGAAATGAACTAACTGTGATGGACTAAAAGTTCATAACCATTATTTATGGAATTGATTAATTTCTATAACTGTAAACTGTGACAATGTAAGGAAAAAATGTATTGAAAGACAAATATTTGTCTTGAACACAAAATGTATACTTCTTCAAATAGTAAATTTCTTGTCATTTTCAGTACATAACAAAATAAGTGTAATAAATTATAATATTTTGATCATTGATTGCGCAAAAGAACCCACAGCAATAGGTCATGGGCCATTGGTGGTCCAATAGGGAGAATATGATGGCAGACGAACCCTTTTAAGAACCCTGGTCATAGTCCCAAGTGGTCACGGATGCTTCTGAGATGCTGGGGCACCCACTCTGGGGGATCAACAGTTGATCAGTCTTTGGTTCCAAGTATGATGTCACTAGCTCATCTATCTGCTGGTGCTGCACGCATTCAGGCTAGCCGTGTCTCCTTTTGCGCCTTTCCACGGGGGGAAACATGTCCTGGTCCTGACAGACGACAAAGTGAATTTACACTACCTCAACAAGAGTGGGAGAGGAGGGAAGAGGAAAGCCATGCAGCTTTGGTTCTTGTTACTGGAGAATACGATCTCAATCTCGCAGCCCATCTGGCAGGGACGGATAAGTGGTTGGGGGATGCTCTGAACATGCAGAGAGTTGTCTCTCATGAATGAGCGATCTTCCCAGAGGTCATTTCAGAGATCTTTTTGCTTTGGGGAACCCAAGCAGTAGACCCGTTTGTGACAAAGGACAACATGAAATGCAATCAGTTCTGCTTTAGGGAATCTCCCTTGAGGAGGGGCATCCCGTGGGTTCTCAGGAGGTTGACTACGTTTTGGTCCTACTCGATTGCCCCAGATTGGTTGTGGAGGATGTACTACCCAGACCTTCTGGAGTCTGTTTTTTGCCCACCTCGCTGTCTTTCTAGTGGCCAGTCCTCTTTTCCTATTGGGTGGCCCAAGTGATTCAACCGAACCCAGCGTTCTCAACCTACATGCATGGTTCTTGAGAGTTTGAGGTACGAAGATTGGGACCTGCATGATGAGGTCTAGGAGGTGCTGCTGGCTGTGGAAGGTCTTCCAACAGGTCTATCTATGTGTTCAGATGGAGAAGGTTTGCGACATGGTGCAAGAACAGAGGTGCAGACCCTGTGTCATGTCCCACCTACAGTCATGGAATTTTTATTAACCCTCACTAGGTTGGGTTGCAATTAGGCACAGTTGAGGGCTATCTGGCCGCCTTGTCTTATTTCAAGAGATTGCCAGAGCAAAGCCCTTTTTTCCATTCCTGTGGTGGCTTTGTTTTTGAAGGGTCTTGTAAATAAATGCCCTCAACACCTTTCGTTGTCCCACCTTGGAACTTTTAATAGCAGATTCTTGTAAACATTTGCATTCCACATCTTTTAATCACTCATGATAAAGGCAGCCCTTTTTGTGCCCATTACATCAGCTAGATGTGTTTGCAAACTTTGGGTGCTTTCGTGCAAAACGCTGTTCCTTCAGTTTTTCAAAGAGAAAGTTTCTCTGAAAGTCCGAGACAAATCCCAGCTAAAAGTGATATCAGAATTTCATATTTCTCAGGGTGTGGAGTTACTCGTTTTCTTTTCAACACCTCACCCATTCAAAGAAGAGGAGAGGCTCCATAGACTGGATCCCGAGAGGGCTTTGAGTATTTAAGTAGCAATGGCAGCTGTTTTTCGGCTGGATGAACCACTGTTTATTGCATTCTCGCAGTCTTGGATGGGGCAGGCAGTAACAAAACAGACAATCTTGTGTTGGAAGGTTCTGTGCATTTCTAGAATGCTATGTGAAAGCAGGAAAGGAAGTGCCTTGGGCATACTGACTCACTCTAACATGGGTGTTGCTGCATCTTCTGCCTTGCTGGGCGGAGTGCCAGTTAGAGAAATCTGTCAGGCCGCAAACTGGTCTTCTCTGTACATCTTCTCTAAACATTATAGTTTGGATCTTGCTCTAGGCAGGGCCATGTTGCTGAGCTTCCTGAAATATAAGCTTCCATCCCACCGCCAGCTTGGAGTTGCTTTGCAAGTCTATCGAGATGAGGAATCTGTCGGAGAATGCAATCCATTGAAGGAGAAATTACTTACCAGTAATGTTCTTTCTCTTTATTCTTCTCCCACAACTTCCTTATCACCTTCCGTACCTGTGCCCTCTATGGAAGCTTACTTGGCATACTCCATTCTTGCTTTTTTTGGGTCAGTGGTAAAGGAAGAGACATAAGAATGGTTTACAGGGTCATCAGTCTTATTTGCCTGTTATCCACCAAATAAAAGGTGGTTAGAAGCACAGGGGGAAAAAGGTCAGGAACTGCAGCAGGGGGGCATAGTGACATTGCAATTGCTGATGTAATTTCCAGATTCGAGGAGTGGCACTGTCAAGGCCTGCAGAGGTTGAGGAGACGGCACTAAGCCGTACTACAGCCCTTGTTGCACTTTTACGATAGCTGGCATCGAGGGGATGATCTATCAAGATGAGGAATCTGTGGGAGAAGAATCCATAGAAAGAACACTACCGGTAAGTTATTCCTCCATGTGTGAGTCTTTCCCCAAGAATCAGTGTTTCAAAGGTGTAATGCAAATCTGTCTTTAGAGATTCATGGTTTCTTTAACTTCCTTCCAAAAATGACCTACTCGTCTATAGTGCCATATAGTGTTTTCAGCGTGCCTCTCCTGTTTGCAGCCCCAACATTCAGTGTAATTGCTCCACCCTATTTCAGCAATTCTATCTGGAGTCCAAAATATTCTGTTTAATAGTTTAACCTGCCCCACACTGTCCCCCACTGTAAAGATGACTGTGTATTCTTCTATAATTGAACTTCATCAAAACTCCTCTATGAGAGTGAGAATGTCGAGAGATCCATTAACCCCTTAAGTGCCAAGGACAAGCTTGTCCTTGAAATTACTTCTGCAGGGCCAAGGACAAGATAGCTCGTCCTTTTTGGCACTGCGTTTTGAGCGATCCCTGTAAAGCAGGGATCGCTCAAAACAGTAATCCAACCCCCGGGCTATGTGAGGGTGAGGTCCCCCCTCACTTCCAGGGGGCTGGATTAACTTCAGTTTCACGTCGGCGTGCGTAAAGCACGCCGACGTGAAAGTCATTTTCACTGCAGCAGCCATTTCGGGCTGTTGCGGTGAAAATGCAAGGTGAGTGTTCACCTTTCTCCCCCTCGATCTCCGGCTGTATTTCAAGCCGGAGATCGAGGGAGGTGTCGTTGGAAAGGGGAGATACTCCCCTTTCCAACGACACCCTTTGTGACAGCATTGCTTGGCAAGGTGGCAGGGGTACCTCATGCAGGCCTCCCTGTCTGATAATTGTCTTCATTTCCAGCCAATTTCAGAGGCATTTCCCTCTGTCCACTCACCGAAACACGTCGCCAACAACAGATGTATTACCTTCTCGCGTTCCCACAGGTGTCCCGACGAAAACGGTACCTCACATGTGTGGGTGCACCTAGGAGGCCGCAAAAGGAAAAGGGTAACCCACTGGTAACCCCAAGCTTTTCGGCACAGCACATTTTGTTCAAGTGGGCAACCTACAGATTTGGGCCTAGGGTGTCGAAGCCAGCAAGGAAAACGGGGACCCCCATGCATTTCCCAAAAGAGGACACCCGTGGGAATGCACAGAGGTCTGACTTGCGCGAAGCAGCCCAGAATTTATTACCCAGAACCCCAGACAAAGTGAACTGGGGCAATTTACGCTTCTTCAGTTTTCACATTTCTCCATTCATTCTTAGGTGGAGCATCTAATTTTAGTAGATTTGTCAGAGGAGTTGCTATAGTGGAAAAATGTGGTATAAATCGACGATAATACCCCACAAAACCAAGGAATGCTTTAATTTGCCTGGTAGTTGTTGGAAACTGCAGTTGACGCATGGCGTCCATCTTTTCCTGTTGAGGTCTGATGGTTCCCTGACCAACATAATATCCCAGATATTTGGTATGCGAGTTTGCCAAGTTTGTTTTTTTGGGGTTTATGTGTAACCCTGCTCTCTCCAAGGTTTGAAAAATTGCAGCTAGATGCTTCAAATGATCTTGCCAACTATGGCTGTATACAACAATGTCATCCAAATAGGCGCCTACATAACTCTCATGACCCTTTATTAAATGGTTCATCAACCTTTGGAAAGTGGCCGGTGCACCATGAAGACCAAATGGAAGGACTGTAAATTGGAATAGTCCGCCAGGAGAAGCAAAAGCAGTTTTTTCTTTGGCTGGCGAGAACAAAGGTATTTGCCAATAACCTTTTGCTAAATCAATTGTTAGAAATTTTACCTTGCCAAGTTTCTCCAGAAGGTCATCAATTCTGGGCATGGGATAAGCATCGAATTTTGACACTTCATTTAGCCTTCTGAAATCCATGCAAAAGCGAATGGTTCCATCTGGTTTCGGTACCATTACCATAGGGGAACACCACTCACTATGCAATGGTTCAATTACACCCAAGCGAAGCATCTCCTGTATTTCTTTCTCTACAGCTTGTAATCTTGCTTCTGGGATTCTGTATGGCCGCATTCTCACCTTTGCTCCTCCATTGGGCTGTATATGGTGACGAGTCAATGAAGTTCTACCTGGTATCGAGGAAAATATATCTGTATATCGCTCCACCAAGCTAGAGAGTTCCAATTTCTGAACAGGATCTAGTTCTGGGTTGAAGTTTGGAGCCTCTCTTCCTATTGGCGTCTCCGTCGTCGGTAGATACTCCGCCGACCCCTCCTCCATGCTAATCATAGCCACTGTAACTTCAGGCGCAGTCTATTTCTTTAGTAGATTAACATGGTAAGTCTGAAGAGGGATTTTACTCTCAGGTTGACAAACTTTATAGGTGACTGGTTCCAATACTTCCTAGATTGTATAGGGTCCTTTCCATGAGGCCAGCATTTTATTTTCAGACGTAGGAAGAAGCACAAGGACCCTGTCTCCAACTTGGAAACTACGTACTCTCGACTTCTGGTTGTAATATTGCTCTTGTTTACCTATAGCTTGTTGGAGATGTGACTGTGCCAGTGACTGAAGTTTTTCCACTCGGGATTTTAGTTCTGAAGCATATTCAGTCAAAGTAATTTCGGGATTCGTCTGCTCTTCCCAACTCTCTTTAAGGATATCCAACCGGGTCCTCACAGGTCTTCCGAACAACAGTTCAAATGGTACAAACCCCGTAGATGATTGAGGAGTATTCCTGAATGTCATCAGAATCCATGGTAACAATCTATCCCAATTTCACTCTCCTGGTTGGATGGTTTTCCTTGACATCTGTTTAATTGTCTGGTTGTATCTCTCTACCAGACCATCTGTTTGTGGATGATAAACCGCAGTCTTAAGTTGCTTGATGTGTAAGGCTTCACATACCTGCTTTAACACAGCTGACATGAAGTTGGTTCCTCTATCCGTAACTATCTCTTTAGGTATGCCCACTCTTGAGATGAAAGGAATTGAACATCACATATTTGCTGGGCGTTCGTAGAACGTAAGGGAAAAGCGTCCGGATACCTGGTTGCATAGTCTACAATCACCAGCAAATACTGTGTCCCCTACTTTTAGAATCCAATGGAACCACGATATCCATTCCAATTCGTTGGAAAGGTTCTAATATCAACGGCATGGATTGGAGAGGAGCCTTGGGTACAATCGGTCGGTTCTTTTTTTGGCAAACTGTTGACAAAAATGAGCCACTTGGCCATAACTCCCGGCCAATAGAACCTTGCAAGGATCTTTTCTGTAGTTTTCTCAACACCAAGATGACCCTCCACTACTTGAAGATGGGCAACCTCAAGTACTGGACGATAATACTTACTGGGTACCAACAATTGTCCGACTGTTTCTTTGTTGGGGTCGATACTTATACGATAATATAAACCATTGTCTTTGATAAAATGTTTTTTTTTTCCTTTTTGCTCAACTTCTGTTGATTCTTTTGCATGTTTCAGGAGAGGGTCGAGTTCTTGGGCCATGCAGAAACTATCCCCTTGCTCATCTATTCTCCAGTCTACAGCCACAGGATACATATTCTGTTCAAGCAAGACATGTTTCTCCAATCTCTTCGCATTCTTACTTTTTATTTTGCTGGTTTGTGATAGGACTTCTCGATTGTGAAAAGGAGCTTCTCTCAACCACTGACCTTCCACTTTCTGAATAAGCAGAGGACGATCAGGTACATCAGAGCCAATTAATCGGGGTTCAGGCAACGTTGGCATTATAGCTGCTTTTACATTCATTTGTTCCCCAACCACCTTTATCCTAATATCCTTGAGGGGGTACACTTTGATGTCACCATGCACACATCGGATGGGAATACTTTCATTCAACTTCTCCACACTGCTTACCAGGTCTGGGTTCACGGCCGTTTGTAAGCTCCCCGAATCCAGCATCGCTCTGGTAGGTCGACCCTCTAACTCAGCTTCACAGACATACGGGTATGTGGCCTGATGGTTTGGAGAAGCACCAGACTGGTCGACATCTTTGGCTTGTCCAGAATTTCCCACATCCATCAGTTCTGACTTCGTTTTCCTTGGGCATAACCTTGCTAGCTGGCCCCAGTCTCCACACTCAAAACATTGTGGACCCAGGGCACTGAGGCTAGGGGGACGGGTAAGATATGATGTCCCCGCTCCTTCACTGTTAGGCCGAAATCTTGCTCCTTCCCACTCCGGTTTCCTGATCATCGAATTTGGCCATCGTGAAGTAGACGTCGGTCGGTTCCCCACGCCTGCAGGATTTCCTCCGGCTTTGGGAGTGGAGGGGTAAAACATCAGCTTCGCCTGTCAAGCCTTTTAATTTGCAGAGGCGATGTTGACTACCTCCACTAAGGTGGGTCTATGATGTTGTCTGACCCACCTCTGCATTGGTAAGGGTAAGGCCCCTATGAATTGTTCCAATATTACTTTCTCGGCCATCTCATGAGTAGTTGAGGAGCTGGTCTGCAGCCACTTCTCCCCCAACTCCTTTATTTGGTAGAAGAGTTGCCATGGAGTTTCCTCTGTTAGAAGCTTGGTATCCCTGAATTTGATCCTATAAGCTTCTTCATCATGCCCAAGACGTTCCAACACCACCCGCATAATGTCTTGGTAGCTGGTGTCTCCTGTCGGGTTAGCTGCCTTGTAGGCGCTCTGCATCTCTCCTGTCATGAGGGGGCCGATGTAATGGCACCACCTGTCAGCTGGCCATTGTGCATTCCTGGCAACCCTTTCGAAGTTGACAAAGAAGTGAGCGGGATCTTCGCCGCTAGAGAATTTTTGAAGGATCGAGGTTGGCACTGATGTGTGACTTCTCATATTTGTGACTTCTAGCAATTGGGCCTGCTGTAGCTGTAGGGCGTGTTGAAAGGCCTGTCTATCAGCTTGTGCCTGCTGACTTTGAAGCTGTAGGGCTTGCTGTAGCAACTGTTGGCCCTCACTCAATGTTTTTATCAAGTCTTCCACCGTGTTCCGGTCTATCCCACCAAATGTAAAATAGCGGATGGGTATAGACCACTCAGTACACAGGAGTATGATTTGAACTGCATTTAATTATGTAACTTAACCTTAAGAACAAAGTGTTCAACAACTGGAGTATTGCCTTGGACTCTTTACTTCTTCATGCAGTGTTTCTACTCTTTGAGTTCCTTGGTAGATGGCTGTGCTGGTTATTAAAAAGAGTCTTTATGGGTGCACCTTCTTGTCTTTTCAATACGTGCCGCCTAGAATCAGTATCTTTGGCTCCTTTAGAAGGTCACCTCCTATATATTTCGTGCCAGAACATGTGGTATCTTAGGGCTGATCCGACACTGCTATTGGGCCTTGGCTCTATTAGTTTTATGTCCTCTTGAAGAGTTACTGAGAAAGTAATTCTCTTATCTTCACATAACACTTCCCTTTCTCTCTGTTCTTTGTGCTTATAATGTAACTTTCACTCGCCGGTTAACTAGGCACTTCCTGCTTCTCACCGTTTCATTCGGGCTCTCCGTCTCTTCCTGAATGTCAGCGATGAACACCAGCCCCTCCCCGACTCAGAGAGATCAGCTGTTCACTGCGGTCTGCCCCTTTCTCACGCTGGGCCTGGATCGTAGTCGCTCTGAACCTCACCGCCGGCCTGACGTCCTCGAAGACTTCGGCGCCGGCTCCTCCCCCGCAACGGTGGGGGCTTGAGCGACGCTACAGGACACCTCGCCGCAGCGCTAACAGTTCAGGATGATTTTGCGGAGCTGACTCCTCCTACACAAGAGTGGGGGCTGTACGGAGCTGTGTTGTCGCTCTCAGCTGCTCTGACAGCCTCACCCTCTGCAGGGGTCGGGCCGGAGCTGTCAATTGGGCGGTTACAGATGATTCGGGACGCCTTCCCAGCCTCTTCGCTCACTTCGTTTCCCTGTAGTTATTCTCTGCTCGCCTCAAACAGTCTTTAACTTATCTCGCCTCAAACAGTCTTTAACTTATCTTTTCACAAGACGCTCAATGGGAGCATGTCTTGGCTTAACTTTTTAGGGCTACCTTATATCAATAAGCCCATTCATAAACAGCTTCCTCTTCTGAGGAAAACTTTTCTTCCTCGCCCTTCTCCAATGTCTAAAAAAACACAGAAGTCCAGTATTAAAGAAAAGCACCTTATTGGAAATATCTCTTTATCTCTCATTGGACCACTCAAATGTTTCTCCAAGAGATAGGACCCTCCCTTCATGACACTTTAGGACATCATCAGCTAACTCTGAAGGGGAATTAATTATTTAATTGGCTCTGATCTGACTCATCCTCCTCTGGCATTATCACCATCCTGTAAAGATTGTTAAATCTTTCAGCTGGCAAATTAATACTTTGACCATTCTGATTGGAAAAGAACTTACTTATTTAGGCTCACAGATAAGAGCCAGTCCTAGTAAAAAGCACCCCTTCCTGTCCTTGGATCTAAAAGTATTACATGTGGCTTCCCAAATGAAGAAGATCTTTATACTTTATTGCAAGTTTTCCATCATGACAGTAATAAAGTTTTATGTTGGTAAGGTTGTACCGATTATTCTGTTTGGTTTGGACGTTAATCCTCTATCTTTTGACCTGGAGTGGGACAAAATTGAAGCAAAACTCTGGAAGAGCATGTTGAATCGTCCCAATTGTATCCCTATATCCTCGGTCAGATATGAGTTGGGTCTCACTTCTCTGTTGGGATAGTTGGCGTGAAGATGTATGTCTACATATAGGTTAATCCATGATCATCCCCGCTCTACTCTATATGAGGATCTGGCTATATTGATGTATAGATCAGAGAATCGTGTTTTGAACAGTGTGAAGTGTGCCGAAGCTCCAGATCACTACAAACAGCTTAACAACAAAATCTAATGAAATTTTGAGTCAGTCTGACTGTACTATTGAAATGTTGGTTCAGAACCCAGATAAAGTAAAGGAATCCATGAAAAAAAAATGGATTGGATCAGAACTATGAGGAATTTGATGCAAGCTAAAATATCAGCATCGCTTACCCCAACTGATAAACCAAGGTCTTTTCTATCTATGGATCTCAAGAAATCACCAGGTCCGATTATGAGAATGGATTTTATGAGATTTAGGCTAAATCTTCTTCCGACTTTAGAGATTCTCTATATTAGAGATAAGAAAAATATCTAAATGATTTGTGTGATAAATGTGGTGATTTAGAGCAGCAATCAACTAAACCCCTCTTGTCAGAATGTACAGGAACATGGACTCAGAGTTGTGAGATTCCAGAGATTCGGCCACAATGTTAGATTCTTGAAGTCTGTGTTTTTCTGGGACAGACTTGCCTCAGGACATTAAATCTTTCTAATGGCTGAAGTTGTCAACTTTCAGAGAGACTTGAATTTGTTAAGAATGACATATACCCCAACAGAGATTGACGGATCAGGGAATCTCACTTGAACTCTTAATGCTTTTTCTAGTTGGTTACAAATTGTGCATTTCGTTTTTAGAGATTTCCTTGTTGCTTTTTCTTTTTCTCTTTACTCTGATTACTTTTCTTCCTTTGAATTTTAACTTGTTTATTTAATATGTATGTATTTATATGTGTGATATGTGTTAAGTCATAATTATGTTGTGGCTATGGCATTTTAAAACATTTTTAAAAAGTATTCTTCTTACAAAATTAAATCCATTTCTCTTCAGAAATCTCCGGTCCAGCCACCTGGGAGCAGTTTGCCAGCAACCCAGAATTTCCCACCCCAGAACCTCGAGTAGAAAGTACACTGCCATGGCTAGGTGACCTCTGCTCCCCATTTGCAGCAACTTCTCTTCAGAATCATTCCCTTCCCCAAAATGATCAGCTTGCATAATAATGTTCAGATCTTTGTACTGTCTGCAAAGAGCAATTGATGGAGGAATGCTCATAAAGAGTGCCAAAAGTAATCCATCTCCCATCAACTTTCAAGTCTTTGATCCTGCATTTGTAAGCCAGGTGCCATTCTGGCAAATAAACATTTTTCTTTTTTAAGTATGATTTTCAGATTAAAGCATAATTGTGGTCTAGCCCCTCCGTCTCCTCATAGTCTTCTAACTTATGAAGTCCATAGTGTCTCTTAATTCAGACTCCTTTTTCATGGCAGTTGACAGTAAGGTGTAACGCTCACCTGATTCTCGCAGAGGCGCCGGTCTTGACTGGGCGACTACCGTATCTTCACAGGTGATGTGTAGCACCCGGTTGGCTCTTTGGGCTGGACCTCTGTGCACTGTATGCCTGACGTGTAGAGTAAGATGTCTGCAGATAGAAAATATGGGGTTAATGAACTGGGGTTATTGGGGTGTCCCTATCTCTTTCCTCTTCTCCTCTCCTGTAGACCCCCAAAGGTTAACGCTCTCACCTTAGGTAAGTGAATGCCGAGCTCTCCATCTGCCTGGGGGCAGGGTGCTGTAGCCAGTTTCCTCACTGGATAGGTAGCGCAGGCCTCTTGACTTCAGAGGACTGCTGTCCGTCGTTTACTGCACGAACGGTAAGTTTCAAGTCATTCAAATGTCTTTTTAAAGTCTTTAGTAATGATGTCTCTTGTTTTGCAGGGTTCCGGCGATGGCGGATGACGGGCTGAAGTGAGTTGAAGATGGAGCCCGTGTGATGAATAGAAGCGCCTGGAAGCACGTGAGTAAGCGCTTGTTGCCTGCTTCACGATGCGCTCTAACTGTCTTTTTATTTTGCAGGTACGAGTTCGGAGCGGCTGCAGGGTGCCGGAATACCCACTGGATTAGATGTGGAAAGGAGTAATGGCACGTGAGTATTAAAGTTCCCCAATGTCTTTAAACGCACCTTGTTTTGTCTTTCAGATGCGGGATGCAGCGCCGAAGGCCTCCGGAGCGTGCGAAGAGTTGGTAAGCTTTTGTCTTTCAGATGCCGGAATGCAGTATGAAGACCTCCGGACCGCACGAGGAGTAGGTAAGCCTTTGCCTTTCAGATGCCGGAATGCAGAGTGAAGACCTCCGGAGCGCACGAAGAGTAGGTAAGCCTTTGCCTTTCAGATGCCGGAATGCTAACCTGTTCTTTCTTGTCTTTATAGGTGCTGCTGAAGACTGGATTCAGGATGGTAAGCCTTTTTCCTTAGGCCCAGGACTGGATGCAGAAGACACGATGAGCGTCCTGCTGCAGAGGGTGCAGAATAACGCAAAGCAAGATTCATCCACCGGGTGTGGTTTAAATAGCCTCCTGTAGTGCTTAGGTGTCTCCTTCCACAGCCACGCCAAAGTAAGAAAAGAGTTCCTGGTAAGAAAAGAGTTCCTGCCTTCCAGAAGAGTTCCAGTGTTCTAAATCTAGGGAGTGGCTCCAGCCCCACCCAACAGGAAAAGTAGTTCCAAACAGAAGAGGATCAGAGTCTCAACTGGCAGGCAAGTAAGCAACATGGTCTGCTGCAGGTAAGTCCACCCAAGCATTATGAGCCCGGCGCTTCCAGCGCTGGGACTGGGCATATTTATGAGCCTGGTGCCACTGGCGCCAGGACTGGGTCCAAAAGGTCCCAATTGGGACTGGTTGGCACTCGGAACCTGGGTTATGGATCTGCTTCCAAGGGAGTTGGGAAAACCCTGACCTTTTGGAAGCAGAGATCATGACATAAGGCTTGCAGTTTTATGATCCCACCAAATTAGACTTAGCCCATGTATCGGGATCCTTGTCGAAGAATGGTGCACGTGAAGCACTAAGAAAGCCAAATGATTGATGTAGAATATGTATAGATTATTACTATGAAAAGCTTGAAAGTTCAATAACATTTTTGATTGTGTGAACTATCAGTAGATTAACCAGACCTACAATGGTACTTTTAAATGGTCTTCCCAAGAGGACTGTTCCTGAAGTATGACGTTGGAGCCTGAAGTAAAACCTGGACGCAACAGGAAGTGTCCAATTGGAAGTGGATGTTACATTTTTGACATTAAATGACAATTGAGTTTAGTAATATCCCAATTTATTATTTATAGGTTCAGTTCAGTATTGATATACCGGTCATTCGACCAATAGAATGGGAACTCATTTTTTATTAAAAGGAAGTGGACAAAGAGTGTTATTATACTAGTCTGCATTTATCTTGTTAATGTCAAATAAGAGATTTTCCAGAGAAAATATGTCTCATTCTAATGGACTATCGTGCTTGTGGTATTCTTGAAAAATATTTTGCCCAAATATGTGCCTAAAGTCCATAAAATAAAATATTTGTAAATGTTATATTAATTGACCAAAGACCTAAATTATGTCTTTCATTTAGGTGGATTAGATGACTTGTTAGATCTGAAACCGGAGGAGAAAGCATTCTGTGAAGGAAATGGTATGTAATTCTAAGACTGTAATCCAAAACTGATATTTTCTGCCTTTTGACCCCCTCTGTTAATGCCTTTTCAGTTTTTAGGACAATAATTGTGTAACGAGGCTGTTTCATATATTATGTTATGGAGGGTATTTGTAAGATGTGCTGAAATACATCTACTTGATGCACTGTGTATAGTTTTATCAGTAGGTTTCATCTAAGCACCTTGTTACGATTCATGGGGATCATGGCACTTCTCCCCAGTGAGGCTATGGAGATGAGTTTGCTACGCAACAATGCTCCTAGGGGTGGCAGAAAGATGGACCTCACAGGGAGACACTGCCCTCATGAGGGAAAGGACTCCCGTTCCATGATGGACCTCTCTAACCTTCTTACCCTTGAGACCATGAAACTCAGTCTTCTGAGAAACTATCTGAAAGCACTACTGTAGGTTATTGCAATACTTCTTCCTTTCTTCCTGTATGACTTAATACCATCAAGATAAGGAAGACTAAAATAGACGTACAGTCTGATCTTAAATCAGCTTCCAAAAGCACTGGGAAGAAGAAGATTGAAGGAGATATACAAACTACTCCTTTGCCAAGTACAGAAGGTACTGGTAAGAGGTGGACTAGAGGAGGCATGAAGAATACACAGTTGACACAAACAAGGGACTATGACACTCCGCTGGGGAAGGCCCCGCTGTACTACATAAAAAATGGAGAAGGACTCAATTTGAGGTGAAGCAGGCGAGGCTAGCGTTAAGCCTGGTTCAAACCTGGAAGCAAGAGGGTACGCAGGAGAAGCAAGCCTTGAGTCGAGAGGACGCTGAAAGCAGGTCACAGGAGTACTTTGCCAGCCGAAGGAGCAGGCCTGACTGGAAGCTGGGAACAGACCGACAGTGGCATGGGCCCAGATAGTCCATTAACAGCACTGATACCGGCTGCCCGGGAACCCTGCGGAGCCACAGCACAGCAGCAGAGAGCAGAAAGAGGAGCAAGGAGAGCATGTAGCAGGAACGCAGCGACCCAACACCCCTGGAAGAACCGGTGAACTGCCCCAGCAGGAGAAGAGATAACAGAGTCACAGGAGACCTGGTAAGGGATTGGGGAATGGTGACAAATGTGCATAAGGCATTTGAAGTAATCGCTCTCATCTCAGGAGTTATGATGAAAGTACCATGTGTGAAGATTACATCAAAAGTGATCTCCCTTTTCTCAGTTTCTCCCGCAGCACAATATTCTTTAGATGGGACATTAAGGCTAGAGCGTGCCACAGGAAATGTCTCCTTTGTCAGAGGGTTAGAAAGAACCAAGGACATAATGGATACGGCTTCCCTCATTCTCACAGACAAGAGGAAGCTACAGAAAGTCAAGGTGTAACTGTGTATTGGAAAAAGCAGTGTATGACCTTCAAGCAAGCTGTGAGAGGAGCCTGGGAAGAATTGCAAGGGTTGATTAAAAAAACTGTTGGAGGAAGTTACCAAAAGGCAGCCCAAGGCAGAGCCAGGTGAACCAGGCGAAGGGAGTTATTCTCCTGGTTTTTAACATAACCATTGAACCAGAAACTAAAGCAAAACATTGCCATATATACAGCAACTTTGTTAGATGATATTAATAACTGTACATGCTCTTCTATTCCCCTCAATGTTTGCACCCACCATTTCCTTTATTACTAAGGAATTCCTTATTTTGGCATACTTTATTACCTGCTGAGCACCCCTCTTCCCTGCTGGTGCCTTCATGCATTTTTTAATTTTTTTTTTACCTGTATTGATGGACATATTTCAGCTATGATCAGTTGCAGTCAGTTATGGTGCTCATTTACCTTTGTTTAAAATCTATGTACCAATGAACATGGGTGCCCATGTTGCCCCAATACACCCCTCCTTTCTGTAGAAGTAGACCATTGTCCATGGCACCCAATCTTTCTCCTGCTAAAACGCAGTTAAGAGGGAGTGTGTTCCATGCTATGTGTCCACCCTCTCCTTTGCTAGATGCTAATCACTGTACCTGCTATTATATCCATAATGCTCCAAGTACTGCGACGAGGAAGAGGAGCTCAGAGGCACAGAATAGTGATGTGCAGGCTAGTGGTTCTAATGACCCACACCTGAGCGGGACTTTAGAATATTTAAGGCCCATCAGGTGCGGGCCATTGGAAGCAGAAGGGGAAATGAGCAGCAGCAGTGGAAGAAGCAGATGGTAGACGCCGGGACTGCCACTGTGATTTCAACAAAATGCAGTGTTCTGAGAGTCGTAGACGCTGGGCGCTTACCCTGCAGTGGAAAGCGGTGCAGTTGTGAGCCGTCCCATGGGAGAGACGAGCTCTCCCTGTCCAGCATCCTACTCCGGAGGTTGGCGTTCACCGGAGCACGCATGGGAAGTGACAAGCTCCTGTTGCAGCAAGCACAGACTGCAGCAGTATGACTAGAGCTGTCAAACTCCCAGGACCTGATGTGAGAAGAGAAGACCAAAGCGACGGCGCAAAGGAAGAGCAGTGAGTTGGCCGTAGACCACTGGCTGCTAACAGTCATTTTGAATACCAAACTGATTAAAGTATTTGTGGCCTAATATACACATTGGAGGCAAGCGGGAGGAATGAATTGTAACCACCAATGACAAAGTAAAGGCGGGGCAATATTTTGCAGCCGGCATTGCCAGAGCAAAGTGGGGATAATACAGGAACTCAATAACCAGCATTGCCTAAACCAAAGGAAGGCAATTATAAGAAGGGGAAATCGTTTTCTTAAAGAGAGAAATATAAATAAGACCTTATCAGCAGTTAATTTGTGTGCTAGTAGAAACCCAAAGTTGATAGGACAGAAGCCCTCCTTATAGAAAGCCTCAAGGGGGAGAGGAATTTAACCTGCACTGCAAGTGGCAAACATACCAGTGGAACAAACAGAATCCATGTATATTGCACCCTATGAAAGAAGTTGTGAATTTTAATGATGGTGACAATCAAAGACGTTCTTTGAAGTTTGAAGCAAGCCACATTGCAGAGTACTTTGCAGTAGTAGTAGGAGTTTTTATCCTGGCAGGAGAGTATACCAGGAAAGGGATTGTTAGTGGTTAGTCCTGGCTTGTTAGTGGACCAGGCAGAAAATATTGATGTACTGCATTGTGCTGGAAAGTGGTTCTGAAAACGTGGAAAGTCCACTAATGTGTTTGAGGAACTTTGGTAAAACCATTCTGACAAAAAAAATTTATGAAAGAGAAAGGTGAAAATAGTTGTTTATCAAAGTAGACGAGTTATAATGAAACATTGACTGGTGAAGATAACATTTCTTGATTTGTTACCAACTGGTTGTGGAAACTTGACAAGTATTTTGTATAGTGGTGACCTTTGTCTGACAGTGGAAAAATGCAAGTCCCAAGTGGAAAACTCATGGAGTGAAAAAACTTTATGTATGTAGCAAAACTTGGCGATTGAGAGGATCTTTGCATTGTTTTTACACTGGATTATTGAAAAGAATGTCATTGATTTGAACGATGAGCTGAGAAATCAATCTTTAATACTGGGGAAGTGGAACCAACCTTGGTTACAAGGATATATGGTTATGTTATTTGGCATTTATCATTGGTAATGATCTCAAAGCGCTTGTAGGTTGAACACCCTTGAGGACTGTAGTTCAGGTCAGTCGAGAAAGTAGGGTAGAATATAGTACATGGGTGCACTCAATATGTGTGCAGCCAGCGTGATAGTGGCTGCATCCAACTAGGTGCGTTGGTAGAGAGAGATCAGTAGAATGTGTGCAGTCAGGTGGTTGGTCTCCGAGACTGCATTCTGGCGGCATTAGGTCTGTGTAGGATGTTTGTGTGCAGCTGGGCAAAATTGTTTCATGGCGTAAAGCTGCGTTCTAACATGTTATTGAGGTGTTCATGGAGAATTGCTAGTATGTGTGCCGCTAGGTTGAAATTGTTGGAGGTGTGTAGCTGCGCTCTATCGTTTGCTGGTGTAAAGTGGAGAGCGAGCATAGTGGTAGGAGAGGTGAGTGTCTGGAGTGTATGGTGTACTCTTAGGAGCTTACTGTTACCGGTTACCTTCTGGGTCTGGATGAGCTGGCAGTGTCGTTCTCCTGTTTCGCAGTAGTTGTACTCTGAGGTAGATTCACAGGTTGGCCAGGAGTAAGTTATCATTTGGACGATCAAAGGGTCATTATTCTTGGGCTCGGCACTATGTGCCAGAGAGCCCATTTTCCAGGTCCCTGGATGTGGTTTATGGTGGGTTACAGGGTAGGTCTTGGCAGGATACTGGTTATAGGTCAGGATAGATCTTGCTGCAATGTAGTCCTACCGAGGCAGTGGTGCTAAAGGACAGGCAGGGCAGAGACATTGTAGAGCCCGATTGTTTGCCTTGGGAGGGTTCCTATCTTCGGTATGCAGTCGGGCAAGGTAGGGGTGAATGGGTATGATCAACTTGATGGCATGAGAGGCTGCTAGGCCTGTCTAGTACTATCGGGAACCGCATAGTCGATAGATGCATATTTTAGAGTCTGCAGGACAGTAATGATGCGAACTGTGTTCTCACAGTTCCTAAATCCACCTTGATGTCCTATTGGTCTGTTTCTGTCATCCCTTCCCTCGGTATCCCTAGGAACACTTGTTGGCCGACTGTGTAAATGTAACTATTATTTTTGTTAAGTTGGACGGCCATATGATACCTATATGATTTTGTTGTATGTAGAAGCGTGAGGGACTGATACCTTTTTGATATTAGGGTATTTTCCGTTAGTCTTAGTTTCATAGGTATAGAAATCCTCATTGGCTTTTTATCACACGCATATAATTTAATAAAATAGCTACTTGTGGGCAACTGGATAGTTTTTTTCACAACTCACATTTCTGACCCCACACACTAACGACATAGCATATTGACCACTCAACAACAGTCTTACCAAACGGTCGCTTATTACACCTCCCTTGCGGGAACAGACCTATACTAGGGCCATTTCTGCTAAATTCTGCTGATAATGTTTCTCACTTGGATTTTATCTGAACAGGTGGGTATGTCATATGAGTCCTTAAGCGGCTCTCCCGACCCGGGTGTCTGGTACTGCGGCAGCAATGTGGATTGAAAATTCCTGCATCGCCCGTCTTACTGTAAACCTTCTATCTTTCGATCCTTCATCTATCTTCCAATTCGTATATTAATTATCACCCACTTCTCCCTAACCGGCAAGCCTCATCACCCCGCCATTCCTGATAATTTGTTTTGCCTTTTGCCACAAGCTCATTACCCACCTTGGTTCAGCGAAATTCAGCTGGAACTGTTGTGCCTGAGATTACATTTGCGCAAGCATACATCTTTACATACCAACCAAATCTATGGTAACCCCAGTAGGTGTTGGTACTCTCCCACTACCATCCCCTATAGGATTGAAGGCCGTTTGATCTGCAATGGGACTGCAAGTAGTATAGTGCCATTGCCCATGCTCAATGACATGTAAGTTAGTGTTGTCTTTTGTCGTCTCTCTAGAGCCCATTATGGAGATACACTGCAACCTACCTTAACAACATTTTTTTTTTTTAATAAAACATTTTTTATTGATTTTGTTTCACAATACAAACAAACATTAACTTCGGTGGAGTTCATCAACCTTAACATTCTAACAATTCTTGGGTCCCGGGTTCAACAACACAAAATAATGGCATTGTTACAGATACACACTTTCTCGGCAGATGTATTGAAATATCTGGCATACATTCACCAATGTCTTATTGAGCGTTCTCCCATTTTTCCCCAGATATTGTCGGCTTTCCCACTGCAACCCCTGGCCATATACACCCGTCGCTCCTTCGCTATGCATGCATCTACATCGTTTATCCATTGTATGTGTTCCGGAGTTACATTAGACCCCCACAGTTTGGCAATGTTGCGTTTGATCAATGGTTTGGAGGTTGAAAACAGTAATTTATCAGTGCGAGACATTGCACCCTCATCCTCTGCGCCCAGTATCATCAGTTTCGGATCGCTGACCACAGTATAGCCCAGTACCCTTGACAGTGTGTCACAGCATTGTTGCCAGTATAATTTGATATGTGAGCAGTCCCATAATATGTGGAAGAAAGTTCCCTCCTCTTGGCAGCAGCGTAGGCAATTGGGGTTTGTGATTTTACCCCAACGGTATAGTGCTACCCTTGGGTGATTCTATGTCGATTGTTGAGCTGGATGAGGCGGAGCCTGGCCGATATGGCTGTCTCTGCTGGGTACATTAGGATTGTTATCCAGTCCTCAGGGAGGATCTCCCCCACATCCCTCTCCTACTTGGACTTCAGACGTAGCAATTCAGGTGTAGCAAAGGAGGTGAGAACATTATACATCAGAGGTAGTTTTGGCATCTATGCCGCCTAGGACTATATTCCTCTCTATGGGAGTACAGTCCGCCATATTACTCAGATCAGGGAGATGGCGCTGTAGGGCGTGACTTAGCTGCAGGTGTCGCTATTGGTCAGTAGCAGGGAGATCAAATTTATCAACCAGAACATCAAAGGGTACAATCCCCCCTTCCACAATCACATCACCCACTTTTGTTATCCCTGCTGCTATCCAGTTCTGCCATTTCGGGAGTTTATCCAACTCAGAGATATGTTTATTCACCCACAGTGGTTGCACCGTGGTGATTCTCCCCTCCCAATTTATCTACTTGTGTGCCTCTGCCCAGATTATTGCCCGGTGGGACATCATCATTTTGGGAGCGCTGGTGTTAATTTTCAGGTATAGGGACTCAAGTGCGGTTATTGTCGCTCCAGGTGTGACATCTGGTTTGATGTGAGGTAGTGATGGATCACTGTGTAGTGAGTCATTTTATTACTGCCATTTGGCTTTCCCAATAGTATGTCTGTAGGCACTGCAGCCCTATGCCTCCCTCCCAAATGGACCGCTGCAGGGTGTTAAGCGCTAGTCTCGGGTGCCCATTGGTCCATAGGAGTTTCCCGAGGATTCGGTCAATTCTACGAAATTCTCGTGTGGGGATGTGTAATGGGGCATTTTGAAGGATGTATAAGAATCTTGTCAAGGCTATAATTTTTAAATAGAGCTGCTCTCCCTAGTAGAGTTAGCGGCATAGCATTCCAGTATTTGACATCTTCCGTAAATCGGTCTATGATTGGATGGAGGTTTTTCCCTATATATTCATTCAAATTTGCTGAGATCTGGACCCCCAGATATCGGAAATGATTACCCTCAACACGAAAGGGAGAATTTTGTAACACAGCACCCTCCATTTCTTTTACCGGGAATAGTATAGATTTTGACCAGTTTACTCTCAGGCCGCTGAAGGACTTGTATTTTTCCAACAGGAGCGTTACTATTGGGTAGGAGGATATGGGGTCTCGGAGCTATAGAAGCATGTCGTCTGCATATAGCGAGATCTTGTCCTCCCAATCATCTGTCCATCGAAATCCCTTCCACGTTTGTGTATCCCTTAATAATATAGCCAGTGGCTCTATGGCGAGTGCAAAGAGCATTGCAGATAGAGGGCAGCCCTGTTGTGACCCTTTGCCCAGTCTGAAGGGTTTAGAAGGCGACCCATTTACCCTGGCACAGCCTCCGAGGATTTATATAGTAGCTGTAACCATCCAAAAAATTGCTCCCCAAAACCCATTCGCACATTATTTCCCACAGTGCATCCCAGTAGACCGAGTCGAAGGCCTTCTCTAAGTCTATCGCTAATAGTGCTAGGGGACCATGGAAGGTACAGGACTTTTCTAGCGCTGCATGCAGTCTATTTATGTTCATGCGCGTGGATCTTTGGGACATAAAGCCACACTGATTCGGGTGTATCAGTGACGTGATAACTTTTTGTAGTCGATTTGCCAGTGTTTTCGCTAGGATTTTGGTTTCACTGTTGATTAGCGAGATCGGCCTGTACGAGCTACATTTCTCTGGAGGTTTGTCAGGTTTGGGGTTCACGATTATGGTGGCTTTCGTCAGTTCTGGGGTCAATTGGCCTTGTGTTTTCGAGTGTGTACATGTATAGGAGGTGTGGGACTATTCCACTTGGCTCCATCCCTTTCCATATTTCCACCGGAAAGCTGTTCGGCCCCAGCGTTTTCCCGGGGTGAAGTTTTGATATGGCGAACACCAGGTCTTCCTCTGTGACGTCTGCCTCAAGTAGGTCTCTTTGCTCACTTGTTAAGTTAGGGAGGGTGATCTCCTCTAATACAGAGTTGTTAGCAGGGGTCTCATGTGATTTATACAGATCCGCATAATAAGTTGCAAAGCCTTCTGCAATATCCTGTTCGGTAGAAGGTGTTTCCGCATTATCGGGTTTAATCAGTCTAACCTGCTTGTGCCCTTCATCTCTGCATTCCAGCCACGCTAGCATTTTACCTGCTTTGTCTCCCGTCTGGCACGCATCGCCCTGTGTGCTTGTTTGTCATTATCTAGAGCTATGTTATGCAGCTTCATTTGGGCGAGGACCAATGTGCGGTTAGTTTCAGGTAGATCTAGCGCCAGGTGTGAGTGTTATGCTCGCTCCAGCTATATTTTGGCTTCTTTTGTTTCTCTAAATGTGCCTTCTTATGTGCTGCTGTCCAGGAGAGGATCTCTCCTCGCAGCACTGGTTTGTACGCTTCCGATAACACTCCGGGGTCCTGAACTGACCCTATGTTTAATTCGAAGTAGGTGTTTGTGGTTTCTTGGATGTGTTCTACAAGCTCTGGAAAGCCCAGATAATAGTTAAGGTGCCAGGAAGGTGGTGGGATTGGCCTTATCGTTGACCATTCTATTAGTAGGGGCGAGTGATCAGAGATTCCACCTGGGAGTAGGGTGGCATTGAGCGCTTTGTGTATTTCCATGGTTGGCAAGAAAAAATAATCCAGCCTCGAGAGGGAAGCGTGGACGCCTGAGTGGAATGAGTATTCTCGGCTCTCAGGGTGGAGGTCACGCGATACATCTCTTAGCCCCAACGCCGCGATGAAGGTAGATAATTGTCATGTGGGTGTCAGGGTTTTTGCCCCTTAGATGTGTACTATCCATTCCCATGTTCATGACATCATTGAAATCCCCACCAAGTATTAGTGTGTTGGAGGTATCTTGGATTATCAGGGGAGTTATATCCTCTTGAGTGTCGACATCAATGTGGGTGGTGAGTAAACAGCTAGTATTGTTATGGTTTGGTTCCACAATGTTCCGGTAATGCACACATCTGTGTCCTGCGACACTCTGGAAAGTGTGAGAGGTAGTTTTTTGTGAATCCTTATATGGACCCCTCTTGAGCCCGTGGTGAAACCTGCATGTAGTGCCATGCTATAGTTGCTACGTTTAAATAGGTTGCATGTTGTGCCTGCTAGATGGGTCTCTGTGAGTAGTGCCACATCTGGTGACTGTCTGTTTAGAGCCTGGGTAACAAGTCTTCATTTAATCCCACCACCCAGTCCATTGACATACCATGTCAGGAGTCGTAGGGTTTTTATGTCAGACCCAGTTCTTGTCATCTGCGGTGGAAGGGTTACTGTCGAGCAGTGTATATGGGGTTTTGGGGAGAGACTCAAGTTGCTGTTTCGCAGTGTGATGTACTTTTGTAAGAGTAAATACACAGTGCTTCCTGGACCCATAAGGAACCATAATCAAGAATTTCCCCACCCCCGTCCCTGTAACTCGTCCTGTTTGAGAAGGACCGAGCTCCTGCAGCCCAAGTTCTTGGTATGTGTTATTGTTGGGATTGAAGCCCTTTTATACCTTGGCGCTGGATCAAATTTTCAATTGTGGGTTTGCATCTTCAATAATATTCCACACCTTCATTAGGTTTTGATAAGATATTCGTTTTTATTGTGTCAGATGTTCACACATATTCATTGTTACACATTGGTTGCCACTTTTGTGACATGCATCCTGGTGCATATGTTGTTCTTATTGGTTATCCTAAAGTTAAATATATTTAGGATTTTTTGGGAGCCGACACATGTTTCAACCAATGGTTTTTCTCAAGGCTGTGCATTTTGAGTGAAGTGGGTGATGTAGTGCATTGTGTTTTATGACATGCAGTGACAATAATTATCATGTTATTGTACATTTTGCAAGACCAAAAGGGAGTTGTTGTGACATTGGGTACGTGGCAAGTGCCAAGTATATGCATTGTTCACATTTGGTGCAGTACGTTTCAATGTTTTTACGATTTCAAGAATATTGTAGTTCATTGACATTGTTTGGATAGACAGGTTTGTGATGATTATTCATTTTGCATGCATGATGTCCCAACAATTTAGAAGATCATTTGTTTAGTTAGCATTTGCCAGAATTAGATAGATACTTTGGCCATTATGGCAAATAGAATGGAAGAAGGGGGAAAAAGAAGGAATTCCATGAGTAATTTGTAAGGGGGCAGTAGTAGCTATTGGCTTAGTGTTTGTTCAATAAGGATAGCTTACCAGTCTGATGTCTGAGGATGTCCCTTTCGTGTTTTTGTTTGGATGTTAGTAGATGGTCGGCTGGATTGCATCTAGGGAGGTAAAGGCTTGGTTGAGGTATTGTACTGATGAACTGGTCGAAGTCGTGCAGTGCATAGTGTGATGCCCACTATCCCTTATAGGGGTGGCTGGGTCTGGCCTGTTGGTACTGGCTGGCGGTGGGGTTGTGATCACTGGGAGCCATGGGCTTGGGGTGCTCAGCTGGGGTCCTATCCCTAGCCTCTTGTAGATAATGTGCAACCCCAAGTGAGTTTTGCTAGTTTGTGCCAATGTTGGCCGTTGGAATGCATCCAGAACAGTTGTCTGGTGAGCAGTAATGCCTGGTTGGTTGGGATATTTGGGTAATAGCCTAAGCCCAAATAGGTGACCCTATGAGGTGCGTGCAGCCTATGGGGCCGTGGTGTGTTAACCAGATACAATTTTGTCAAGGTATTGAAGTCTATCAAGTCCGAATCCTGGGCCGATAGTGCCAGATGGCAGTTGTGTGGGGCCTGGCGATTAGAGGTGTACCTGACGCCCTGAGTCGAGGCGAGGTACTGTTTAGGGTCGTTTAGGTTCCCCTGTTGCGGCCGCACTTGTGCATTAGTGATCGTCTGTGCATTGTCTCTGCGTTGTATTGGGAATGCCACGCTGAAAAGTGCGTGCTGTGATGGGTGAAAGTGCTGGGCTAGTGTTGTGCTCGGGGCAAGGGTTGGCACTGGCTGTCGTGTGTATTGGGGGAGTGCGAGTGACTCCTGCGTGCTGGTGACTGATGCGTGGTGCGCGCGTGGTAGTGGCGGCAAGGAGGTGACTTACTCGGCTGTGGACGTGTGGACCCGCCAGGGGTCCTGAGGATTAGGTGCATATGGGCGGGGGTGAGATGAACGCATCTGATTGCATGCGTTGGCGGCATGTAGCATAAGCCATTAGTAATCCGGATGGCATAGTGAGGTGTCCAGGGTGAATTCCCCTAAGCTAAGGTTCTTACCCGTTCCCGGCTGGGTCCAGTGTCTCCTGACGGTCTTGCGGCGATGCGCTATGTTAAGCGATCCCGTGAGGCGTCAGTTCTTGGTATAAATGGTATTGCTTGCCGGTTGGCGGAAGAGTGAGGTAAGCCTATTGTTTGTTTATTCACTTATTACACGCTCCAGACCCGGAGGTTATAGGGCGCAACATTATGAAGATGCAAGGCTTACAAAGTTCTACAGTTTACAGAGTTATACAATATACAAAAATATGCAAATATAATAGCAGTTACAGTAGATACAACGCATGGTTCGTTCAGAGGGCAAATTGTAGCTATACAGTTACAGTAATATCTAGTGTACAAAATATACAGATTGCGGGAGAGTCACTCTGTAGAGCCCTCGGACTCGGGTAGAGACAAAAAGCTTCCCTCAGTAAGCAAGGTTCAAATATACAAGTTACAATAAGTTCCACTACCATATACCAGTTCGACTCATAGGTGGAACAGATGCCCATGTAGTTCAAAGTACCATACCATTACATGAGGGAGAGTAAGTGAAGTGATTAAAGGTGGGAGCCTATGGGTCAGTCAAAATAATGTTTGATAGCATTTTTCCTGAAGGATAGGAAAGGTTGGTTGCTACGCAGGTCTTGGGGAATTGTATTCCATAGTTTTGCTGCCTTTACAGGGAAACTATTGCCACCAATAGTGGTGAGCCTATATCTAGGAATAGTCAGACAGTTAGTATTGCCAGCTCTAGTTGGCCTAGTAGAGATTCTTCTTAGGAATTTGTCTGAAAGGTAACTAGGGGCAACATTATTAAGAGCTTTGTGGGTCAGGGACAATGTCTTGAGCTGAATTTTGTTATCTGTAGATAACCATTTATTTTGGCGTCTGAGGGACGAAATATGGGTTCTTTTATTAGTACCTAGTGCTGCTCTTAGGGCATTATTTTTGTAGTATCTGGAGTTTCCGGATGGTCGATTTATTGGCCCCACTGTAGAGGGCATTACAATAGTCAATTCTGGAAAGTATTAAAGCTCTAGCCAAAATCAGACAGCTCTCAACCGAGAGAAAAGGTTTGCCTGCTCTTATCAGCTTGCAGGTGTAAGCCGTGGATGAGTTTAAGGTTTTTATCTGTTTGTCGAAAGACAGTGTGGAATCCAGATAGAAACCAAGGGTTTTTACCTCCTTGGAGACTTTGATGGGATTCCCATCGATATTGAATGAGGCGAATTCCTGACCTAATTTTTTGATGTTGGCCTGTGAACCCAGAATCAACAACTCAGTCTTATCATCGTTCAAGCATAAGCCATGAGTGGCCATCCAAGCTTGGATGATAAGATATACCTTGTTCACCAACTCCGTATCCTTACTATGATCTGCCAGAAAGAGGGAGGAGAATCTGAGTGTCGTCTGCATAATTCGTGTAGGTTACACCCAGAAGGTCCAGATCATCAAATAGGGGCGTGGTGAAAATGTTGTATAGTGTTGGCGAGACACAAGAGCCCTGAGGAACACCGCTTAGAATAGGGGTCGGGTCAGCAGCTGCCGAGGGGGAGAACACTCATCGTTCTCTCGCTCAGGAAGGATTCAATCGATCTAATGGCTTCCTGGGAAAAGTGGGCCGCTGAGTCGAGGTGTCTACAGAGGACCTTATGATCAACCAGATCAAATGCGGCTGAGAGATCAAGTAATGGCAGAAGTACTGTCCTTCCTTTGTCTCTCAACTCGTCTATTTGTGATTTTAAGTCAATTAAAGCTGTTTCTGTTCCGTGTAATGGGCGGAAGCCAGATTGTCTTTTGCCTAGGAGTTTGTAAAGTTCGAGGTGTTGTTGGATTTGATTATAGGCAGCTTTGTCCAATATTTTGACTAGAAATGGAACCGTGGTGATGGGGCGGTAGTTGGTCGGAATGAGGGGATCTAATGTCTGTTTCTTGAGGAGGGGGGGCACACAAGATTGTTTGAGGTTGGCCGGGATAGTGCCTGTGGCAAAAGAAGCATTGATTAGTTTGGTAATGAAAGGAGATAATTCTCTAGCAGCATCTTTTATTAGTTGTGCTGGACAAATGTCACCTTTGAAGTTGGAAGGCTTTAGTGACAATATTATTTTTTCTACTTCCAGTGTGGACATTTTGGAGAAATGGAAAGTATTATTATGTACTGTCAGTGAAGCACTCGGCAGAGGGTTATTTGACGAGCACTGTAAATTTAGGGCTTCTTTTTTCTGCTGAATTTTGTTTTGGAGCATGTTAATTTTGTTAGCTATGGCCTGTTGGATGTTTGCACACCACATTTTGTCTTTGATGCAGATATCAGGTATCGCTATAGGAGATTCTAATTCTTTTAGAATGCAGAAGAGTTTCATATTGGAGTTTGAATTAGCAATACGCTCATTGTAGGATTTACGTTTCGCTTTGCAAATTTCCTTTTTGTAATGTGTAGAGAGTGAAGATAGTTTAACTTTATTCTCATTGGAAGGGCAAAGCCTCCAGTTAGTTTCACTCTTTCTCTTCAATGTACGGAGGTCTTTGAGTTGAGGCGTAAACCATTTGTTTAAGTGTGCTCTGGGTTTGCTGGCTCTTAATTTCGAAGGGGCAATTTTGTCTAAGGTAGTGAGCATAATGTTGTTCTATTCATGGACTAGGGTGCTAGGATCAAGATTTTCAGACAGAGCGTTAAGAGTAGGGAGGATAGCTGGAATTACTTTTTCAACTGTTATATTTTTTTTATTTCTAGTTATGCACGGTGGCGCTAGAGGGGTAGCTGGAGGAGTAGGTCTTGTAGTGGATAGGTGGAAGGACACCAATGCGTGGTCTGTCCATGATAGAGGCAGAATGGATGCAATGGTAGCAGAGCAATTGTAGTCCGCTATCCAGTCCAAGATTCTCCCTTTTTGGTGAGTGGGTTTGTTTACTTTTTGAGATTTTCCTAGTGAACTAATAGTATTAGCTATGTCTGATGCATTTTTGGCCATTGAAGCCTATGTTAAAATCCCATAATAGGAGTAATTGTGAGGATTGTTTAAGGTTATTTACAAGTAGGTTGTGTAGATCTTCCTCAAAGATGCTGAGAGGACCGGAGGTCTATATATTAAATGGTTAGTAAGAGATTGTGAATTGTTTATCTGGAATTAATTGATTGTCCGGTAAGTGGGCGGGTGACGCGGGTGCATACAGATGGTAATCTGTAATTGCACTGGATACGATGGTACCTTGCTGTGGTGAAACAACCCAGTGGCAGCAACCTGTTGGTGGAGGTTTGTCTGGATGTCCGTCTTGGCAGTGTCTTCCTTGGTAATGTACTTGGTGCTAATTGGAGTTCTTCAGAAGGAAGTTGAAATTGGAAGGTGGATGGTAATGATGGTTCTAGACAAGTATGGAGCACCTGAGGACGAGGGGCTCTATATTCCGTGTTTAGAGGACGGATTATCCCAATTGAGTACTATCATTAGTATTAATGGCAAGGTTGGAGATCCCTTTGCCAAGAGTAGGTACCCTTGTTGCATTGTTAGAAGGGGGCACCCTGTTTGTTGGGTATTGGCTAGTCCTTTGCCTGTTAGGTGTGCGCCCCGTTGTGGCGAAGAGTGAGACAGGCCTCTATTGGCGTATTAACCAATACCCTGTTGGGTGTGCGTGTGGCTGTGAGTGTCCTGTCCTCTGTGGGGTATGTTCCCATTGGCTGATCCTTTGCCTATTGGTTGTAGTGACATGTCACGGATGAAGGTGATGTGGGACAATGCTGCCCATTTACCTGTTGAGTGTACGGGTGACTGTGGGTGTCCTGTTCTCTGATAGATGTGCTCCAGTTGGCAAGAATTGCGAAGGGGAACTATCTATTGAGTCTGTTGGGCCTTGGCCCTTGCGGTGTGCTGGTGTGATGTGTGAACGGGCAGCGCCAGGCCGGGTCAGATTGCAGCAGTCTGTTCGGTAGTGTGTGAGGACAGGTCAAAATGTAAGTTCTGTATGTAGGTGTTAGACATTTACAGATATACGTTGAGTTCTTGGTCCAAGTTGAGGCCGAACAGTACATTTCTGTATTTACAGATAAGCTTGGGCTCTCTCTTGCGTAGTCTCTGTTCTGTCCCCTCCTCTCGGTTCCTTTCTGATGGTTTCCAGTCCTACGAATTTGATGACAAATTTTGTTCCCATTGATGTTTTTCTTGCCAGTGTTAGGCGAGTGGGAATCTGGCGTCCTGAGATTTGAGTAAAGCCAAATATTCTTGTATCCTGGTTCGCAATTCTGATGGTGCTACCTATGTACAATAGCTTGCATGTGCATATAATCACATAGATCACATATTTAGATTTGCAATTGACAAAGTTGACGGTTTTGTGTGCTGGTTAACCCTGAAGGTGAGTGTCTGTGTCTAGAGCATGGCTGCCTATGGAACAAGTTCCACATTTATAGAATCCTGTGGGTTTGGCCATTGTTAGCCAATTGTCTTTCCTGGGTCTTTGTTTTCATATATGAGGGACTAAGCATGTTCCTGAGCATTGGTGCCTTACTGTACGACATTAGTGGCCTTTCTGCTATCCATGGTTTGATGTCTTCATCCATCATGAGGCGGTGCCAGTGCTTTGCTAAGATTTTGTGTATTTTGTGGCTGTTCCGTTGAAATTCAGTTACATATCTAATTTTGCTGTTGATATTGTCCATTCTTTGTTTTGGGGTTAGAAGTGTTTTCCTTGATATGTGCTTGGCTTTGCTGGCTGCCGTTGTGATTGCTGTCATTCTGTATCCTCTTTGGGTGAAGTGATTCTGTAGCAGTTCACATTCTGATGTGAAGGCTGTGTTGTTGTTGCAGTTCCTACAAGCTCTGAATAATTCGCCCTTTGGGATGTTATCAATTAATGTTTTACGATGGCAGCTTGATGCATGGAGTACGCAGTTCACTTCAATTGGTTTTCTGTAGGTTCTTGTTTGGATTCTTCCTTGGTTGATCGAGATAGTGAGGTCCATAAACTCTATTTGGTCTGCACTGTGTGTTCCAGTGAACTCAATGCCAACATTGTTGGTATTCAGGTATTCCTTGAATTCAATCAGGACCAGATCATTAGAAGGTCATCTATGTATCTGTACCACTTATCTATAGATGTCTTGTAATCTTTGTTAGTAAAAACATGCACCTGTTCAAAATGTAATTAATAAAGCAGCCAAACAGAGCTAACCCTTGCCGACTCCTCAAGTAGTTCATCTTAGGAGTGGTTGTCCAGCAGAGATGTTTCCCAAAGGAGTGTGGCTGCCACACAATTAGTTACATAAGAAAAAGCAAAAGATTTTTGACCGGTTCTCAATGCGCCAGCCTTTATAGTCAAATGATAGGAACAAGTATTTATTCTTAACCAGTGAGTCAAATAATAGACAATATTTTGACAACAGTTTGGATTCTTGAAGAGCTGATGCTCAGTAAATTGTTTTTATTTTCCAATATTTCAATTTGTGTTGCTTCACACCAATTTCCTTGATTTTTCCAAATTTTCCAGATACGCGTTACTTCACACTTCTGAAAAAGTACAAGTTATGATTCTTGCTTAATAAGTTTGTCCTATTTGTATTGCTTCACACCTTTTTTACAGATCAATCTAATTGTTTCTATCGCTCAACGTGTGTTTCACCATTCTTTTGTATAAATGGTTCTTCAGGAGAGAAAAGGTAACAATTCCTATTTGTTTCTGTAGTGAACAATGATCTTTCATTCCAATTTTGGTATGCAGTGTACTTTCAAAACATAATATTCATTTTCTTCAAAAAAATGCTTGATGGGTTGGGTAGAAAAGGCCATGATAAGCCTGGTATCCTGTTGCCAATTGTTATGATAAGTGCTACACTCAGTTTGTTGCAAACCCACAGCAGAGAGAGGGAGATCAATTCTGGCGTTCCATTATGGACACGGAATCTGTTGTAATTATTGCTGCTGTTTTATATATGGAAATGTGCCAATAACTATATCGATGACCTTTCCTGATCCTCAAGCTTTTATGTGAATCTTGGTATATGCAACTAGTGCACATTTTTAACATAATGCTTGTTGGCAATAATTATTAAGCAATTAATTTAACTAGAGGTATTTTTATCCTGTATTGATCTTGTACTTTGTATTTTAATTTCTGAGGCTTGTGGAATCTGCTTAGATCACATGATGTGCATAGGCCGACATCTAGTGGAAGCTGCGGAGTATTACAGTTTGTTTTTCGAAACTCGAAAATGGGCATCGACACAGGGCGTGCCAGTAATACTATCCCTAGTGTGACGTCCACTGTACCCATGATCCCCCACGCGTGTAGGACCCTCAGATTGTTTTTTTCCGCCATACTGGTCGGAAGCATTTCGCGGAGTTCCCTGGCCTTAGCCATACTTTTGCTAAATATTGTTAAATTTACCAATTTCTCCACCCCAACGTCGAGTCACTGAACACCGAACCACACTCGACGCCGGCCCGGAGAAGAATTCGACCGTCGACAGCTGCATGGCAGATTTGGGCCTCGGAAGGCCTCCGGCCTCGGCCTGAGCCTTGGAAGGCCTCTTGCTTCGGCCCTGCAAGTAGTGAGAGTGGGGGGTGGACATACTCTTCACTCTTTTGGTATATAGGTACATTCTTATATATTCCTACACTTACTAGCCCGCTGCCACAAGGTGCGTATGGAGGGTACCCCTTTCCAATTCTGCCCCAAGTGCAACCGCAAGTACCCTTGGATCGACAGGCACGCCACGTGCAATCTCTGCTTGCCGAGGGACCACCCCGAGGCGAACTGCAGCGCTGCGAACTGCAGCGCCTGTAGTAGGTTTAAACCGAAAATACTTAAGGACCGTTCGATCAAGCGTCAGGAGGCCGTGGCAGCGGAGGGTGCCTTCAGCGATGGCAGCGACACTGTGCTTTCAGACGGCGAGGGCAACGTGGCGTCAAGAGACACCGAGCGCAAGTCCCCGACCTCGGAAGGTCGTCCGGCAGGGCGGCTATGGGGAAGACCCCCGGCGATACAAGCGCTACCCACAGCACTTCCACAAAGCACATGAAGTCCAAAGAGGCATATAGAGAACGGTCCAAATCGGTGTCCTCTGGGCCTTCCCGATCGCTGCATGACTCCAGGCAATCATCCACTGTTGCCAAGAGTGCCTCGCTCCCCAAGGTAACGGAAGTTCGATCGTCTGAAGACGAAGCCGACTGCCATTCCCAGACCTCAATCCAGGAGTCGGCGCCCGCAGGCGCCGTAACAGCAGCTCCCGAGTCCCTACCTCCACGTTCTAAAGATAGGGACACTACCCCCGAACCTCGACGCCAGGCGTCGGAAGGCTCTGGAGGGGCGAAAAAACAGGGAAAACACTCTTCCGCCCACGGGGAAGAGGGGAAAACAGAGGAAGCAGTCTCAGCCTCCTCATACCCCTCAAAAACTTCCCACTCCAAATAAACAGACGGACAAGTCCCAGTCCTCTGTTATCCCAAGGACACCTGCTAAAACCAGCAAGTCTAGTCAGGATAAGGCGGAGAAAGCCCCAGAAAAGATCATTCCCAGTTCTAGAGAATGGTCTAGTGATGACATAGACAGGGTTATGTCAAGGATGTCTTCATTGGCAGATTTTTACACAAAAAACCCTGAACACTTTCTTTCCTATACTCCCGACTGGTCAGCACCCTCAGGCTCTAAGGATCCAATACCTCCAAGTAAGAAGTCCCGGTTTGAAGCCCCAACATGGTCTTCGGACCCCTTCTATAAACAGCCCTACTCCCAATATCAAGGGGATACATCCTTTTGTGAGGATCCAGATATTGGAAGAGCAAACTAGTACGGGCTACTATGGGGATGATGAGGACCAAGAAGAGGAAGAGGAAGACCCTGAGACCAACAGAGTAGATTATATGGTAGAGAAAGAACCCCCGATTACCGACTCCCCTGTCGACAATCAACCTCTCCTGAATGAAGTTCTGTCCCGAGCGGCAGAACATTTCCACATTGACCCCCAGGGTGCTCAAGAGGAGAGGGACTCCGCAGAAGAGTTAGTGGGAGAAAGGAGGCCTGTTGCTCAGGCCATCCCTATCCTTAAGTCTATTCAGAGAAGAATAGACCCTTCACTTTTAAATCCTAAGCTCACCAGGGCAGTGAACCCCAGGATTGAGAAACTTTTCAGGGCAGCCCAATCAGACCCACTGTATATAAGGGGGCATCTGAAACTGGACTCCCTGGTTGTTGCTAACACCCGTAAGAGGGCTGGAACACCCTAGTCCTCGTCCGAAGCTCCTCCCGACAAGGAGAGCAAGAAACTGTATGGCTTGGGCAGGAAAGTAGCCTCCACTTCCGCCTACCAGGCAAGGATTGCCAGCTACAACTGCCATCAGTGGGAAGAAGTCGCGGCACTCATAGACTCCGCCCCAGAAAACCCTTAAAGAGCCAATTGGCACGAGTTACGAAGGAGGGAAGAGCGTGTCCGGTTGCATTTTAAAAGCAACCTTTGATGCCGCGGATAACGCCGGCAGATTGATAGCAGAAGGAACTGTTATCAAGAGACACTCTTGGATATAGCAGTCTGGATTCAAAGCTGAAAACCAAGCATCTTTGTTAGATAAACCGGTGGAGCCGGATCTGTTTGGTAAGGCGGTCGAGGACGCGCTGAAAAATGCCAAGGACGAATGAGACACTCAAATCCCTAGGCCAACTAACCAACAACCCCCCTAATCAGAGAGGGAATGGCAATTTTCTTCGCCCACACGGCCAAAATTCCCAGAGAGCATTTAACTATTCCCAGGGGCAGGGTACACCGTGGAACAATAATAACCAACAGTCTACCCAGGCTTACGGCAGGGGTAATAAAAGAGGACGTGGTAAGGGTAGAGGCAGTCCCAGTAAAGGAGGCGGCACGCCTCCACCAAAACAGTGACGCTCCGTTCAGGGTCCCTTCTCACGCAACCCCAGTAGGAGGACGCATTTCCAACTTCACCCAAGTTTGGGAAGGGATCACATCGGACAGATGGTGCTGTCCACAGTATCCGCTTGGTACTGCATAGAACTGTTAGAGCGTCCCCGGAACCATCCTCCACGACAAAGAATACATTCTTTGGAACACCAGAAGATCCTCCTCGAGGAGATCGTCAATCTGCTAGCAAAGGACACGATAGAACTCGTCCTGGGACACCAGGTAAACAAGGGTATTTGTTCAACTTACTTCCTTGTGCCAAAAAAAGATTTGACAATGCGCCCAGTATTGGACTTACGGCCTGCAAACAAGTATGTCAAGCCCCAAATATTTCGCATGACTACTCTCCAAGAGGTAATCCCCCTCCTAAAAAAAAAAAAAAAAAAAAGGGGGATTACATGGCAACATTGGACATGAAGGATGCCTTTTTTCATATTTCCATGTTCCCAGCGCACAGAAAGTACTTGCGCTTCAAGGTGGACAGTCGGCACTATCAGTTCAAGGTACTGCCCTTCGGGATAGCTTCGGCTCCAAGGGTATTCACCAAGGTAACTGGTGGTGGCGGCAGCACACCTACGCAGGGAAGCAATCCCGGTGTACCTTTACCTGGACGACTGGCTCATCACGGGGGAGACCCCAGTAATTTGCAGAACAAACATTCAAAGGACAATCGACCTCCTCTTCAAATTGGGCTTCTCAATAAACGAGAAAAAGTCAAGTGTGGTGCCAAGCACCTCCGAACAGTTCCTAGGAGCTATCCTAGACACTCAAGAGGGGTTGACCTTTCCTTCCGAGGAAAGAATTCAGAATATACTGCTGCAAATTCCGCAATATCAGTCCGGTCGCCAGATAACGGTACGCAAAGCAATGCGGTTGCTGAGCATGATGGCGTCATGTATTTACCTGGTCCCCCACACGCGCCTGCGTCCCATGCAGGAATGGTTGGCGAAACAGTGGTCTCAGGCAAGTGGTCAGTGGGCCGATCTAGTGGTCGTTTCGCCAATACTTGTACAAAGCCTAAACTGGTGGACAAGAGAAAATCTGTCCAAGGGGAAACCCTTTTACGATCCCGAGATACAGGCGGTAGTCACAACCGATGCATGCCTGACAGGGTGGGGAGCTCACCATCTCCACCACACAGCTCAGGGTCTCTGGTCTCACTCAGTGGCCAAGAATCACATCAACCTGCTAGAGCTTCTGGCAGTATTCAGAGCGCTTCAAGCATTCGAGCCCTACCTGCTAAATCTGTCAGTGCAAATCCGGACGGACAGCACTACAGCCATGTTCTACCTGAACAAGCAAGGAGGGACTTGTTCGCCAAATCTGTCCAAGCTTGCCGAGAAAATTTGGAAATGGGCACTCGGACGGAACATCTTCCTGTCGCAACATGTTCCAGGGGATCTCAATTCTCTAGCGGATGCTCTAACCAGAGACCCCCTCCCAGAAGAACACGAATGGTGTCTACACAGAGAAGTGATAGAAGATATCTTCTCTCAGTGGAGTTTCCCCACTGTAGACCTATTCTCCACAAGTGAAAACAGACAATGCCCAGGATTTGCATCCAGGTTCCTCCAACCAGACTCCCAGGGGAACGCCCTGTGGATGAACTGGTCAGGAATGTTTGCGTACGCTTTTCCACCAACTCCTCATCAGGAAGGTGGTCAACAAGATGAACAGAGTCGATGACACTCGTCCTGGTTGCTCCCATGTGGGCGAGACAACCGTGGTTCCCACACTTAGGCAGATTAGCCGTGCGAACCGATCAAACTTCCGGCCTGGTACAACCTACTGTCCCAGCACCAAGGTGAAACAGTGCATCCTCAACCCAACTCAATGAACTTGGCAGCATGGCTCCTGAGGTCATAGAGCTCGGACATCTCAATTTACCACAGAGGTGTATGGACATCCTAAAAGAATCTAGGAAGCCAAACACGAGGCACTGCTACTTTGACAAATGGAAGAGATTCGTTATCTGGTGCCAGAATAAACAAATCAACCCAGTTGATTGCACTCCTTTCACTATTGTTACATACATGCTCCACCTGCTGGATGCAGGACTGGTTTTTAACTCACTGAAGGTACACCTGGCAGCTCTGTCGGCATACACCACTTCCCATAACAAGGTGTTGTGGTGGAAAGTACCAGTAGTTAAAGCCTTCATGGAAGGAGTAAAGAGACTTCACCCTCCTATTTCAAACCCACCACCAGGATGGGACCTTAACGTGGTGCTATCTAAGCTCATGGGCCCCCCATTCGAGCCCATGCACAAAAGCAGTCTCAAACACCTGACTTACAAAACGGCCTTCTTAGTAGCAATTACATCTATAAGAAGAGTCAGCGAAATTCAGGATCTGTCAGTGCAAGATCCCTTCTTTACTGTCCATAAAGATAAACTGGTTTTACTCACACACCCTAGGTTCTCACCTAAGTTTATTTCAAAATTCCACGTGAACCAGTCCATCGAGCTTCCGGCTTTCTTCCAAGACCCACAAAGCTCGGCTGAGGTGAAACTGCACACACTAGATGTGCGTAGGGCGGTCCTATACAATGTAAGCAAGACCAGACCGCTAAGGAAAACAGATCAACTGTCTCCGTAGCTACAGGCAGAGAGGGGGATCGCGTCTCTAAAGGTGCCATCTCTATGTGGATTATTAACTGTATCCAGCTGTGTTACTCACTTTCTGAAAAAACTCTGCCCTTCACGCCTAGGGCCCACTCTACAAGAGGCATTAGGGCCACTCTGGCTTTCATTGCAAATGTACCCCTTGACACCATTTGCAAAGCAGCTACTTGGAGCTCTATTCACACTTTTACTCAGCACTACTGCATTGACCCCCATTCCAAGACAGATACCCAAGTGGGACAAGCGGTTCTAAGACCTTTATTTGCTCATGACCCTTCTCAGATCCCATCTCCTTCAGGTACTGCTCGCTAATCTATGCACAGCATGTGATCCAAGCAGATTCCACAAGCCTCAGAAGGGATACATTACTCACCGTAATCGTATTTCTGATGCTTGTATCTGCTTAGATTCACATGCGACCCACCCTTCCACCCCTCTGAGAGAAGGCGCATGGATGCTTGTAGTCTTACCTTTCTTTATATCTGCTTGGATCATCGTTACTCGCGCTTCTCCTCATGCTACCTCATGTCAGAAAAAATACAATCTGAGGGTCCTACACGCGTGAGGGATCATGGGTACAGTGGACGCCCATTTTCAAGTTTCAAAAAACAAACTGTAATACTCTGCAGCTTCCACTAGATGTCGGCCTATGCACAGCATGTGAATCTAAGCAGATACAAGCATCAGAAATACGATTACGGTGAGCAATGTATCCCATATGGACTAAGCAAAAAACCAAGAGCACCTTAAAATCCAGCTCTGTAAAGGAAAGTTATAATAAACCGCCTTCAAATAAGAAACAAGCATGCCACACCTAACCGCGACACATACATTTGAGGGCATGAAGTGAAATATCAGCCCCTGATTATTTGATATACTAACACCCAACAAGTTTCGGGAGGGCAGGTCCAATTTAAATCTAGTTCCACACCTGCCTCAATCAAAATGGTCTTGTTTCACCAAAGCAATTACTGAAGCGAACTCCAAATCTGTCCAGTAATGCCAAACATCTCAAAGCAAGTCATGTCTATGGCAACATGGAATACATGAGGGTTCTCCCATTTATTACTCAAAAAAGCAATTTAGCCGGCTGCGACATAATAGCACTCCAGGAAACATGGATACTGTGTCAGCCAATATGGCCTGATTATCAAGTAGCGTGGATTCCAGCACTCAAAAGAAATAAAGGCTGCCCCTCAGCTGGTGGTCTGACTGCCACTAAATTAGAGTCTGGTATTTGTCTCAAACCTTGGGCCTCTCCATACCCGGGTATACAGCTTAATAAACTGATTACAGATAATATTCATCACCCGCTATTCCCTCAAGCGGCCTTATTAAATATATATTGGAATCCGATTGCCATAGGCGACAAAATATACTTTATGCATATAGAGTAACGTCTAGATCAAATCATGCTGGAGGCTCACGCCTCTGTAACCTTAATAGTAGGCGATCTTGATAGCAAATGTATATCTAATGAGAATATGCCTCTTTCACAACAGGCAGCAAGGTGGACTACCCTAATGAAAGTCCGAAACTTTACTATGTTGAATGGAACTACCTGCTGTTACGTTCCACCTGCTCCCATATGGTCTAGAGTAACATCTGTAGCTATTGTAGTCTATGTATATATTTCTACAAATGCTATAAATAGGATTCAGACTTTTACAATCATTCTTTCTGATGCTAGCAACCATAACATCTTAGAAATTAAATGGACGCCTCAACCCATGCATGCTCTTACAGCACTGAATGGTAATTTTAGTTTGAATGCTGATAGAAATAGAATAAGATGGTCGCCGGCTAAACTATTGCACTTGAAATCCACACTCGGAGCGTGTGAATGAAGCCACTCCACTGACTAGACTGGAATATGTAGCTACACTTATGTTTATCTCAGAAAACGCCAAAAGCTCTAATGGTCTAATGCCTAATCGTCAACATCCATTCAATTCCACTGTCCACTCACTCAAAATTGCACTCCAACATGACATTAGAAAAATGATGCAATATTGAAGGACAGAAAGCTAAAGCAACCCTTCGCACCTGTTATAAAAACGCAATTCGGCAGATTCAAAATAAACAAAGACTAACAGATGGCGAATTTTTTTGAATGGCTATAACAAGCAAATCCACTGCTCCAAAATGGAACTTCTTAAGAGGAACACTCACCTACTACAACCGTTTTATTAAACTCAGCAAGCAGGCGTGGGTGACCCATTTCTCATAATTATTTTCAAAACCTACGTCACAAATATCACCACTAGTAACCATGCAGACTGATTCAATTGCTTTTAAATTTGATTCAATTGCTTTTAAATTCGATCATACCGACATCATGCTGCTCAATAACAACGTAAGCAACTCACGAGCGCCAGGCCATGATGGCTTGTCGAATGCCATTCTCAAAAAAACATCCCTATGAATGGGCATTAATATTACAAATCATTTTTGATAATATATGTAACACTGTTCTTATTCCCAAAACATGGAAAGAGTCCATAATACCTATTTTTTAAAAGGGTAATCGGCACGATCCAGGTAACTTTCGTCCCATAGCTCTCCTCGACATCCCTGGCCAAATCTTTGCAAGGCTAATCATGAAAGATTTACAAGAATGGATGCACCAGGCTGACCTATTCGACTGTCACCAGTCCGGATTCATAAAGGGAATAGGTACACCTTTAAACCTCCACTTTTTATCTACAATCAAGCTCTTAAATCAAGTCAGCCGGTTTATTTAGCCTTCATAGATTTTAAACAGGCTTTCGATTCAGTTTCTCCTGAGTTACTGAGTTGCTATGGCCGAAATTGATCCAAGCAGGCTGCCCGTACTATATTTTAAACCTAATTTATCAATTTTATTCAGACACATCTATTAAAGTTAAGGTAACAAGGGATGGTTTATTTAATACTTTGGGTAACTAGGCACATGAGAAGGGGTTAACTATTAACATTCAAAAATCAAATATCCTGTTACTCTGGACCACTGTGAGAACATCGAAATGTACATTTCACTGGTACTTGATAATAACAAACTTTCAATTGTGAATGAATACAAATATTTGGGACAGAATATTAATAGTTTTTTGGACCTTCCTTACACAGAATTATAATTGTATGTTGGAAGCGGCTGCTCTTTTCTCATTTGTGTAGTGCGATTTGCATTGCGGCTTGACGTAGTAGTGCTTGGTACTTTCCTCTAACTGACAACTCGTCCTGATCTTGGTAGTGGAGCAGCTTTGAAGCGGGAAAGCTTGAAGCCTTATGCCTGGAGTTGGAAGCCGGCTGGAGTCGGGTGCCGGGGCCAGGGGCGCCACGCCGAGAGCCGAGCTGTGAGTCAGGAGCCGAGGACAGGAGGAATGTGTCTGTTACCAGACCTGTGTCTGTGTTTTCAACTTGCAGCACCTCCAGTGTTTCCCGCGCTGCAGTGCCACAGCGGAGAGTGGGTGAGTGAGAAACTCTCTTGCCTTGCGAGCATGGTTGGAGTTCTATTTCTCTTTTAGCACTCCTGAGGCTAAGAATATCAGTGGTGTGCTATATAGCATTTTGGAACATATATATATTTCTGAGGCTTGTGGAATCTGCTTAGATCACATGCTGTGCATAGGCCGACATCTAGTGGAATCTGCGGAGCATTAGTTAGTTTTTCGAAACTCGAAAAAGGGCGTCGACACAGGGCGTGCCAGTAATACTATCCCTAGTGTGACGTCCACTGCGTGCATCAAGTATTTTCATCCTGTGTGTCATTTCCTGTGTCAGGTTTCTTACACTGAAGTGATATTCTATAAAAGAAACGTACCCAAATGTAATTATTGATTTTAAAGGCACTGACGGAAAAGTGACTGCAGGCATTAAGCCTTTGAACTTTTTGCATCTGCTGCTTAACTCAAGTGTGGCCATTTAGAGGAACAGGCCTTTGAACCTCTCTCAAACTTGGCTGTCATTCTTTAAAGGCACAGATGGAGAAGTGACTGCAGGCGTAAGGCCTTTGAACTTCTTGTGTCAAGCGAATAATTCAAGTGCGGCTTTTGGGAAGCACTGACTGAGAAGAAACAGTGGGCAGTAGCAATAGGCCACTGGTCCTCTTTTTCAGACACAACTATTGCCACCCGGAGGGGCATTTGGCAGTTGGAGAAGCGACCTTGGTCATTAGGCCTTTTTGAACCTTTACGACTGATCCCTTGTTTTATCTCCATACTGCTAACTTCTCCCAGAACCACTCGGTGAAAGAAGTGGACTTAAAATGAACTAGAAAGTTACGACTGAGAGACTGTTTTATTTGGGTTGAAAGGCTCTTTAAACACTTGACCCTGCTACATATGTAGAGCTTGTTCCCGCAAGAACTAAATGAAATACAATTTACGTAGAACCCCAGAATGGGATTGCTCATATGCAGAAATGTTAGTTGCAACGAGAGCCAAAGCACCAGCATCAAACCGCCTTGACAATAAGATTAAATGCCAAAGTGCATTCAAATCCTCCTAACCTTGTCCTCCAAGTGGGGTAAAAGGAAAAAGAAGACTCTTCAGAAACTGCCTCCCTGTTGAGACGAGGGCTAGAATATACTGTCACCAGTCCCAAAATCCATTAAAAAAATCGAGAAACATTTTGGCAAGAAAAGGCATAGAAGTGTGGGTGATCTCTCAGGAGACACATCCTTGACAAAAAAACATTCACCAGATGTCTCCTCTTGGAGTTGGAATCTGCCCCTACAGGGAGAGGAGCTCTGACGAATCAAGAAACCATGGAAAACAACGGATTGGAAGACCACTATGTGACTTCTAAGTAGGTTGACAATCAGACCCAGTACTCACTAGAAAGAGCAAGTAGAAAAGACATCACATGAAAGATGAGACCAGACAAGAATTTAGAGTCCTGAATCGCAACAGGCGAGTGAAGCAACACTCGCAGCGCTTAATTTCGTGCTGAACTCGCTAGTCACTGTCTTCGATCTACTAAAGTCAGAGGTGCACTCCCAAGCAGGGATTTTACTAGAACTGACCAAAGAAATGGCAAACTGCGAGTCATCCATGGTGGGGATCCGCAACGTTATTAATTCATCAACAACTCCAGTTCTAAATGACTTGAGGATCGCAGTTACAAAACAGGGCCTGGATATTTCGGCAATCCTAGACTCCCTACGTGTAAGAAGATACTTGTTCCCTGGTGCGAGTGCTCTTGCCGCAGCTGAAGCTACCGAGGAATTCGGTAGAAAGAGATGAAGAGGAGAGGAGCTTTGATGAGCCTTCCATTTGCTGATACCCCCCCTCTCAGAATCAACATGGGAAGAGTTCAGAAGGTTGGCCCAAGTAATGGAGGGAGAAGAAGAGGTAGTGAAAGATCCTGGCCAAAACCTACCAGAAGAAGAGAAGACTGTAATAAAGGGAACAAAAAAGAGGTAGAATAGATGGAGGCTGGAAAACCGAACCGAAAACTAAGGAGAAAGGAAGCCAAGAAAAAGAGACAAAAAACCTTGTCTCTGACAAATGAGAAAGAATCTAAAAAAACTAAAAACCAGAAGAAACCAAAAAAGAATAATTTAGGGGTGACCTCTTTCCTAAAGGTTATCTCGATTCCATAAATGGAAGAATCGATGGGTGCAACAGAGACATCTGTCAGTTTAGGGATGAGCTTAATGCAAAAACAAGAACCGCTGGCTGGAAAACAAGGAAAGATAAGACTAGAGAAATCACAACAGATCGCTCACCGAGATTCATTAATAGTGGAAATCCAAGCTATTGAGATTGTGGGTGTTAGTGTGGGACAACAAACTGACCTACTAGTAGGAAGCATAAACCAACCTGGCCGCATACAAGGAAAGGATGACCAAGGGGTCCCCAAAAAAAATTGTTCAAGCTCAAAGCTCATTTGAAGAAAAACTCGATCTTAACACAAGCAGCCACACCAGCTAAGACGCTGCCATTAGCCCCTATCTTCCTAAAAAAAGAAATGCACTATAAAGAATCCTGAAGTAAATTCCTAAAGTATGGAGCCTCATCCACAGGGGAAGAATAACAAAATAGCACCAATTTTCATAAAGCAAGAGAGACAACCACTGTGGCGGAAGAGGGGGGAAAAAAATCTTCTGCTCAGGTTGCATTGCTAGGACCTCATAAATAGATACTTTGAATAGGAGAAAGCAATGGCACCGGAAAATCGACTGAGGTAATGAACCCAAGAGAAAATTGTGTTCCTGAACAACAAGGAACGGAAAGCGAACCAGAAATCCAGAAAAGGGATGAAGAACTATCTGATTTCGCCATCCCGAGAGTTTGGATCAAAACCTCTGTGAAGAATCCAATATATAAATCCCTTAAAAGAAGCGCGATCCTGTCACTCTTCAAAAAAGTATCAAATTATATCTATTTGCATCTGAGGACATGAAATTTTTTGATTTCCTTTTGATGAAAAGTAAGGAAATAAATTGAGAGCAGTAACAGCCGAAGCTCTGTAATTTGGTGAACCCAGTAAAATCACGTACCCTAGCAGAGCCCCAACTATCAGAAGGGAGAAATGAGAACTGAGGTGAACAACCGCTAAATGTTCCTGCTTCCTACCTGAGATTCAGAACCGAGTTCTTCAGAAATTGCGAGTAGGACCTCATTCTCTTTAGGCAAAATGTATTTTGGCTAGTAAGTCGGAACACGCAGGGTTCCGGCTCCTTCAAAACTAAAGGAATGAAGGAACAAACATTTGGTAACGGTGACATCGTAGTTTTTCAGAAAACTTGGCTTGTCAATCCTTTACAAATTGAGGGTTTTACAATTTATCATCAATCAGCACAACAAAAAGCAAAAGGCAGGCCGTCAGGGGGGCCTAATGATTGCAATTAGTAATACTATAAGTAAGGAGTCGGAACTCATATTTAACACTAAAATGGGCATCCAGGCCTGTAAAACTCTAATAAGATCAAGTAAGCCAGCTTTCTACGTCATTTAATTAACATCTATTGAAACCCCGCCTGTATTGATCTCCAAACCTTCTTGATAATCCTATCTTCCTTGTTGGAGAGGATTAAGCTAGAATTAAGGGTGCACATATAGTATTGGCAGGTGACCTGAATACCTATTGTATCCGGAATACAAACAAGAAGAAAGGGAAGAGAAGCCAGAGGTTTTCTGGCAGGGGAACAAGGTGGCTGGAATTTCTAATTGACTGGGACCTTAAAATGACAAATGGCTCAATTGAGGGGAATGTTCTGCCAGGGACACCCTGGCAGCGGGGTGATTCTCCTCCACAATCGGTCTTTTATCAGTGCTGCTCCTCGTTAAGTATTAAGCGTGGGGACGCAAGTGATCATGTGCAATTGGAAATGGTGCTTTCTAACATGACCATTACACCTATGGATAGATATAGACTAGCAATACCATGGAAAAAAGGGAAAATCTGGCTGTCCAATTATAAAAATGAAGGGATTTGGCTAAATGAGAAACTGAGTTATTGATGATTTAGCCCTAGAAGAAGATTGTCAGCCTTTGAAATTCATAGTGGATATGGTCTGTTAGCTCAACTAGAAAAAAGTGACATCAGGGAAGTAAGTCCCCCATCGTCATGCATTTGACGTAGAAACTTGGGAGAGAAAAAGGTCCCTTAGACAAAGGCTCAGAAATTTGAGGAAAACATCTTTGAACCCTGAACTCTGGAGAACGGAAGTTAAGAAACTAACAAGCGAGTTCAAACACTGGTCTAAAGGACAAAATATGCTGTCCCTTCAAAAAGATGATGAGCTGATGCTAAGTGCAGTTTGTAAAAATAACCCGGGATCTTCTGGTCAACTCATCAGTCGACTTGAAGTACATTACAATAATGTTCAGTGTAACCTTGAAGCAGAATCTAAGTGGATAGAATATCTTTCACACCATTTTGAGAACCCCTATACTAGCATCCTGAGTAAAGGTGTAGATGTTCCATGGTTTTTGAACTTCGATGAACAAGAGATAGCAGAGCTCATAATTAAATCTACGTCCAAAGTGGCTGGCGCAAAAGGGCTGACCTATCGAGTTCTAAAAAATAATGTAGAACTTTGGTCCAAACTGTTAAATTTGCTCTTTGGGGACATCCTGAAGAGGAAAATGTTTCCACCTGTTATCCCATTTTTCAAGGGGGGGCGATAGAGGCAACCCAGCGAATTATCGGCCAATCGCCCTCCTTGATATTGAGAGTAAACTATTTATGAAACTGCTGTTAAAAGATCTGGAAAGCTGGGCAGAAGAGGCATGTATTGTATATAAACTTCAGACGGGATTTAGGAGGGTTCTCTCGACTGCGCTTAATGGGTTAGATCTGAATCTCATTGGTGAGAAAGCTTGAGAAAAGGGAGAATCCCCATTGTATGGGGCATGGGTAGATCTCGCCAAAGCATTTGACCAGTTAAATAGAAGACCGTCTGTGGAATAAGCTATTGAGCTGGGGTATTCCAGAAAATATCTTGGCAATGCTTGTAGAGTTACACAGAGACACCCCATTGAGAGTAAAACTAGATGAGCAGGGTCACATGTCAGAGTTTATTTATTTATTTATTTTTTAATTATTTATTTGGTTTATTCAAACCTTTAAATTAACAACACACATTGCAATCTTCCAGTCTCTCCTTTCAATTCCTAGTTTCCTTCATCAATCTGAAACATTTTAATTTCACACACACAACCCAGGTTCCTACTCCGTAACAGTTTTCTTAATTACGTAAACCCAGTTTCTCATTCTCCATGTCTAAATTACTTTTCAGCAATCGAAGGAAATTTACTGGAGCAAATAGAACTGCTCTGTTGTTCCCCTCAAACAGTGCCTTCCACCAATCCTCTGTATTCATGAATTGATGCTCGTTGATCAATTTTCCAAATTGTCTTTCTCTTTGGTGTTCAAAAGCAAGCCAACTCATGACTAAATGTTTGATGGATTCATTGCTCTTTTTACAGAATCTGTATACTGGATCAATGTTAGCATACTTTGTCCATGTAGCCAAACGTTCTTTTGTTAAGAACAAATTCATTCTGAATCGCATATACAGAGCTCTTGAGTATTGAGCTGGTAAGCAGGTTAGATATGTGTGTCGCTGACCGTAAGCTTTTGCTTCTCCCGGTACCTCGCACATTAGAATTGAATTTGCTCTTAAGTCACAGGTTGATATCCAGTCAGTTCTCCAGATTTTCGTTTTAGCCATGTCTGGATTCTCTATTAGCAGTGAGAGATTGATGCCATACTCCTCTAGTAGAGCCTTGCAGAGGACGTTCCAGTCGAACAAAGTAGTAGTGATTCTGTCTTTGTCAGACTTGTGTAGCAATTCAAATTGCGGCACCGGAGTTTTAACCATCGTTTTTCTATATATACTTAGGAGGTTCCATGTAACTCTTGCTTTGATTGATATGAGCCCTAGCTCATACCGTAGACCTGTTGTTGATGTACCCTTTGGAAGCTGCAGAACACGGGACCAAAAAATGTTTTCTAGGGATTTCCACAAGTCCTCTGCGCAACCAAATGCGTTTTCTCCGCCGTATATAAATGCAGGTACCGCTTTTTGCTCGTAAAATAAAATGACAGGTTTTAACGAAAATTTGCCAAATTTCTTATTAATTAGTTGCGCTTGACACGCCAGCTGCCGACACTTGCTTTTTGCAACAATAGACCACGGCTCGTCTCTTCTACTGGCACTAATTTTCATGCCCAGGTAGGTCGAGCTCTTTACGATTTGTAGGTCCTCATTTGCAATTCGCCAGCAAAATTTTCCTTTTTTACCTTTGTTTCCCTGTAACTTTTCCAAAATCAAAATTTCACTTTTTTCTTTGTTGATTTTAAGGCCGTTTTCTGTTGTATAATGCTCAAGACAATTGAGTTTTCGCTGGAGCCCAATCGGCGTCGAGTCTACCAAGATGAGATCATCAGCATAGACCAAGTATTCTATTGAGGTTCCATAAAGTTTTGGAGGAAAGGTAGCTACACCGTTGAACGCTTGCTTTATATCTGAAATAAAGAGATTGAAGATAATTGCTGCCAATGGGCAGCCTTGCTTCACGCCCTTATATGTAGCAATATCAGCAGACAACGTGCCTTTCTCATCCAAACGAATCTTAATAGAAGTGCCTGTGTGTAACTCGCGGATTGCATCCACTAGACTCGAAGGACAGTTCCACCTCTTGAGTTTTTCCCACAACAGTTCCCTGTTTATGCTGTCAAACGCCTGTGACAGGTCTATTAGTGCCGTGTATATCTCTGTGTTTGACTTCAATGCTTCCATTTTTAGCAGATTTAGCAGTAGCAAATTCAACCCACATCCTACTCCTTTTACAAAGCCCGCTTGTCTGGGATCTACGTGTTTTGAAGCTGTGGCCCATTTGAGGAGTTTTTGTTGTAGGAGGCTGGCATAGACCTTCCCCAAAACATCAAGTAGCGCTATAGGCCTATAATTTCGAGGATTAGTTTGGTCCCCTTTTTTAAAAATAGGTACCACCACTGCGTTTTTCCATGACTTTGGGGTCGAACAGTTCTTAATAACCCTTTCGAACAGCGTTACACAGAAGTCTGTCCATAGTTCTGGATTTTTCTTGAGTGTGAAATTGGTTAAGCCATCTGGCCCGGGTGCTCTAGAGTCGTGCACGTTTTTAATTACATTAAGTATGTCAAGACGCTCAAACACCAAATCCCATTTCTTTAGCGCCGTATATACCCAAACTGTGGAAGATGGATCTTTAGCATATAGATTCAAGTAGAATTCGATCCACTTTTCTTCCGAGACTGCGTTGGCTTGTAGTGCATGTTGAGGAGCCAAGCTGTTGTTTATCAATCTCCAGTGCTCAGCCGATTTTTTACCAGACATTTTCTGTAACATAAGTTCGGAGTCATTTTGCATCAGAATTGCGGCATGCGATTTGTGCCAGTTCCGATATCTTTGTTTAATCATTCGTTTACACTCCTTTTTAGTTAAACTGCTTGTATTTTTTATGGCCCTTAGTTCTTGTCGCATGGCTCTTTTTCGTTGCATGACAGCCATATCAAATTTGTGTTTTGCTCGAAACCCCTTGCGATATGTGTTGCGTTTCTGTTCTTCGTAGTCGCACAGGAGGTCTCGATATTCAAGTGCTTTTGAGCCATGTTGGAAATTGTGTGTAATGGCAATAACTTCTGTATCCAACAAATTTAAACGAATCCTATTGGAACCAGCAGTAACCGCAAAGCCCCAACTTTCCTTAGTACACGGAATAGACAGTTCAAATATGAATTGAACCATATCGTGGTCACTATGCTTCGTTCTGTTGACTTCCATTTTTTTTGTCCGTTTGTGGATGTTTTCAGAAACGAATATATAGTCAAGTACTGAGGCCTGATCAAATCTTCTCCATGTAGGACATGCAGGAATGTCCCCAATAGTATGGCCGTTGAGCATTGATAGACCACGAAACTCCATTTCTAGGCACCACTGCGCTGCTATTCCTTCATGTTTATGCGCCTTCTTATCTTTTAGCTCAGTTCTATCTCCGTTTTGGGCGCAGATAATGTTTAGATCCCCACATACAATTAGGTCCAGTGGCAGCTCCTTTGTTAAGAGATCATCGATCAATGCTGTAATTTGATCAATAAAAAGTGAGTCGTCCTTGGCCAGATGATTCCAATATACGTTAATGTAAACAGACAAGGTGCCTTACATCCATTTTGGTGTGTAGTGATGGTGACAACCTGGATAAAAGGGGATGGATTGAAAGAATTCACAATCTGGAGGCCGGACGCTTTTTTTGTGGCCACAAGCAGGCCAGCCATCGGTCTGCCTTTTGCCTGTTTTATGGCTGGATTAAATGCCACCTCAAAGCCTTCCAACAACGGAGTTTGCGATAGCCAAGTTTCTTGTAAGCATATTATGTCCAATCCACTGGCCCACGGTGTTTCAAAGAGGTGCAAAAAACCACGGGTATTCCATGAGCCCATGGTGCATCCTTTAGGGGTCTCTGGTTCCTGGCGTTACTTCTCCGATTGATTATTTATGGTTGCAGCCAACCATGTCCAGTCGTCATCTCTGTTGCCTGAAGATTCCTGATTCTTTGTGTCAACCCCTGTGCGCAGAGGGCTTGTCATTCCGTTAATCGTTATTCTTATCGGATCCTTTATGTGGTATACCTGATGCAGACCCAACGGCGACTTGCCAGTTTTGGTTTCACCCTGGTTTGTTTCTATTTCTTCAATCAGAGGATGATTTGTCGCAGCAACTGTTTGCAAATCTGTCTTCTCTTCGGACGAGCCAAACTGTCTGTCTTCTTTGATTTTCGCTATGTCAAACCCCAGCGATATTAATACGGGGCCGGCGTCCAACAGGGCTTCCACTATGAGTTTAGACTGTAGGTGTAAAATCACAGCATCATTTTTCTTCTCATCAAAGAATTCAACGATTTTTAGATCCGCGGATTCGATTGCTCTTAGACTTGGAATTAAATGGCACAGCCATAACACATTGTCGATTTAGAATTAGATCGTCAGATGTTTCAATTCGTTCCAAGAGGAGTCGGTGTAGCACTTGTGTTGAATGTGCTTGTGAGTTCCTTCCCTTGTTGTTGACTTTTGGAGTATACACATTTTTGTAACTCTGCCTCACTGTTTGCGTCTTTAGATCAATTCCTGTCTTAAGGCATGAAGTTCGTCTGTTTCTGTGCGGTATCGGGTGACCATTATTCACAGAGAATTTCTCTGTTTTGATCTTGCGCGTTAACAGTATCATGCAACACCTGCCGATCAACTTGGGGATTTGGCACCCGGCCTTCGATTTGCGACTTGGCAGCAATTAATCTTCGTTTGGCCTCTAGTGTCGTAAATATAGGTTCCAAACGATCCTTCGCATTTTGTAGTGAGGGTAGCGGTTGGAGAAGTTTGCACTTTCTGTATGGAAAAGTCGAGGAGGTCGCTGTAATTTGATCCTGTGTTACGGCCAGAGTCACCGTGTCACATACTTTTATGTCATCCTGGACCGCCGGCACAATGAGTCCCTCTAGAGCAATTACAGGTTGCATCATAATAGGTGCTTCGAGCACACTCGAGGGGTGTGGCACGGCAGGCTCCTTCTCTACCAATTCTTCATCATTATATGTTGAAAGGTTTATTAGGAGTTCGGTGCCATCGCTGCTGCTACTTAGATTCTTCTAAAATGATTGGGCCAGCTGGTACTACGTGTACTCCTTCCTTTATTCCAGCGTTTTCAGCCCCATGTAAGGGCCCGTTAACCGTTACGTTGACGCAATTTTCTTGAGTCAGCATTGCGTTTGGCTTTCCTTTGCGGCTGATTTTTACTTTTTTTAATCAAGCCGCTCTTAGGCTGTGCACTGCTTGCAGTGGTCTTTTGGGTATCCAATGGGCCTTTGAAGATGTTATATAGTTCGGGCATGGCAATAGCCACCCCATTAAGGGGCGTAGCTGGCGTTTGAGTGCTTGTTGCTTCCCTAATGGCTGGTAGTGTTGAGGTCGATGGCACTTGTGGATTTAAAAGAGCCAAATTCGAGGCCACTTGGGACTCCTTAATAGCGTTGGCGAAAGCACTGCTGACCTTGTTTAGTTCTTTTAAAGGAACGTTCACAGGTTGGCAGTCAACTGCAAGTGTGCTATTCGCAGCAACCACAGATACTGATACACCGCCAGGATTCTTCAGTGTTTGTAATGAGCATACCTCGCTCTCAACAGGGCTCTGACGGTTCAGTGCGTTTTCCATTTGTAACAGTGAGCTTAAGGTAGCATCTTGTGCTGGACCGCTAGGGTGCTTTTGAGTGTTCCGTGTAGCATTAACACAGTCTTGTTCAGTGAGGCGTTCCACATTTGTTGGATTAGCTGTTTTAGGTAACAGGCCGTTTGCTGGACAACGGGTCACGTCCATTTGCTGGTCGTACTTTTTTTTCTGCTGTTGAAAAATCCCCAATGCCTCTTTTGCGACTTCGGCCAACAATCTTTTGTCCAAATTTGCGTTTTTGGCATGGTCAACAAGGGTTTCTATGGCCCAATCGGTCTTTCGATGGATTTCATGGAGCACTTCTTTACAGTGGAAGTTTTTGTTTTCCATGCTAAGCAACTTATTGTTTATTGTAGTAACCACTGATGAAAGCTCTTTTACGTTCTCATTAAGATTTTCATACATTTTGATAAATGGAGCAATTGATAATGTCATGGATGAAATTATAGTTGCTTGTAAGTCTTTGGCATGGTAAGCAGTATTCCTCTCTTCTAACACGTTACTGATAATTCGTGGATGTACCCTATCACGATTCACAGGTCTTCTAATCTTTGGGTATGGGCGTTCCATTATCGATGAGTCAGTAGAGTCATCATCTGTAGAAGAAACGGTAGCGCCTAAGGGTTTAGTGGGTTCTAGCCGTATTGTGTTAGTTGTTAAGAGCGGTGACGAAAGTTTTAGTGGAATAGTTGACATTTTCAGTTTTTTATTCTGTGAACAGCTGACGCTAGGCGATATGCTCTCAATTAGCCTCCTACGTTTCAATAAGGAGCTTTCTTCTCGTGATTGAGTTATGGGCTGTGGTAACGTTGGTGCTTCATCAACACACGGAGCAATGTTTTCACACTCCGACATGGACACTCCACAATTCGCTAAATTTTTAGAGGCTCTTTCCGCATTAAGGCGTGCGAGGGCGTTTAAGAGTTTGTTAACTACCTCCAAAGAGTTTCTTCTTTCCGATCCAGGTTTCAGGTCAATTAAGGGGGTAGGGCAATCTTGAATAGTTGACTCCTGATTTTGGTCTTGGCTAACCACCCTTCCCACCCGTGGTGGTGTCACACTCTTTATTAACACAACATCTTCCCCACTTGACTCTGAGCCATTCTTACCCGTGAATACGTCATCGCTGGTATCTTCTGCCGGATGGTTGGTATTGCCAATGAAGGGTGCTGTATGTCAGAGTTTATTAAGGTGGAAAGAGACAGGGGTGCATGGGGCCCCCTCTCTTTTTTAAGCTCTATTTGGCGGACATGGGAACATCATTGGAGTCATCAGCATTGGCCAGCCCAAAAATGTATGATAGTAAAATCTGTGGGCTGGCTTATGCTGATGACATTGTCTTGCTTGATAAAACAGCAGTGGGGTTACGCCTCCTGGACAATCTGGGCGAGTACGCTAAACTCGGTGGTCTCTCAATCAATCCAGAGAAGTCAAAAATGGTGGTATTCAGACAAGCGAGAAAGAAGGTATATCAGCTACAATGGGCACTGGATGGCCAAATAATATCAAGAGTGGAAGAAGTAATCTATCTGGGCTATGTGATCTATGCATCTCCATCGATTGAGAAGGTCGACTCTGAAATGGATGGAAAAATCATGCGGTTGGTATCCCAAATGAAAAAAGTTTCCACCGAATACTGTATATTCTCACGAGTCCCTCCCCCCCCTAATTAAATATTATGCGGCAAGGTAGTCCCAGTGGTTTTGTGCAGGCTAGAGGCTAAACCCTTACTCTGGAGCACAAACTGGCAAAAATGAGCGGGACTAATTTGGAAGAGGGTCCTTGGCCTGCCGCAAGGCCTTTCTACCTCTGGTTTAAGATATGAACTGGGATTTAAGTCTTTGGGTTCCCTAGCGGATTGGGAATTGGTTTCTCTCTTTCGGTCGATAACATTTTTACGATCACATACACCATACTTGTTACCAAGGTTAATAAAATTCTTTCATTTTGAGACATTGTTTGCCAATCCCCTAAAAACTAAAAAAGCAATAGAACGGATGGACTGAATTAACACAATTGATGCCATGCGTAGTGCTGCCCTAGCAAACTTGCTCTTAGTATTACATAAGAAATTGGGAAGTCTACCAAGATATCTTGAAAAATTCCCTGACTGGAAAGCTAGACATAATATTCTTAGAATTTGCTTAAACCTGGCACACACTGGAGAGGTTCTTTCGAAATGGGGACAAAAGGAAGTTGCAAAAAAAGTGTGTGTTTTGTAAAAATCCTGAGAAGCAGCCGTGAAGGCATCTCCTAATGGAGTGTGAGGGTACCTGATGTACAAGAGTAGCTCTCCAACAAATAAATGGGCCGGAAGTACCCTCTTTTTTGTTAACGGGGTTCCTGACTCTACAGAGTAAGTACATCACATAGCACAAGGATGTAGAGTAAAAAGGCTACCCCTATCTCTGACGCACAGGAGGTGCAACAAACCTACAGGAGGCTAGGTATTATTATAAACTAGCCAGTTTGATCACACAAACAAAGTGGAAGTAATGCCGGTAAAACAAAATGTATTCATATTAAAGATGCATATTAAAGATAGAGACCAAATCGTTAGTAATGCACTGAGCGAGAAAACATACAATTCTGTAGGTAGTGTGGTTAGTAGCACAAAGAGTGATATTTCATGTACTGTCAGGACATTAACAGTACGTATCTTCTGTCAGATATAAAGGTTTATTTGAATCATTAATGCACAATAAAAATAATTAGATTCAGCCTGAGTCTCACACCCTTGAGTCACACACATGAGTCTCACACCCTTGGCCCTGGTTACAATTCAGAACTTTGCAAATATGTGGATAATGAAATGTGGAGCTACCCTTGTTGAAATTCAGAAGAGGGAAACGTATTTCCCTATTACATTTCCCTATAGAACACAGAGCAAGAACTAAACAAAGCAATCTGGCTACCCAAAGTCAGTTAGACAACAGGGAGAGGTGGGTGGAGAAGGGGACCTAAGCAAGAGGGCCGGAGGTATGTGATGAGGCCAGTATTCTGGTCTTGTCAAGAGGGGATGGCAACCCCTCTCAGCCAGGGGTGGAAGGCCAACCAGGGAGAAATCCACAGCAAGCCCTACCTCTGAGATGAATGGTGGCAGTTGAGAGGGCCCCTATTCCTGTCCCCCCTCCCCTCAGACCCCTCGTTGCTGCCATGTTTCTGTTCAGTACACGGTCATCTCAAGCTTTGCCTGAAATAGATACTTGCCAGTGTGTCCCCTGTTTTTTTTTTAGAGACAACACATCTCGTCCAGGTGGCAAGAGAAGAAACCCAAGCGCGAAATCAGAACAAGTGCTCAACCTACATAGTGGGGAAGATGAAAACCGCCAGACTGCAGGGATGGAGAAAAGCAGCAAACCCACAGATGTTAATCGCCAGCTTCACGGGTACTGCTGAGAAGGCAGGAGGAGCGGTTGGAGTCGTGTATATACGCGGCCAAGAGACAATCATTGTAGGGTCACCAGAAGGCTATGGTATGCCCGTGTAACATGACAGGACCCCAATAGACCACCAAAGATAAAGGGGGGGAATGGAGAAGTATCCACCCTCCCCTGGTGAAACTAACTTGGGAATGCCTAACCTTAAGCCCCATAATACAAACACTTACAATGGTGGGCTGCCATGGCAGCTCTGCGGCAACCTCGTGTGAGGAAAGCGGGCTGGGCTTGGCCTACTACTTCTGCCTTTACGATGCACATACGCACCCTGGGTGGGGAAGACGGGGCCAGATTGACCAGGGAGGAGACTAATCCCCCAAGAAGGAGGGGAAATATAAGGGAGGAACTGGAAGCAGGAAGTGTGGGTTATTCATGTGTGGTTAGGGCTGGAGGTGTACAAGGACCATAGGAACAGCAGGTGGGAGGAATGAGCTGTGGACTGTGGCGCCAATTTGAAAGTGTGGAAGTTGCACTGCGTTGTGAGTGGGCGTGTTTGCTTGGCAAGTGTGTTGGGGGAGTTAGTGTAAGGAGTGTTTGTCAAGTGGTTTGTACTGAGTGAAAGGAGGTTGCAGCATTAGTGGGTTTGGGTGGGAGCAGTAGTGGGTTCAGAGGGAGTAGTAGTGTGGGTATGGAGGGAGGTGTTCACTCTGCAGTGTGTTTGTGTAGGGTTTTCTCCCATAAGACTGCTTCTCTTCATCCTGACATACAAGATAAGTGATAGAAACATTGTTTTCTCGGTCCACAGACCATGCACTTTAAAACTCTAAGGTGGTCTTTTATAACTACAAAATCCCTTATCACAATTTCTATACCCTTTAATACTGTCTGCCGGCTCATCTACTGGGTTTTCCAAAAAGAATAAAATTTGCTCAAGAAGAAAACCAGCAGTGCCCTCTGCCACCAATTAGAGACTCTGCCCCGAAGTTAGCTCGACTGCGAGTTGGTGGTGCATGTTCTCCCTTTCCAGACCAGGTACCTTGTATCCCCATTGATAAGAAGGCTTTCCTCCTTTTGTGAAGCCTGTTTGAGCATCACACAAGACACCTTGGATACTCCCAATTGAGGGTCTATGTTTGAATATCCTTCCTTTGTCTCAACCAAAGTTTCAACGGTCTTCTCTGGTGCTGACATAGGAGATTCAAAACCTTCTCTACCTCGGCCATAGAATTAGTTACAGGGAGTCTGGGTTTCTACTCTTGATACTTAAATGTTGAAGAAAACAGGGGATTTAGGGGGGGGGGGGGTAGTCGAGCCAATTCTATATCTTTCAGAACTCAATAAATTCCTGCCCATAGAAATGTACACATGGGGACTGTCCCACATCATGGAGGCCCTCCAGGTAGGGGACTGGTTAACATAGGTGCATCTTCAGATGCCCATTTCCACATACTATTAAAAAATGAGTACCGCCAGTTCCTGGGGCTGATTCTAAATGATGAATACTATCAGAGCAGATGCCTTCCATTCGGTCTGAATGCGGCTCCTGGTTTGTCTGAGGGTACTCTCTGTGCCGGCTCATCTAAAGCTGCAGAAGAGCCACATGAATCCCTACCTGGTCAACTGGTTAATTTCTACCTTGTCTCAGTAGAATTGATCAAGCTTGTGTGCAACACTCTTCAAGACTTGGTGTTCTCTATCAACATGAAGAAGTCTTCCTTCCTTCTGCCTCTGAGGATCCAGTTTATAGTAGTGGTTCTGACACCTCTCTGCTTATGTCCTTCCCTCTACCCAGCAGGATTGTAGCATTGAAGCAGACAATCAAATATTTCAGCATCTGCTTTGTGGCTCCAGAGGTGGTTAGGATCAAGAGCTGAAATTTTGATTTACATGGATTTTTAGAGCTGTTCAAATGGAATTAAAGTGCTGTTAGCCAAGCGCATCCACTGATTTGTTTGTTGCAACTTGATGTGTATCCAAATTGGCTAAACCAGTCTTGCTAATGTTACATAATACACCAGGCTAGCGCAATTATCCAGATCCACCTTGTGTGTTTGTTAGGCCTGATGGTCTTGGGCATTCTGGTTTGCCTCTCACTAGACTCAGAATGAGACCTTTGCAAATGCATCTGCTCTCCAACTGGAACCAATTGTCAGACCCTCAGTCTGGGGAAAATCTCCATCACAGAGAAGATCCAGTGTTCCTTCAGATGGTGGACCCTAGAGGAGAATCTTCTCACATGCATCGCTTTTTCCCCTCTCCTTTGCCTCAGATTTTCTAAAAATGGACCCTCCCTCTCGGCACTGACAGCGGGAACGGCACTGTCAAAATCAGGTTCACATCAGCCTGATTTTAGGTGGCCGCTTAATGGGCGGGCATATATGTGGTTTTCAGTTCTCCTTCTGCTTACCACAGGAGTGTCAGGTTCTCTCCTGGCGTCCTAGTGCGGGGAAGAGGGCAGGTGCGACAGTGCTTCACCCTTGCCTTCATTTCAGAGATTGAGCATTGGGTTCCTGGGAAACTAGTGTATGTGTGACATGGGAGGGAGGGAGCCCAAGCCCAAAGAGCCATATTGGTGCCAAAGTGTGTCTGGGCAGGGGCCTCTCCTTGCCCATGCTTACCTGAAGGCAGAGAGGCCATGGCGGACCCTGCTGTATGCCAAAAAATAGTTGGCAGGGCTGCCGCAGGTCCCGCTGCAGCTCAGTAGATGCCTGCCTGCAAAGCAACCAACAGTCGGACTCCCAGGTATGCAACCAACATAATCACACCAGTCACAGAAAGGCCACAGCACAGTGAATGTACACCACTTGATGTGGTAGCTGGCACAACAATCGCCGCCACTGCAGATGGAGAAGAGCGCAGTTACAGCTGATCGTCCCAGCTACAACTTGGGCATACTAAAACATTCACTAAACCACCAGGGACTGTAGTGGATAAAAAGCGTCTTCAGTAAAGCCATTATCAAATACTCGGACACCAGCCAATGGCAAATTCAGTGGAACACTGGAAAGGCAGACAGTGGTAAGGCTGCCTGGAAAAAAGAAGATGGGGCTGACGAGCCCTTTTAAGCCTCCCAGGTCCTTCGCCTGGACACATCCCTCGAGGAAGATAATTGGTTCACCAGGGTAAGTTAACCAATCCTGGAGAGGTGAGGTGTGTAAGTAAAGGTGTGTGAATGATTTATCGTGTGTTAGTTGGATGAGGGCAGGAGGTGGTAGAGGATGTCTGAGAGACCAGAGGAGGCAAGAATGACAGGAGTGTGGAGGCTGTTGGAGAAGAGCGGGTCTGTGGAGTGTTTGTGTGTGAAAGTGAAGTGTGAGTAATAGAGGTAGAGTAGGACTACCAGACAGTGGTAAGTATTAGTGAGTGGTATTCACAGTAAAAGGAGCAACAGTAGTGGGAGATAGTGGTGGTGGTAGATAGGCAGTTGTAGGGAGAGGGAGTAGGGAAAGGAGAGCAGTGGTAAGGAGGGATTAGCAGAACAAAGGAGTAGCCGGAGTGAGGAAAGTATAACAGCAGAGGTAGCATTGAAGTGATAGTTGGAGATGAGATTGAAAATAAAAACAGAAGACGAGGAGTATGATCAAAGGGTGTAGGTGGAAAGGCAGCGTTCAAGATCTGAAGTACAGTGATATGGCAGGAGGAGAATACCTTAAAGCCAGTGTAGTGAAGGGGCTAGTAAGAAAGTGTATAAGTGACAAGCAAGTGACACTTGGTAAAAGAAGGCGCTATCCCTGACTCCGTAGAATACTAAGGGGGCGAAGCCTGGAAAAGACTAGAAGGCTCCGAAGGATTTAATTAGCCATTGCTTTAGGGAAGTCGCTAATGGAACCAGATAGAACATCAGACAGTTGGGGGTCACCATCGGCGAGAATACTAACATCCCTGTTAAGGACGCCATGGTTAGGCAGTGGGTAACCCAGTGGGGAACGGATAGAGGGGGACGGAATCAGTGGACCATGCTGTGAACAATGCAATTTATGTAAGGAGAAATATCAATATGTTGTGGGCAAAAAGTGATCCACAGTGATCTTCGGGAGCTGAGGCAGATGAAGCTTTGAACACTTTGTGTGCGGTGACTGCAGGAATGTTTCCTTTTTTTTAAAAAATGTTCTTTATTGGTTTTACAAACACAAAAGAAGGGCAAACAGTAATCAAAGAAAGTTGTACATCTTCCAGAGGTACATGTCAGAGAGGCAATGGAAAGTAAAAGACGCTGCTGGAATCACTTAGTTTCGTGACAGTTCCATTTGCCTGGATATGTCTCTTACACTGTTCACCCCAACCCGCTCCCACCCCCTCCCCCACTTGGAGTAATGTACATCGTGAGTATAATCATTTAACATAAACGTTGGGAGCACATATTTGGCACAGTGCAACATCTGCCAGCACCATGTCCACTGGGAATGAGTCTCCGATCCCTTGCAGTGTTCTTTTGTGTTTGACGTCATTAAGTCAGGTTTCTGAGGGTTCCTCTGACTGGGAGTCTGTTATAGGTGTGATATATTTATTCTTAAAGTCCATCCACAGGGTTTCGCATTTAGCTGATTTATTATGCAGGGAGGCTGTGATCGTTTCCATCACGTAAATGCTTGTGGCCAATTTAATCCATTCGTTCTTTCCTGGGGCTAGAGGAGACTTCCATTTGATCGCTGTCAGGGCTCTCGCCGCCAACAGCAGCTGGGGGGCCAGACCTTTCACCTGGAGCCAGTCTTCATCTTCTCTTTCAAGGCCAAACAATACAAGGCATGGGTAGAGCTCCCTTTGGATTCCATTGATCTCCTTAATCCATCCCAGGACCTCGGTCCAAAACACTGTGATATGCGGGCAGCTCCACCACATGTGCCAGTAGTCAGCAGTTGATCCACAATTTCTCCAGCATCTCGGGCTCATTGACTGGAACATTTTAGAGAGTTTGAGTGGATCATAATGCCACCTATGTAGGAGCTTTATGGCATGGAGCTTGTATTGATTGGACAAGGAGGATTTGGGTGCAGCTCTACACATTAAGTCCCATTGATCGGGGAGTATCTCTTCACCAAAGTCTTTTCCCCACCTGGCTCTGAGGGAGTCTGTGGATCCACCCCCCACTGCTATTAGCTTCTGATACATCACAGATATAAGACCTTTAATTTCCGTTCTGGAGTCTAGTAGTTTCTCAAAAGCGGTAAGGTCTCTTTTCAGTTTCTCTCTCCACTCAGGTTTCGTTAGCACCCCCTTCAATTGGAGAAAGTGGAATGTCGATAAATTACCTAACCCCAATGCTGTGGTTAGGTCCGGTAGCGTTATGAACGAGCCCTTTCTTTGGAGTTGCACTACCCTCTCCAGGCCCGCCTCACACCATGACTGAAACCGTTCTAGATTCGGAATGTGGTTGTTTATGCCAGGAGACCACAAGTGACTGAGCGGGGATGGCCAGGTTGTGACTTCTCGCATCTCTTTCCCAGTGCGCCATATGCTCCATATGGTAGTCAGTATGGGATGGTGTTTAATTTTCCTTTGGTAAGGTGACCATAGCCATTCCACTACAGTGGCGGGGGACATGTAATGATTGTCCATCTGTACCCATTGCAAGTGTTGGTGGTCCCTAAGGTGTGGGATCAAGACACGTAACTGAGCGGCTTTGTAGTTAGTAGTTAGATCAGGAAGGCCCACTCCTCCCTTGTCCTTGGGGAGTATGAGTGTGTCATATGCGATCCTTGGTCTCTTCCCCTGCCAAATGAATCGCATCATGATCTTACGGGCATCTGTGAAGAATTTTTTGGGCATCTCAATTGGAAGCATCTGGAAAGGATAAAGGAAGTGGGGGAGGCACACCATCTTGACGGCGTTGATACGCCCCAGCCAGGAAATCGTCAATCTACTCCACTTCTCAAGATCTGTCTCGAATCGTCGGAGAAGGGGGAAGTTGGCCTCGTATAGGTCGCTTACGGTTCTGGCAATCTGAATACCCAGGTATTGCAGTTTTGTATGCTCCAGGTTAAGCCCAAGTGAGTGGAACTTGGCATTGTTCTCGTCAGGGGTGCCTTGGAGGGGGAAGAGTGTGGACTTTGATTTGTTTACTTTAAAGCCGGAGTATTGGCCGTATTCTTCTATTAGTTTTAGGGCATGGGGATAGAGTTATTGGGTTTGGTTACGTGTAGAAGGATATCCTCTGCATACAATGCTGCCTTGTATTCCGTCTCTCCCAACCGTATACCCTCTATTAGGGGGTCTTCTCTAAGTTTTTGGGCCAGGGGCTCAAGGGAAAGTGCAAACAGGATCGCGGAGAGGGGCATCCCTGTCTAGTCCCTCGCTGTAGCGCAAACCACCTGGAATACTCCCAGGTGGTTTGGGGGAGGCAAATATTGCACATATCCCATCGCAGAATTTGGGGCCTATCCCTACTTTCTGGAGGACTGCTCCAGGAAATCCCACTCCACCCTATCAAAGGCCTTTTCTGCGTCAATGGATAAGAGAACCGGGTCCTCTGGTAGATTGTGTGCTGCGTGAATGAGGTGTAAAGTTTTACGCATGGTGTCGGCACCTTGCCTCCCAAGGATAAACCCGACCTGGTCGGGGTGAATCAATTTAGGAATTAAGGTTTCCAGTCTTGCGGCCAATACTCGAGCGTAGATCTTGGCGTCGAGATTGAGGAGGGAGATGGGGCGGTATGATCCGCATAATTTGGGGTCCCTGCCTTCCTTAGGGATAACTGTTATGAGGGCTTTCTTGAAAGATTCCGGAGCGGCCCCAGTGTCCACTATCTCATTAAAGAGTTCCGTGAGGAAGGGAGAGAGTTGGTCGCTAAAGGTCTTGTAAAAGCCTGCCGTGAAACCGTCCTCACCCGGTGATTTCCCTAGTGTTAATCGTTTAATTGCATCACGTATCTCATGCTCGAGTATTGGAGTATCAAGGAGCTCGGCCTCTGTGGGTGTTACTGTAGGGATGTTGATTGAGGACAAGTAGGAGGATATGTCAGATTGGGCAGAGATCAGCTCAGAGGTATATAGGTTTTCGTTGAATTCGACGAAGCACTCGAGTATTGAGTGGGGAGGGTCGGCCGTGGGATTAGTGGTCCCTGTTATCTCTCACCTTACGTTCCTCCCTCCGTTCTCTTAGCCTGGCAGCTAATAGTGCGTCGGCCTTGTCCCCCTTCTCGTAGTGTGTTTGCCTGAGGAATTGTAGTTTTCTCACCACCTGGCCATGTTCTAACAGTCACAGTTCTTCTCTTTTACGGTGAGCTGTGTCTAATTTAATGGGGTCTACCTCTGCATTATCTCTTACTTCCGTCTCCAGTTGGTGTATTTCATTACGCAATTTATTTTCCATGATCTTACGTTCCCTTTTTTTAGAGGAGCCCTCGCGTATCAGTACCCCCCTCCAAGTGGCCTTCCCAGCTTCCCAAATCACTTGTTTGGAGACCTCCCCATTGTTGTTCACCTTGAAATATTCTTTGAGCTCGGTCTCCATTTCGTTTTTAAACACCGCATCAGTCCAGAGGGACTCATTGCAGCGCCAAGATTCCACAGCGACAGGTAGGTTGGTCCAATCGACATCCGCTAAGACCATATCATGATCAGACCATGTTATTGGGACGATTCCAGAGTAGCTTGTGGACTCTGAAAGGTCAGGAGAAAGGAATATGTAATCTATCCGTGTGAATGTGCCATGGGGATGCGAATAAAAGGTGAAGCCACTTTCGTCCGGGTGCAGAGTCCTCCACACGTCACGTAGGTCGTATAGATCCATCATGGCGGCGAATTCAGTACGGTCCCCTCTATGATGGGTCCTCGGGCCCGGCTTGCCTGGCCTCCAGTCCACGGCGGGGTCTACCCACTGGTTAAAGTCACCACCTAGGATGAGGTGACCTGCGGTTTCTAGTACCATTTTGGGGATCGTTTTTGTAAGGAATGCGGCCTGTCCGCTGATGGGGGAGTATATTGTCGCAATTGTGACCTGGACTGCGCAATTCTCCCCACTATTAGAAGGGCTCGACCACTCGCATCCGACCAAGTCTTTTCCAATTCAAACCCAATTATCTTCTTGATGAGGATTCCGACCCCTGCCTTCCTGAGTGGGCCGGAGCCCCAGTATTCCATGCCCCCGCGCCTTCCCAGGAGTCTTAGCTCCTCCCCCCTTGCAAATTTCGTCTCTTGGATGAGAAGAATGTCTGTTAGATCTGCGGAATTCTCTGTGGACCAGTGATCTCTTAGTAGGAGAGTTCAGTCCCTTCACATTGACAGTCCCAACTCTTAGGAGACCCTTGCCCTTAGACTTCTCAAGTGATGCCATCGATGATTTGGGTTCGAGGATCGTTCATCTGTTGCGGCCAGATAGGTATGTAAATTCCCAGTGTCATCTGATCTGTGACATGTTGGAGTGCGCCCAGTGATGTGTGTACATTTCCCAAGTGTCTATGACCCCTCTCCTCCTGTTCTGCCATATTTGATGGAGCTCTTTTGAGCTTGGGAACTGGAGGTGCTGCCTGGGCAGCTGTTGACGGTGTCCGGTACGGGCCGGATGACATTGTGCGGCCCGTTGGCGGACCATCAGTGTGGACCGTTGCCTCACGGTCCCAGTCAAATATACCATCACAATTTAAGGGTGAGCCCCGTCTCAACCCCCCCCCCAAAACATTAGACAATTTCAACAATAATGGCAACAAACATATAAAAGTTTAACATTACGTGCGTTCCCCGGGTCCTCTCGCAAGAGTTCACATCGCCAGCGGTGGCACCCCAACGGCAGATCTTGCCTTTTCGCAACTCTGCGGGGGCCGGTGTCCCGTCCTTCGCCGGTGGTTGCATTTTGGCCGGGTCGTACACACTTCTACTCCCTTTTTCTTTATCAGGCGTGTTGTTGGGGCGTCTATATTTTCTCGATCCCTTCACCCTCTTGCGCCTGGGGCCCTGGAGCTCCCACTGTGGTCCCGGCTGCTCATTGTCGCCTCCTTTGCTGCCCTTCGGGCCCGTGCCAAGGAAGTCAGCGATGCAGTCTTTGATTTCGAATTCAGAGCGTAGAACTATTTTTCTGCTCCCATGCTCAAAAGTGAGCGAGAAAGGGTAACCCCATCTGTACCGTGTGCCTTGGTCCTTGAGCCATTTCGTCAGGGGGCTGCAAAGGCATCTGAGTGCCAATGTTGGTGACGATAAATCCTGAAAGATCGTGATTTGGGCGCCCCCCCATTGTGAGTGGGCCTCCGGACCTGGCCTTCTCCAGAATCCTGGTTTTATCTTGATAACGGTTGAATTTGGCTAGGACGGAACGCTAGCCGCCGGGCGGTCCACCAGCTCTATGTATACGTTTGGTTTTAGGCTCATCAATTTCCTCATCAGCGGTGAGTATTTTCATGATATCATGAAAGATATCTTTGAGGTCCTTTTCAGTTTCACCTTCGCCCTCTGGAATACCGAAAAAGCAGAGGTTGTTCCCCCTCTCCCTGTTTTCTAAATCGTCCATCTTGAGCCGCGCCTCAACCTCTTTTTTCAATGTTACGAATTCGTACATCCATCTGAGTTTCAAGGGTGTCAATCGAAGCCTGATTATTCTCCACACATTCCAATCGTTCCTCAAATCTGTCCATTCTCTGGGTAATTTGATCAATTTTACCGCCTAGATTGGCCCCCATGTTTTTTATCTCATTTAGTAGTGTGGTAATGTCTCCTTTGGTGGCGGCAGCACGGTCCTCCAATGTGTCTGTGGACATATTTGCTGCAGGCCTGCGCGGCGGGGGGAGCGGGTCGTAGGCAAATCTGGCTAGTTTGTGAAGTGGGTCCATACAGTGCAACCCGGATGAGAGGAGGCACACGCCCCCAAGTAGGGGGCCCTACCCTCTATGAAGACGTGCAGGACTGCAGGTTCAAGGCTGTCTCCTAATTTTGGTATCTTGTGTAAGTTGACGTAAAGCCATCGGAAGTTGAGGTGCACATTCCATGGGGAGGCGCTGCAAATTCTCCAAGTGGTACTTTCAGAGTTGTGTTCTGTGGGGGGAGGGTCGGCTGGGGCAGGGTCCAGTACCACGTTCCCAGAGGAGACACCGTCCGTCGGGAGCACCAAGGGCCCCAAAGCACAGTCCACCAGGGGCGGGTAAGTGTGACCACCGTAACACTGCGGAGAATGTGGGGGGTGGTAGCGTGAAGATTCTCTGGATTCCCCGATGAGCAGGGGTCAGTTCGTATACAGAGGTGAGGGGGCAGATTCCACCTCTGAGTGCTCGTTGTTTACTGGCGGTGCAGGATGCAGATCGAGGATTTCGGGTTCTGTGGGGTGTACTCCGTGTGTATGCAATGGGCCCCCAGGATAGAGGGGCTTTCCGGCCAGGTCCTTCAGCGACCTTTACTTATAGTGCAACGTCAGTGCACCTTCTGTTCACCTTGGTGATCTCAAGGGGTCCCCTTTTTGCCCCTGCGCCGTGGCCACCCAGGGTCGAGTTCGTGGTGTAGCACCGGAGTCAGCCGGGCTACAGGTTCCCGTTTGCTCACGTGGATGGAATGGAGTGCGTCCAACAGATTATTCTTAAAATGTTGCTCTTGTGAAGGGGCAATAATTATCAAGTCTGCAATCCTGTGCTTCGGACCACTCCCCCAGTGTCTTGCTCCCGGGGTCCGTGTATGAGATTGAAGGTACCTCTCACAGGGGCACTGTTTCTGTGGAACGTCAGCTTGTTAGACAGTGGAGGGCTTAAGGGTGATTCCCACAATCACGCCATTTGTCATGCCCTCAGTTCGTGAGTCTCCGCATCAGAGTTTTCTCCCCTGGAGAGGGGGAAGCAAGCCCCCACCCTCTCGCGCTGGCCAGTCTATAGGGCGGAGGACAATGGAGGCTATTTACTCTCTGGGGGGTCGGGCGCTTCACTTTGGGTCCTGCACCACCCCTGTATTCCCACGTGGCGGCAGTCAGGACCGGAGCCGCATAGGGCAATGCGCGTCTATGCCAGGCACTCGTAGGTGGGAAGGCTCGGTTCAGTCCACCGAGCACCGGGGGCTCCAGTGACGGGCCTCGGCACTCCGAGGCACTTCGGCCTCAGCTGACTGTGCGGGCTGCGCTCGGCCCGGTGTGCGGCTTACCACGGGTCAGGAGTGGGGGTCCGCCCTGGGGAGTCAGCGGGGGTACCTCAACACTAAGGGCTGCAGGCTCGAGAGGACACGCCGACGGGCACTCCAGAAGTCGAGTGTTCTCCTCTAGGCAAGCCCGCCTTCCATCGCGGCCGAGTCGGGTCAGATGGGGTTTTCCTGGGTCTTCCCAGCCCCGATTTCCGTCGGGTTTCTTCCTGCTCCGCGGGGAAGTGTTCTGACGCCTTATTCACGGGTTTGTCGCCGCAGGGGGGGGTCGCGACGTGGGGGCTCAAGTCACTTCGCGGACCATCGGCGACGGAGCTGACACGGGATAGGCGATCATCCGTGCGCCCCCTGGTGGCCAGGAATTTTTCCTTTGAACTGTATACAGGGGATTGGCTTTGTTCCACAACCTTGTAAGGTAACGTGTGCGTCCTCTCGTTGTACTTTGTGTGGCCTGACTTCAGAGAGCGGCTAGGAGACTGTTGGATAAGATCCTTTGATCTCGGCTGCCCTCCGCTATATGTGGAACATTGTATCCCTTTGAAGTCGAGGCCGGTGCACTGTTCTCCTTTCTAGGATTGGCCGGCAGTAGACTGTTCACTTTATTTGTATACATTGCCTGACAGCGTTTGACAATCTTCTGCATTAGCCCACAGTTTCGTGCTCGGAATTAATATGCTGTTCTACAAGAAAGGCCCGCAATCCTGTTCTAACCTAAGGAAGGTGAGCAGTAAAGGCAGAAGAAAGTCACTGTGAGTGAGGTTGACAATAGTAGAATAAAAGGGAAGGAAGGTGCCGCAGGGTCAAGGGGCTATAACCGCTTTCTTTCCTGCATGTACTGTTTCAGAAAATAACTCTACTATCATTGAAGAAACGTATTTGAGTATCCAAAATGGTAGCAATCCTCAAGATATGTCTAATTACGGGGACATTGACAATAATTGGCTTCTTGAACTTGTTGCATCAATGCAAAGATCAATGATCCCAGCTCCCACGAAACCCCCGGAAACATATCTTCAAGGATCTCGTACTGAAGAGTGTTTCCCCACTGCTGGTGCATCAGATAGATTTTCAGCCTCACCAAATTTAGTAATGCATCTTGAAGGTGAGGCCGCACAGTGTGAACCGGAGGCAGTAGAAGACTCCTTGGCCTGTCCTACTGCATTAGCAGCACTTCAATCCTCAATGGCGTCCCTGCAATTCACATAAAAAATTCTGCAAAACATGTGTGGTCGCATACTAGAGAACACTATGGTAAATAAGAATCCTTCGTTTCTCCATCAGCAAACACGAAGGAAGAAGCCAAGATCGATTTATCAGTAACGGAGAGAGATTTGCAGGCACCTGAACCGAATACTGATCTGGATTTGAACATCGCTGCTACATCTGAAGTATTTTACTCCAGAAGACAACGGCGCCAGGCAAGAAGGGTGGCCATGAGTAAACCTGTGTGTGCAGTGGCTTTGCCACTACCTGACACAGCACCTCCGGCAAAAAAGAAATCAAGGAAGAGAGCAGCACGGGCAAGAAAAACACCATTCAAATGGAGCTGCTTGCTTGACGAGTTGGATTATCCCTGATAAAGAGAATGCGACTCTTGGTGAAGAAGAAGAGATCATTGAGGCTCCATTAGTTAATCTTTCCGGTGAGCCTGACAAGAACTCCTCTACGCCACACAAGTCTAGGACTGCGAGACAAAGAAGGGCGAATACCATCTATGAATATTTTGGATAAATCAAGTAATACTGGACAGAATGGGAATCGAATTTGCATAATCAAGAACTTGAACCAAAAATGCCAAGGAAAATGGCTCAGAAGAACTGAATTCATTACTAGACTCCAAATGGTTCCCCAGCTAGGAGTCTTGAGGTCAGAGGTTTTTGAATTTATAGAACCATTAAAGGTACTTAACCCCAACGTAACGGCTATCCACAGCAAGCTCCTTGCCACCACACAGATGTTACGTAAATATAGTGACAGTCTGCGGACGGTTGATGTGGAAATTGATGCAGACCAGATCCTAAATGGCCTATTAAGGGTACAACGGACCCCGAGCAAGAAGATCCTAAATGGCACCTAAAAGGGTACAACAGGAACTCTGACTGCGTCCTGCTCATCGTCTCTACCGAGAGGAAAAGATGTTCAGATGGTGGACATTCAAAACATACTAAAGTGGCTTGCAGAATCTCTGCCAGTGGTTGTCCAGAAGCGTTGAAATTGTTCAATACTTTCTTGGAATTGTAGGGATTTTAGTCATTTGTTATCCTCTGAAGGTTCCCTACCTTACTTTTCTAGCCACACATGCATAGGTCTCCAGGAAACCTTGTTGGCTTAATCTATCATTTTGAATGGGTACACGATTTATCCTCTTGCCAAGGAGTACCAACGGGGACGACCCTATGGTGGCCTGCTTATCGGTGTATCTAACACTGTTAATTCTTGTAGAATAAGCAGTAAATAAGATGATCATATTATTGCTGTGAAAATTGAAAGATCATTCTGTGGGGCCTTGGAAAAAATACTTTTGATAAGTCTATACAATGCACCGTGGGGCACACATGAGAGCGTGTATTCAGGAGGCGCTGCATGACCTCTTGATACAATGGACTGTTGTCTCTGGAAATTGTTTCTTATAATTGTCGGTGATTTTAATTTCCACATGAGTGGGGGACAGGGTACTACCACTAACCCATTCTTAAAATCTAAAAGTGTAATGACTCACACAGTGGAGGACCCTTAGTGTTTGTATTGGTTACATTTCTTCAGCATTTGTGACCTTGAAATGGTAAACAGGTGGACCCCTAGTGACTATCCAGGGAAGCACACTTAGAAAAGTGGAAGTGCACAGAGTACCCTTGTTTACACATTTGTTAGTCCCGAAATAGCATCCAATGTCAAGGACATGATGGTTCGCCCCAATAACTGGAGCGTCCATGATGCATTAATTCTGACTCTTGCAACTGATGAAGATAACCACGTTTGTAAACCTTTGGGTAACACGAGGGTAAATCACTGTGCGACTCTCATATGCTGGTCGGAAAAGTACATTCACAGGGCGGCACAGGCAACTTCCACAATGACCACAGTTTGCGACAATGTCAATAAATAAGATAGAGAAATTGATCTCTTCCTTCACGTGTAGTCATGCTACCTCAAGGGCCGTGTCGATGAGCAATGAGTCCTCTAAAAGGAACCCGTTTGATAGAAGCATCAGAGGCGCTAAACGGAAACTTAGGGCTGAAATTCGACAAGCTGAGTGGGCCTCCCGTAGTAGGGCGCTTAAGAACAAGTTCAGAGCTTGGTTAAAACTTAAGAGGCATACTAAAAAGCTTGCCCAATGGCGACATGCGGTTCAAGTAGTATGCCCTGAGAACACCAGAAATATTTGGGCACTATTGGGGGAAGCCAGGGGAAGCAAAAGGGTACCTCTGATTAACCCAGTTGGAGCCTGGGGCTGGGAGAGTTTTCTGCAGAACAGTAATATTGACATTTATGAAGTAGCCGAACAATATGCCTCCTAGTTCCCCTTTAAAGTGACCTCTGACATGCTGATCACCAAAATTAAGAACTTGAAGTCCTCCCGAGCACCAGGTCCAAATGGACTGGCAAATGTTGTTCTTAAGAGCAACCCTGAATTTTGGGCTAATCTACTAGAGATACTATTTTGTAAGGTACTGGCAGAAGGTTCTTGGCAGGCCGCTATTCTTATACCAGTATTTAAAAAGGGTAGCAAGATGGAGACGGGTAATTATAGACTGTTGTCTATGTTAGAATGCACTGGCAAACTATTTGCCACGCTCATCTTTTATGAACTACAAGCGTGGGTAGACAAGGCAGGTCTGCTTAATAGATTTCAAAGTGGATTTAGACAAGGTTATTCTACTGCACGTAATCTCTTGATCATGGATACCCTGTGAGCGAGAACAAGGCAAGCTGGTAATCCTCCACTCTGTCCTTTATATAGATTTTAAGTAGGGAAAAACTATGGTCAAAGTTGGAATTATTGGTTTGACAAGAGGGATTGCTTCATTATTTGAAGCTTCTTCACCAGAACACTACCTTTTCCCTTAAACTTGACATGCAAGGTACAATGACTAATTCCATAAATCAAAATAGGGGAGTTATACAGGTATGCGTGACAGCTCCGCTCCGGTGTCCAGACATTTGGTCGACTGAAAACTGGTCGAATGACATTTGGTCGACGCAATTTGGTCGAAAACCAAATGGTCGATTTTTTTTTTTTTTTTAAATTATATATTTCTTTTTCGGGTTTTCATTTTTCGACCAAATGACTGGTAACCCTCCGCTCCTATATAATCTTTGTCAATGACTTGCCTTAGGCTATTGCAGCTGTGCATAATTGTCCCCCAAAAATAGGTTCTACCCACTGTCTCGTTTTAGTTTACGCTGACGATCTCGTCATTTTAGACCATACTTTTGGCAGACTCTTAAGATCAGCTGAAGCACTATGGTCAAACGCAGAAACTTATGGTCTGGTTATCAATCGAGAGAAAACCCAGCTGATGGTCTTCTCTGCCCAAAAAATTGCTTGCCTCAGATTATTGGTTCATCAATTAGAGATCTTGTCCCAAGTGGACGCCAAGTGAAGCTGTTTGTCTGTCCTGTATGCTTTTTTTGGTTTGGATACTTTTGTAATTGCAACTGCGAGTTGGCAAGAGGAAGGATTTTGACGATTTTGGCAGCGAAACTCGGCATTTGGAGCCAGGGTCAGACGTCAAGTAATGAACTTTGTGTTTTCTTTCCTATCGAACTCTTCCAAATCTTATTCTGGTTGAGGATCCCCTACGGGGTTCTCAAACATTGCTTCACTTGCCAGCAAGAACGCTAAATCTGTGTTTTCTTTTTTTTCCCTTTCTTATTGTATCGCAGCATCATGTGTGCATTTGGCCCTGCCCCCTTGTTGGATTATGCACTACAATTAGGTGCGGGTTCGCGCACCCGCACGCCAAGTGAAGCTGTTTGGCTGTTCGGGTGTGCGGCAGGTGCTGGGGCCCCTGTGTCAGTTGTTTAAGGGGGCATATAGTGCCAGGTTTTTGCTTGATTCGGTTTTTCCACCAGAATGATAATGAAAGTGGGACAATAAGTTTCAGGCAGGAATTATGTACTCTTATTTTCCTTTGGGATAACTCATGCAGTTTATTTGAATAGGGTAACTTGCTTAAATATTTGGGGAGTACGACTTAAGTGTATTGTTTTCCGTTTTCTGGTACTGTGGGAGGTCCTCCTTCTGGTTCGCTCTCAAACAGTGATTGCATATCTTATAGCAGAAGCTTTTGGAGGTATCATCAACTGCCGGCCTCCTCGTACTTGAACGCGGGGCTGGGCTACGGCACCATTCAGTAGCATTAAAGGGTACGCCTAGTAATATTTATCTTCATTCCCAAGTACTTTGGTAGGTTCCCCCATTTGATTCTAGTTCCCTAGAGTTTGTCATAGTAGGTGGTAATTTTACAACCACTGGACCTGTAGCCATGTCAAGAAGGCGTAATAGCAATGAATATGTATACATTCGCCCTATTGCAGCAGGCCTGGCAACGAGGAGTTCAACACCACAGGGGCTGAGGCTGTATGATGACATATTGTCCGCCCCCCCCTTATTTTCACTCCGGTAAAGAATACGTTGTGGATGGCTATGAATATGCCTTTACCTCCTTCTCCTCCTGAACCCAGCGATTCGTTATTGGATGCCGAGGCCATGGCACACTCTTTGATGCTATCATTGCGTGGGAATAGACCAGCTCAACAGGAGGAGGCCTCCAGCTCCTGTTTATTTGGAACCTTACCAAAAAACACTATCGTCTCTTTGCCGGAAAGCTCGTTCTTGGACACACCACCAGATTTCTTTTCAGCTGATGCTGATTTGCAGGCTCTATCCCAACATTTACACGATGCATTAGACTCATTGCAATCTCAACCGTTGGGGCAGAAATCTGATATAATGGGAATTCTTTTATCAATTCTACAAGAACTAAAAGTTCACTCCACTGGCTTTATGGAATTAAGAATCCTTATGGATAGACAAAGCACCTAACCAAAATTGGTTTGGAGGCTCTGGAGCTCCTGCCCTCAAAGATTGCTATGAGGCCGATGATGGGAACCCCAATAGTAAAGCATCCGGATAAAAAAGCTGACCCTAAAGTAATTCAATCTACACTTCCCACTATTCTTCCACAGGTACTAACTGCCCTGGAGCCCACAACCCCTAAAATGAACGTGGCTGAGAAAAAGGGGATCTCGGAGAAAAAAAGTAAATATGCTTTGTATATAACCAAAAGAATATAATTTCTAAACACACATGGAGACATTGTATAAGTGATGAAAAGGAGCATTTGCCTGCTCCAGAAGCAAAAGTAATAGAGTGCTCCGCCTCCAATTTGAACTGTAACGGGGGGTATATGCTGTTGCGACCAACACAATATCAGACAAAATGACTCATAAAAAATCCTCAAAAGAAATGAACCTGAAATTAAAAGGGGCACAACTGACTAGTTGCCCTCAAGTGGTCCCAGCGCAATCTATCAGCAATTCGAAGTCAACCCGGGAAAAGCGTGAAAGTTGTGGTCTTTTTGCAAAGGCCACTACTTACAATCAAGAAAAATTGCACGTTTCTCCAGCTGCTCAAGCAATAGATCTTCAAGTTGAGTCGTCAGCATTAGGGGCCTCAAATTCGACCCTTTTCCCGAAGCCCGTTGATTGCCCTCAAAAGAGCGCTGACCCTCTTGTAGACAAAGTTCTAGGAGATGAAAAACTGGTAGGGGATCCCGATAAATGTGAAATGAGCAATATTGCTCTAATACAGCTGATTTGCACTGCAGTTACTGAGGCAATTAAGGATGGGTCCTCTCAAGATATCCCCCCCTCAAATCGGACGGCTGGTCGCTGAAAATCAAAGTAAATCTTCTAATGACATTAATCAGGTACACGCCAAAGCTAACCAAGAGTAGCTGGAAGAAGTTGTTGATCTTACCACTCAAAGTACTGGATAATGCTTGTCCAGTTGACATGCCTCCATCCTTTAGCGCTTCTCTGCCTTTCCCGAGAGTTTCACCGGGGGAAGCAGTAATAAGGCTTCCTAAAATCTTATCTGGACATGAAATTAAATCATATTCCGTGGAGGAAACCATACTTCCTGGATTCTCCAAGCATTCTACTTTATCCATTATTCGATTGTGGCCTCGATCCCTTGCACTTCTGAATGATATTCTTTCATTGGCAAATATGTCCTCGGCAGATATTAAGAGGGTAGATTTCATCCACCCCCACTGTTTTGATCATGTGAGGATATTTCTTTAATTCTAAACTGGTTTACCAAAATGTATTATTGGAATTAGATCAGTTTAATAGGAGGGGTTTTGATATTCTTATATTTGGTGATGGCTTGCAACAGCAAGAAGGTTACATACAAAAGGATTTATCTCGACCTGTGCATCCTGGGGGCAGTGGGGACACCAAAAAAAAGACCTAGAGCGTCTCCAGGATCAGGAAACAAGTTGGAGATGGTTAGAACTGAGTCCATGGGACTCGATCTCACAGCTCTAATGTCTAAAACAGCAAATGTAGAACTAGAAAATTCACTATCCATCCTTTGTTGGAATTCACGAGGGAAATCACATCTTTCTTCCTCCATTGAACTATGTTCTAAATTAAGGACCAAAAGCATATTGCGTATACAGGCGCCATGGATGACAACCCCGGCACAGCTCGATAGCTTTGAGTGTTACCATCTGTTGGCCTCAAAGGGCCGGATAGGCCGGCCTTCGGGAGGCCTCCTTACAGCCATAAAGCTGGGCACGGGCTTACATTTGGTTGAAATCTTTGATTCTGCCCCTTGCGCCGGAGGCATTGTTGAAGGTGGATAGCAATACACAGCTTTATTTGTTGGTTTGGAATATATACTGGTCGCCAGGCTCAAATTTAACTAATCTGGTTACAGAAATGGAAGAAATAATGGAGAATTGCCAGTTCAAACATAAAGGTATTCAATTTCTTGTGATGGGAGACCTAAATACTAATATGAAGCGCTTTCTTGATGAGGCAGAGGGCCCGGTAGCTCCACGGAACGTTATAGGAGTACAATTTGGTAATATCAACTCTCCGTCTCAGAACTTGGTGCATAAAAACTGATTTTATGTGGCGGAATATGCTATGTAAAGTTTGGGGATTAAGATCAGTTCACCAAATTCTGAAACAGGATGAGCCTTATATAACTTGGTCATTGGGGCTCAGATCATCCGCAGTTGATTACATCTTTGTATCCGAACCAATTTTTAATTTTGTTGAATAATTCTCAGTATGCTCAACTCTGCTGAGCGATCATAGGTTGCTTGAGCTCTACCTGTCCATCCCTAGAGGAATTGTTGTGTGTAAATATATGTCAAATGAACTTGACATGAATCCCGGTAACAATCGGATCATTTGGCATCCGGGCAATCTCCAATTATGTAATAACCTCTTTTGGAAAGATCAGGCGGAAACAACCTTTGAAGAAAAACAAATGAGGTTCACTCATGATCAGTTTGACCCCTATGTAAAATCACTCATAAAAAGTTCAATAAAGAAAACGGAAAAAAAACACTTAAAGACACGGCATATTCATAAATATATTATTTTCTGGACTATGAAAACACTATTACGCAGATCTTTAAGGAAACTTGGATTATTAAAAAATGTGGAGATTTCAAGGGGCGAAGGGGCCAAACATCTGAAACAAATCTATAAAAATTGGATAAAAAACTATAAGCACATGTTGCTTCAAGGGGATAATGAGGAAATGCTGCGCTCACTTACTCATAATTCAGTGAGACAATTATGGCGCCTCATAAATAGGACTGTTAAACCTACCCCAGATTACAACCTCAATCCTATCGAACAGGGATGGGCAGGGCATTTTACGAATCTTTATGCTAGCACGGAACCCATATTTTGCCCAACTAAGTCCATGTTAACAGCTCAGTGGGGATGTAACTTTTCAATTGCTGAGATCAGGAAGAGGATAGTCTTAGCCAGTTCATCTAGAGCGGTGGGGCCGAATGGACTTTCGAACGCTCTGCTTAAGGGTGATCCTAATACCTGGTCAAAAGCCCTATTTCTTCTCTTTGACAACATAAGTTGAACAAAGATCATCCCCTACTCTTGGAATTTGTGTTTTATTATCCCAATTTATAAGAAGGGGGATAGATCCTCACCGGGAAATTATCGCCCAATTGCTTTACTTGATTCGGATTCCAAAATCTTTGCCGGCCTCCTTCTTCAAAAAATTGAACAATGGTCAACTGAGAAGGAGATTATCTCGCCAGCTCAATTCGGATTTAGGAAGGGAATTGGGACGATGCCAGGGGTCCTTTTGATTTCCGTATTACAAGAACTGGGTTGGAAAATAGGGTCCACACCAGCTTATTTAGCTCACATGGATTTATCCTTAGCTTTCGATTTGGTGGATCAAAACATATTATGGAGGAAATTATATCTTTTAGGCTTACCAGAAGATCTCCTGGTTATGCTGATTCATCTTCATGAAGGTCCACGATCCAAATCTGCTTAAATAATGAAGGACTTCTTTCCTCACCTATCAAAACATCTAATGGACTAAGACAAGGGTGTATTTTTTCTCCAACATTGTACAATCTGTATACATCTGATATAGGCCCATCCTTATTGAAAGCTTCCTTTATTCAACCCAAGCTGGAAGGTCAAACATTGTGTTGGTGTTCCTATACGGACAATTTCTTATTATTTGATAGGACCCCAATGGGGCTCCAGCGCTTGCTAACAGCTTTTGCAACTTACATGATGTCAAATGGTCTATCGGTAAATGCACAACAGTCCCACATTCTTTGCTTTTGTCGGAAGCAAAAGTTACCCCATAAAAATTGGTTCCTAAATAAATAAGATTAAATTAGGAATAAAACACTCAATGATATATTTGGGACTTTTTTGTTGCGATAAACCGAATACTGCTCAATCTTGAAATCATTATTTGATGAAACTTAAGGCATGCATTACTCAAATTCCACAGTGGATCGCACATTCGGTTCATTCTCTTACCGCCCTTATCTAAAATATTACAAACTAAAAGTAATTCCTAAAATCTTATATGGCATTGAAATGCAATTCATAAGTGGCAAGTTGCTTGTGAACAGACTGGAGGCAAAGATGTTTAGCGAAACGTTATTTTGTCTACCGAAATGCATCCCATTAGTAGCAATGCGCTATGAACTGGGCCTTCAGTCGCTCAAAAGCATGGTAGAGTGGAAATGTCTACAGCTATTTCGAAATCTCAGAAATTATTCAGGAAATAACCTGTATAGTGATTTGTCTGGTATGCTTAAAGAAGGTACACCCAGTTCGATTTTTCTCGAGAAACTAATGAAAATTTGCAAGAACAAACTGAGTTGCGCCGGCACTTCGTTGAGTACTCTTGTGCACAATCCAAATAGAGTAAAACAACTGCTTCAAAACAAGGATTGGGCAAGCACAACGATACATTATCCCATTATAGATTGTATTCTCATATGATCAACCATTATAAATATATGGGAAATCCGGAACCATACCTTACCTCCTTTCCTAATAGAAGGTGGAGAAATATATTTGAGATTTCGTTTTAACGTACTGCTAGCGGGTGAAATCATTACAGCAAGAGTCACATTTTTGGTCGTTCATTATATTGTGCAGACATTGCAAGAACACAGAGGTAATAGAAACATTAAACATTTGTTGATTGAGTGTCCAGTTTTATCTCAAAAAAGAACATTCTATTCTGAACGTTTAGCCTCGAATGCATCAAATGTGGATTTGGACCATTTGTGGAAATGTATGCTATTTGACAAAAGAATTCCTTTGCAATTAGCGGTTGTAAGATTCCTGAATACAGTGTGTGGCCTGGTGTAGTATTTAACTATGTTATCAGTTTAGCAAAAAAGAAGAGTACTAACGAACTGTGTCCACGATTTTGCTATAAATAGGCTGCTCAATGTTGTTATACATTTTAGTTTTTGTATACTGAGATTGGAATAATTAATTTTACATATCATCCACCAGGATTTCCGGTTGCAATGACTAGTCTGTTTTTTTCTCTTTCTTAGATGAAATGACACATAAGTATGCCTAAATGTTTTAGGTCAGAGTAAGGGAAGGAAGCATTGCATTCAGGAACTTCTTGTAAATAGGCTGACCAACTTGTTTATGAATTTTAGTGTATGTTATTTTAATTGTAAATATTGAAACCTTGTGGGTTATTTTGCATTTGGGTTGAAATTTTAGTTGAGTATTGATTGTTTGTGTGACAGAAGTACTGTAGGATTGGTAATACTTTTAGTAGATAAAATGCTATAGTGTAGTGATCTGGATTATTTTTTTTCATTTTTTTTTGTTTGATTTCGATTCTATGTTGTTGTTTGTGTATTATTTTGTAAAGGTTTTTTTTTTTTTAAACCATATACAAAAAAAAAAATGAGATCTTTTACACACCTCAATATAAATACCTTGGGGTTGAGATCGAAGCCAGGCGGGAGAATTTCCCATGTATACAATCCTGCATTACTAGGGCCATGCAGATTACTGCCCTTCTCTTTCAATTTACAGTTAATCATAGTGGCTACACCATCTGGGGAGTCCTGCAATTGTACATCCAGGTCTTAGTACCAATGATTACTTATGTCTTAAATCTCTTATGTCAATCGATCTGAAATAGCTGCAGAATGTGGAGGGCAAGTTTTGGAGGAAGAAACTCTGTCTCCCCACTTGTATTCCTATGGCCATTATCAGACTAGAATTAGGGCCACTATCATTAAAATCGATTGTATTAAAAAAAACGTGCTGAAATGTATTTGAAAATGTGTAATGCCCACGAAAATCTCCTGCTAGTTTCTATGTAACAAACATGCAAAGAGGCTGGGACCTCTAGTTTCAGGAAGAGCATGGAACATTTCTATCGAGAGATCTGTTGGACCCCCAGATGGGGGGGGGGGCGACGTGACTACAATGAAGATATCATTAGCTAAACATGTAGATTCATGGGATTGGTTGGAAAATTATGCGCACCTCAGAAGCCTTAAAAGATATACATTAATTTCCTATATCCTAGATACATTTGAATCCCCAGCTATATTTGAATCTCTGTCCTTCTGTCAGACTCAAAAGATTTATATTATTGGTTAGAATTGACCATCTCCCTGTGTTGGCAGTTATAGGTGAAACACAGTTGCTGGTAACGGAACTTCGAGGGGATTGTGTCCTCCGACATATTCCACATCTATGACAGGTAATGACCACAGTTGTGCTGCTTCAGAAAATCGTTCAGCGTAGGCGTCCTGCGTCGATGACGTTGATATGTTGTCACTCGAGGGCCTCCGTCAAGGGTCGACGTCACTGGATGTTATATATTGGACGCACGGCGCCCGTAGCCTCAGTTCCGTTTATTTCACAAACGTGTTTGCTCGGAATCTCGGCGCGCTCGATTCTTCTACTTCGAAAGCGAATTCTTCTACTTCGAAAAAATTTCTTTGTCGTCTTCTACCCCGAAGTCGGGCTTTAAAAAGTGTCGGGACTGCGGTGCGAAGATGTCCATCACGGGCCCGCACGACGTCTGCCTCTGGTGCCTCGGCGAAAGCCATGCCACCGACGACTGCAATGACTGCCAGTCCCTGACATTGAAGGCCTTGCGGGAACGGAAGAAGAAATTAACGGTAGGTAGTGTGTCTAAGCCCCATAAGTCGAAATCCGCGGGGCTTTCGACCGACGTCTCGAGGGGCGACTCTGCGCATTGGCGAAAGTCCAGGGGGTCTTGGTTTTGGAGTGGTTCCCGCCATTCCTCTGCCTCTTCTAGGTAATCACGTAAGTGCCGTCACCGGTCGCCTTCCCCGTCCTCATCGGAGGACTCCGCCAGAAGGCAGTTGACTTGTCCCACCAAGTCTTTGTCGCTGGCCGAATGGGAGGCATTCCGCCAGCAGATGATGGCGATTGTCGAATCGCAAGGCACTGTTCCGTCTGCGCCTTCGAGAGAAGCCGGCAAGGAACGGGCTAGGGCCACCACTCGCACGCCTTCCTCGGGCAGTCGGCCCGATCGGGAGCCACAGAGGTCCCAATCGGACAAGGTTGATCAGCATAGCCATGCCAGATCCAGGTCCCGGTCCTGGACGCCATTGAGGCCGTCGGAACCTGTGAAGCCTTCCAAGAAGGTGTCGCCGCCATCGGTGCCGTGTCGGTCGAGGGACTCTCTTGAGGCTCCGGCCTCGAAGAAGTTGTCCAATTCATCGGCGCCTCGGTCGACGCCGATTCCATCAGCGCCCTCAACGCCGTTCGTGGAGGATTTGCCGGCGGTGCCCCAGACGACTGTGGAAACTCTGAGGAAGGCTCTCAGTAAGTCCGTGAGGCCTGTTTTTGAGCCCTCCTCTGTTCCTCCACCCAGATTGGATTTATTCCAACCTTTGGATGATATTTCAGAGGTGGAAGAAGGGTCTGATCGGATGGTTGTGCCTCCTGATGTCCTGTTGTCTGGTCACTGTCAGATGGAAGAACTAGTCAGTCCTTGCATGACTCCAATGGTCTTGATACCGCTCCGGAGGTAGCGTTTGGCAGGCCTGAGCCTGGTACACATGCCGAATCCTCATATAGGCGTCTCATGTCGAGGGTGACTGAATACTTGGGGTGGTCTGCTCCACCTGTTGATTTTCTTCAGGATGATCTGACGGATATCCTGGACCAGGGTCCACCCACTGACCCGGTGTTGCCATTTCATATGGCTTTGCAAAGAAGGGTGGCGGCAGCTTGGACTGCTCCGGAGAGTCTCCCGGCAGTGAATAAGTCTCTTCCGAAAAAATACCGTCCAGCCAGTGGTGACCGCTGCTACTTGTCGACGCACCCTACTCCGGAGAGTTTGGTGGTGCAGGCGGCTATGGCCCCCACAAAGCAGGCTGCGTACCCTACCATCCCTCCTGATAGGGACGATAAGCGCTTTGATAGTTGGGTGAAGAAGGTATTTTCATCTGGGGGTATGGCTTTGAAAGCAGCCAACTTCGTTTGTGCCTTGGCAAGATTCACTCACACTCTGTGGAATTGTGCATCTTTGGCGGCTGAGCATATTCCCAAAGGGGAGGAACGGGATGTTTTTCTAGCCCTCGTGCAGGATGGCAAGGATGCCATGTGTGAAGCCATTCAGTCGGGTTTGGACAGGGCAGACTGTGTCAGTCTGTCCATGGCTGCGAGCACCGTGATACGCAGATTTGCTTGGTTGCGGAAGTCGGGGTTTGATCCTGATGTGCAATCCCGGCTTCTCAACATGCCCTTTTATGGTGTCCATCTGTTTAGCAGCAAGGCTGACGTGAGCCTTGAGAGGTTGCAGACCTCCAAAGCTGCAGCGAAGTCTTTGAACGCTGCAGTATGTCAACCTCTGACTTTTCGTCCTAGGGGACAGCAATGGTGGGGAGGTTCCTTTTGGTACTACTCTTCCTTTGGTAGATCGAGAGGAGCTACCAGTCAAAGGGGCCACCGTAGGAGTACTAGAGGTGGAAAGCAAGGTACTCCAGGTGCCAAAGCCGCTCGGGCAGTTGCCTCTTTGCCCTCAGGCACTGCCGCAGCCGTGTCTGCTCAGTCATGAGGCCATGTCCCATGGTTCGCCGGTTGGGGGCAGACTTGCGCGGCATCTTGAAGAATGGCATACCATTACTTCAGATGTGTGGGTTCTGGAGATCATAACCCACGGCTACTGTCTTCCCTTTCGGCACAGGCCTCACGACTATCCACCGGAGAAGCTCTCTTTGAAGCGTCCGGATCCACTCCTTGTGCAGGAAATCCTCTCCCTACTGGAGAAAGGCACCATAGAACTGGTGCCTGTAGCGGAGAGGAACAAGGGATGGTATTCCCCTTATTCTTTGATCCCAAAAAAAGACAGGGGATTGAGACCCATCATGGATTTGCGTCGGCTGAACAAGCTCCTCAGGAAGGACAAGTTCAAAATGGTGACTCTTTCTCAAGTCCTCCAGGCCCTTCAACTTCATTATTGGTTGGTGCCTCTCGACCTCAAGGATGCTTACTTTCATGTGCCGATTCACCCAAAGCACAGGAAGTACCTGAGGTTTGCGACTTGCATTTTCCGTTTGGGGTCCTGTCGTTCAGATTGACCTCCGCCCGAGGGTCTTCACCAAGCTGATGGTGGTGGTGGCAGCATATCTCAGGAAAGGGGGGATTCACGTCAACCCCTACCTGGATGATTGGTTAATCAGGGCACGTTCTCCTGAGCAAGCCCTGGATCACCTGTCCGTCACCTGCCACTCCCTTCACAGCCTGGGCTTCTCCCTCAATTTAAAGAATTCCCATTTGACACCCACTCAGCGGCTCCAATACATCGGAGCAGTGCTCAACACTTCCCTGGGGTTGTGTTCGCCTCCCCAGGTGAGGGCTCATAACATTCTGCAGATGGTGGACAAATTTCAACGTGCCCAGATTCTCCCGACATTCGAGTTCTTGAGGTTGCTCAGCCTCATGGCATCCTGCATTTTCCTGGTGCCAGAGGCCAGGCTGCAGATGAGATCTCTGCAGTGGGCTCTCAAGATGCAGTGGTCGCAGTTCTCCGGCAGGATGTCGGATCCTGTTCAGATTCCACCCTTGGTTGCCCAGGATCTTCTGTGGTGGGCCGTCGAAGGCAATCTGATGAAGGGAGCTCCATTTTGGCAACCGTGGCCAGAGGTGACGATCGTGACGGACGCATCCCTCAAGGGTGGGGGAACTCAGGCCAACGAGTTGACAGCCAGCGGCCGTTGGTCTCTGTCGGAGTCCAAACTCCATCAATCTGTTAGAGCTGAGGGCCGTCAGGCTAGCCCTGAAGGCTTTTCTGCTGTCTCTGTGGGGGAAGGATGTCCTGATTATGATGGACAATCAATACAGTGGCCATTCACTACCTCAACAAAAAAGGGGGGACAGGGTCACTCTCGTTGTGCAGGGAGGCGATGCAGCTCTGGTTCTGGGCCATTCAGCAGGAAATTTCGATCTCTGCAGTTCATCTGGCCGTAGAAGAAAACGCAGCGGCGGACGCTCTGAGCAGGTAGAGCACGGTCTCTCCCGAGTGGGAGCTGGCTCAGGAAGTTCTTTTGGAGATATTCACCCTTTGGGGAACCCCACAAGTGGATCTCTTCGCCACCAGTGTCAACCGGAAGTGCGAAAGATTCTGCTTGTGGGAATTTCCTCCAAGAGGAGCCTTAGGGGACGCGTTTGTAGTGGAGTGGTCCTTCCAACTGCTGTACGTGTTTCCTCCAGTCCCCGTCATTCCACAGGTGTTGCAGAGGTTACGGAGGTTAGGTTCCCGGATGATCCTCATTGCTCCGGCATGGGCCAGGAGAGCGTGGTACCCCGACCTTCTAGACATGTCCATCTACCGAGACGATCTGCTCTCACGGGAGGGGGGGGGTCGGGTTCTCCATCCAGAGGTCTGAGCCTTCATGCTTGGTATCTGAAAGGTTGAAGTATAAGGATTGGGACCTCCCTGAAGACGTGATGGAGGTGTTGCTTTCAGCCAGAAGGCTTGCAACAAAATCCCTTTACCGTTGCCATTGGAGAAAGTTCTGCGACTGGTGCAGGGTACAGAATGTGGATCCTTTCCAATATTCCATTCCTTTGGTTTTGTCTCTTTTGCTTTCTTTAGCCCACAAGGACCTGCAAGTAGGTACCATTAGTGTTACCTGGCAGCGCTGTCCATATTTAAGCGCTCGTCTGAGGAATGTTCTTATTTTAAGATCACTTTGATTTCTCAGTTTCTATAAGGGCTGACTAATGTGTTTCCACCGTCTCCTTTCCAGGTGCCGGGATGGGATTTGAACTTGGTTTTAAAGTTCCTAATGGGAGCTCCGTTTGAGCACTTACATTCTTGTCCGTTGCGACTGTTGTCCTTTAAAACTGTATTTTTAGTTGCGGTTACTTCCGCACGCAGAGTGAGTTGCAGGCACTTTCCGCCAAGCCACCCTTCACTGTGTTCCACAAGGACAGGGTTGTCCTTAGGGTGCAGCCTTCTTTCCTTCCGAAGGTTGTGTCGGAATTCCATTTGTGCCAGAAAGTAATTCTTCCGGCGTTTTTATCCTCCTTCACATCCTCACAACGAAAAGGAGAGGCTCCATAGTTTGGATCCTATGAGAGCTTTGAGTTTCTATCCCTCACGCATGTCCCGGGTCAGAGTGCACGATCAGCTCTTTATTGGTTATGCTGGAAGGCGTTTAGGTCAGGCTGTTTCCAAGCAGACCTTGTCCAGATGGATCATTTTGACGATCTCTGAGTGTTACTGTTTGGCGGGAAAGGACCCTCCAGTAGGCTTATGAGCTCACTCTACTAGGGGTGTGGCTGCCTCCACTGCCCTACAGAGGGGTGTTCCGATTTGCAATATTTACAAAGCAGCCACATGGGCCTCTGTCCATACTTTTGTGAGACACTTGGACTCCATCCATGGGCAGGAGTTGGCCTTTGGTAAGGCAGTCCTGTATTCAGTACTTTGATTGGGCATTCTAAAGTTCTAAATTTGTAAATTATTTTCCCACCTCCATACGTTGGTACTGCTTTGGGAGTCTGTCATAGATGTGGAATGCGTCGGAGGACACAATCCCCTCGAACAAGTTACTTACCCTATCTGGTAACGTTCTTTCGATGGGATGTTCCTCCGACGTATTCCACATCGAACCCTCACAGCCTGCCCCTCTACAGAATTTCTTATGCGATTGCAGCTTACGTTTCCACAAGGCTTTCTGCAGTTATACTGGCAGGAGATTGGTGCCACACGTTCTGGGGAAAAAACTACAACTGAGGCTACGGGCGCCGTACGTCCTATATAGAACATCCAGTGACATCGACCCTCGACAGGAGGCCCTTGAGGGACAACGTATCGACAAAGGACACCGATGCCGAAAGATTTTCCGAAGCAGCATAGCTGTGGTCATTAACTGTCATAAATGTGGAATACGTCGGAGGAACATCCCATCAAAAGAACATTACCAGATAGGGTAAGTAACTTGTTCGTTACTGTCAAATATGCAAGAACATTTAAATATGAGACTGCAAAACATATATTGACTGAATGTCCTACCATGGTAAAGTTTTATCAACTCCACTTTGGTAGATATGACCAGCGGGAGTCAATAAGTGAGTCCACCTTTTGGCTTGAATGCATACATTTAAGAAATATGAGTTGCCTTATATTACCATATAATGTTTGGTTGGCGGTTGATAAACTCTTGAATATAAGCGTTTAACCGCAGTCAAGTTCTGCTACAAATCTGTTGGCTGGGGGGGGGGGGGGGACACGTAATTCTTATGTTCTTGCTAAAAGGTAATTAATGTACCCAATAGATCTGGTTTAAATAACATACAGGCTATGAATTCAATGATTTGATTAAGCATCTTGTGGCTAAAGCTATTTTATATTATTTCGTTTGGGAATGTCTTTTAGGGTTGCGAGAAATATATATATATATATATATATATATATATTTTCTCATGTCCACGGTAGTGGGCATGTAGTTATGGTTAAGTTAGCGGTTCCATCGGAAGAGCACTTTTTGGGCGGCTTATAACTTCGCTCCCCCTGGACGCATCCTCACCAAACTTTGCATAAAAAAGTATATGGCCCACTCTGAATTTTATTGCAGAGTTTGGTGAGGATTCGTCCAGGGGGGGAAAAGTTATAGGGGGGGTCCCAACAACGTTTGTTTTTTCCCATAGACATAATGGGAAAAAACTTTGCTCACGCCTACAGCCCAAACCGCTGGACGGATTTACACCAAATTTGCGGCAGGAGCGGCGGCTTAGTCCCGAAAGCGTGCTTTGCTTCATTTGGTGTAAATCCGTCCATCAGTATTAAAAAAAAATGACAAAAATGTAAGTGAAAAAAATTAGTGATATCTGCGTTTGCTTCGCGGACACACTTCCCTGTTCGCTCCGCGGACAGGACGGTGATTGGGCAAGCAGCTTGCATGATGTCCGCGGACATCTGACGTGCTCTCTCATTGGATGCGGTGAAAGCGTGCAGTGCGTCTGGCTTCAGAGACGCCCACCATGTTTGTTCCTCGCATGAGAGGCTTTGTCAGCAGGAGCGGGATCTGCCGCCTGCACAGTAAGTCCGCCCGTGTCTGTCTCCTGTTCCTCCCACACCCGCTCATGCCCCGTGTGTCCTTCTTGTCCCCCCACCCCCACTCATGCTCCGTGTCTCCCCTGTTCCTCCAGCCCCCCCGCTCACGCCATCGGCACATGGTGGCCAGCAGAGGGCCGAGGAGCGGGATCTGCCGCCTGCACACGAACGCTGTGTCTCTCTCCCTCTCCCCCACCCCCTGCTCATGCCCCGTGTGTCTCTCTCCCTCCCCTTACCCCCCGCTCATGCCCCATGTGTCTCTCCCTCCCCCATCCCCGCACATGCCACGTGTCTCTCCCCCTCCCGCCCACCCCCGCTCATGCCCCGTGTCTCTCCCCTTCCCGCCAACCCCCCGCTCATGCCCTGTGTATCTCTCCCCCTCCCGCCCACCCCCGCTCATGCCCCGTGTGTCTCTCTCCCTCCCGCTCATGCCCCGTGTCTATCCCTCCCGCCCACCCCCGCTCATGCCCCGTGTGTCTATCCCTCCCGCCGCTCATGCCCCGTGTGTCTATCCCTCCCGCCGCCCACCCCCCGCTAATGCCCCGTGTCTATCCCTCCCGCCGCCCACCCCCCGCTCATGCCCTGTGTCTCTCCCTCCCGCCGCCCACCCCCGCTCATGCCCCGGGTCTCTCCCCTCCCCCCCCACCCCCGCTCATGCCCCGTGTCTCTCCCCTCCCCCCACCCCGCTCATGCCCCGTGTCTCTCCCCTCCCCCCACCCCGCTCATGCCCCGGGTCTCTCCCCTCCCCCCCACCCCGCTCATGCCCCGTGTCTCTCCCCTCCCCCCCACCCCGCTCATGCCCCGTGTCTCTCCCCTCCCCCCCACCCCGCTCATGCCCCGTGTGTCTCTCCCCTCCCCCCCACCCCGCTCATGCCCCGTGTGTCTCTTCCCCCCCCACCCCCACTCATGCCCCGTGTCTCTCCCCCCACCCCCACTCATGCCCCGTGTCTCTCCCCTCCCCCACCCACGCTCATGCCCCGTGTGTCTCTCCCCTCCCCCCACCCCCGCGCTCATGCCCGTGTCTCTATCCCTCCCGCCGCCCACCCCCCGCTCATGCCCCGTGTGTCTCGACCCTCCCCCCCACCCCCGCTCATGCCCCGTGTGTCTATCCCTCCCGCCGGCCACCCCCCGCTCATGCCCCGTGTGTCTATCCCTCCCGCCGCCCATCCCCCGCTCATGCCCCGTGTGTCTATACCACCCGCCGCCCACCCCCCGCTCATGCCCCGTGTCTCTATCCCTCACCCCGCTCATGCCCCGTGTCTCTATATCTCCCGCCCACCCCCCTCTCATGCCCCGTGTCTCTATCCCTCCCGCTGCCCACCCCCCGCTGACCCCCCGCTCATGCCCCGTGAGAATTGATCTGCCGGGCTCACGAGGGTGGGGGCTGTGCTGCTCGGAGCAGACTGCTCCAAGCAGCACAGCCCCCACCTTCGCAGGCCCGGCTGTGTACTCTGCTTGGCTGTGGTGCCTGCATGAAGAACTCGCAGGACATTTATGTGCGGCCAGTTCGGCGCGGGCTGCCGCGCTGAACCGGCCGCCCCGAAATGTCCTGCTCCGTGCCCCGTGTCTCTCTCCTGTTGCCCCCCACCTCCGCTCATGCCCCGTGTCTGTCTCCTGTACCCCCCACCCCCCGCTCATGCCCCGTGTCTGTCTCCTGTACCCCCCACCCCCCGCTCATGCCCTGTGTCTGTCTCCTGTACCCCCCACCCCCCTGCTCATGCCCCGTGTCTGTCTCCTGATTCCCCCCACCCCCCCCGCTCATGCCCCGTGTCTCTCTCCTGTTGCTCCCACCCCCCGGCTCATGCCCCGTGTCTCCCTTCTTCCCCCAACCCCCGCTCATGTCCTGTCTTCCTTTTCCCACTCCCCGCTCATGCCCCGTGTCTTCCTCTTGTCACCCCTCCTATCCTATGATGCCCCTTGTTGACCTCTTGTTCCCCCCACCCCCCCCCGCTCATGCCCCGTGTCTCCCTTCTTCTCCCCCCACCCCCCGGTCATGCCCCGTGTCTGCGCTGTTGGAACAGGGCAGACACGGGGCATGAGCGGGGGTGGGGGCCCCACCTTACCCTACCCCCGCTCATGCCCCGTGTCTCTCCTGTTCACCCCCGCTCATGCTCCATTTCTGTCTCCCTCCTTTTCCCCCCGCTCATGGCCCGTGTCTCCCGTGTTCACCCCCACCCCCCGCTCATGCCGCGTGTGTCTCTTCCCTCCCCCCACCCCTGCTCATGCCCCATGTGTCTCTCCCCTCTCACCACCCCCGACCCCCCGCTCATGCCCCGTGTCTATCCCTACCGCCGCCCACCCCCCGCTCATGCCCCGTGTGTCTATCCCCCCCGGCCACCCACCCCCGCTCATGACCTGTGTCTATTCCTCCCGCCGCCCACCCCCCGCTCATGCCCCGTGTCTCTATCCCTCCCGCCGCCCACCCCCTGCTCATGCCCCGTGTCTCTATCCCTCCCGCCGCCCACCCCCGCTCATGCCCTGTGTCTCTATCCCTCCCCCGCTCATGCCACGTGTCTCTATCCCTCCCGCTGCCCACCCCCCTCTCATGCCCCGTGTCTCTATCCCTCCCGCTGCCCAGCCCCGCTCATGCCGCGTGTCTCTCCCCTCCCCCCCACACCCGCTCATGCCCCATGTGTCTCCCCTCCCCCGACCCCCCGCTCAAGCCCCGTGTTTCTATCCCTCCCGCCGCTCATGCCCCGTGTCTATCCCTCCCGCCGCCCACCCCCCGCTCATGCCCCGTGTCTCTATCCCTCCCGCCCACCACCCTCTCATGCCCCGTGTCTCTATCCCTCCCGTCCACCCCCCTCTCATGCCCTGTGTCTCTATCCCTCCCGCTGCCCACCCCCCGCTCATGCCCTGTGTCTCTATCCCTCCCGCTGCCCACCCCCCGCTCATGCCCTGTGTCTCTATCCCTCCCGCTGCCCACCCCCTGCTCATGCCCTGTGTCTCCATCCCTCCCGCCGCCCACCCCCCGCTCATGCCGCGTGTCTCTCCCCTCCCCCCCACACCCGCTCATGCCCCATGTGTCTCCCCTCCTCCGACCCCCCGCTCAAGCCCCGTGTGTCTATCCCTCCCGCCGCCCACCCCCCGCTCATGCCCTGTGTCTCTATCCCTCCCCCGCTCATGCCCCGTGTCTCTATCCCTCCCGCCCACCCCCATCTCATGCCCCGTGTCTCTATCCCTCCCGCTGCCCACCCCCTGCTCATGCCCTGTCTCCATCCCTCCCGCCGCCCACCCCCCGCTCATGCCCCGTGAGAATTGATCTGCCGGGCTCACAAGGGTGGGGGCTGTGCTGCTCGGAGCAGACTGCTCCAAGCAGCACAGCCCCCACCTTCGCAGGCCCAGCTGTGTACTCTGCTTGGCTGTGGTGCCTGCATGAAGAACTCGCAGGACATTTATGTGCGGCCAGTTCGGCGCGGGCTGCCGTGCCGCGCTGTGCCACGCTGAACCGACTCCTGCGCCGAACATGCCGCGCCAATTCGTCCCGCGCTGAACCGGCCGCCCCTAAATGTCCTGCTCCGTGCCCCGTGTCTCTCTCCTGTTGCCCCCCACCCCCGCTCATGCCTCGTGTCTGTCTCCTGATTCCCCCCAACCCCCTGCTCATGCCCCGTGTCTGTCTCCTGTACCCCCCACCCCCCGCTCATGCCCCGTGTCTCTCTCCTGTTGCCTCCCACCCCCCGACTCATGCCCCGTGTCTTCCTCTTGTCACCCCCTCCTATCCTATTATGCCCCTTGTTGACCTCTTGTTCCCCCCCACCCCCCTGCTCATGCCCCGTGTCTCCCTTCTTCTCCCCCCACCCCCCGCTCATGCCCCGTGTCTGCGCTGTTGGAACAGGGCAGACACGGGGCATGAGCGGGGGTGGGGGCCCCACCTTGCCCTACCCCCGCTCATGCCCCGTGTCTCTCCTGTTCACCCCCGCTCATGCTCCATTTCTGTCTCCCTCCTTTTCCCGCCGCTCATGGCCCGTGTCTCCCCTGTTCACCCCCACCCGGCGCTCATGCCCCGTGTCTCCCTTCTTTCCTGCTCATGCCCCGTGTCTCCCTTCTTTCCACCCCCTGCTCATGCCCCGTGTCTCCCTCATGTTACCCCCCACTCATGCCCCGTGTCTCTTTCCTGGTCTTCCCGACCCCCTGCCGATGCCCTGTTGTGTTCTCTTTATACACCCTGCCTTCCCTTTCCCTGGTGTCCATCTTGGTAAAAGATTTTCCTTCCTATACCGGGACGCCTGCCTGCGGTGTCCTGGTTTGGGAAGAAAAATCTTTTTTTTACCAGCCCAGGTTCCCACTTTGAGAACCTAGGATGCTAGTGGTCTTCCTCCATTGAAAAGGACGTTATGGTTAAGTTGCCCTACTAAAAAACCTATGAAATTCAGTGAAAAAACTTTGTTAAAGGGACGTTATGGTTCAAAGTAAAACCGAAAACCCCCTGAAATTCGGCAGTTATGGTAAGATAAGCAACCATAACTCGCCCCACCGTGCACTGTTAACACTAACACCCAGGACATCAAAGATGACATCACAAATGTCATTGATGACATCACATGTGCATTTACTTTTCATGAAAACTCTGTACAAGGGATTCTTATAATGCTGACCAAAAACTGTCAAGGATCATTGGGGATAAATATCATGAGCTAATTAGTGCATTAAGCAATGCATTGATATAAATAGCATTCTATTATGAAGTTCTATCCAGTATACTAAGCTACTTATGCAGAAACATAGGCAGTGTGTGCAGCATACATGATGAAGGTGCAATATTCATAATCTTGCCATGTTGAATAGTGAAATAACTGCTTTCTTAGGTTTTGCGTACTGTGAAACATGTAATAAGTAAATAATAAAATCCACTTAATACATAATTATTACAGACAAAACACAGAGACAACACATACAAATATGAGTATATACAGGGACAGTGAAGTAAACAAAAAAGCAGAAGAAGTAGCAGAAAGAGTTCATAACCTAACTGATTGTCTTTATGCAGAGAAATTATTGCTCTGTTTCAAAGCTGCTACTTACCATATGTATGTGTATCACATGATGTGACTGCACGCTAAGGAAAGGAGAGTGAGTACAATGTATACAAATATGAGCATATACAGGGAAGGTAGAGTAATAAAAATAAAACTATGAGAAAGTGCTGATAACCCTAATGATTATCTTCATGCACAGAAAGGATGGCTCTCTTTCAAGCCTGTGTCTTCCGCTATGTATGTTTCATATGATGCGACTTGACCCTAAGTCTACAAATATAGTACCCTTTCAATTTTTACTTCCTGACTGTTACTGAAGAAAACTGTGGCCTACATATGTCAGTAAACGGAAAAAAGGAGAGCCAGACATGTGATGTCATCAGTGATGTCATCAATGACATTTGTGATGTCATCTTTGATGTCCTGGGTGTTAGTGTTAACCCGCACGGTGGCGCGAGTTATGGTTGTTATCTTACCATAACTGCCGAATTTCAGGGGTTTTTCGGTTTTACTTTGAACCATAACGTCCCTTTAACAAAGTTTTTTCACTGAATTTCATAGGTTTTTAGTAGCGCAACTTAACCATAACGTCCCTTTAACAAAGTTTTTTTTTTACTGAATATATATATATATATATATATATATATATATATATACATATATATATATATATTTACTTCAGGTTTTCCCTTTCTTATGCACTTTGGATCAATAAAGAAGATTTTGTGCTGCCTGATCCTGCTGTCAAGCTTTTCATTTTGCTGAGATTGTATTTCCTTTACTCAGCTGCTCTCGCCCTGTTCTGGGGCACAATTTTTCATTTAAAAAAAAAATAATAAAAATATAGCGTCCATGTAGTTATGGTTAAGTTGGTGTTTCCATAGGAAGAGCATTTTTTGGGTGGCTTATAACTTCGCTCCCTCTGGACGAATCCTCCCTCACCAAACTTTGCAAAAAAAGTATATGGCCCACTCTGAATTTTTTTGCAACGTTTGATGAGGATTCGTCCATGGGGGGAAAAGTTATTGGGGGGGGTCCCAAAACGTGTGTTTTTTCCTATAGACATAATGGGGAAAAACTTTGCGCACGGCCACAGGCCAAACCGCTGGATGGATTTACACCAAATTTGCGGCAGGAGTGGGGGCTTGGTCCCGAAAGCGTGCTTTTGCAAATTTGGTGTAAATCCGTCCAGTAGTTTTTTATAAAATGACCAAAACGTAAGGCAAAAAAAATAGTGATATCTGTGTTTGCTTCGCGGACGGACTTCCCTGTTCGCTCCGCGGACAGCACCCCGATTGGCCCATGGCCTTGCGTCATGTCCGTGGACATGCTACGTATTCGCTGATTGGACGGCGAGGGTGTGTCAGATTTTCTGTGGTGCCCGCATCTTGTATTCGCCATCGACCGCGTACAGCGCAGTGAAACGTGGATAAAAAATTGTATTTAGTGCTGTGTGTTGGTCGATGTTTTTGTTGCGTTCGATTTGTCTGCGGAGAACACGGCTGTTCTGACATTTTGTAAATAAACTAAATGGTGGGGTGTTTAGAGGACGGAGTATGTGTCATTTTTGTTCGCAAGGAAGGTAAAAATGAGCTATGAACACTCGCGGTGTACTTAATTGTTCGTAAATACACAAACTGGGGGTGTCCTCAGGACGCTGTCCGTATTGTAATCTGTCTAGTTGAATGTGTTCTAAGAACACTCGCGGTGTCCCGAAATGGTTGCAATTACACAAAATGGGGGTGTTCTGTGAACGTTGTTTGTATTGTTCGTTGTCATGGAGAAAGTGTTTTAAGACCACTCCTTTTGTCCGCTAACAGTACAATTTCCTATGGGCATCAACCGACTTTTTGTCCACTAAAGAAACGATAAATCCAGCTGGTGTGCGCCGACATTATGTGATAATCCTATGACTGGCGCTATTGACCTGGCTGACTTGCTTTTGCGACACTAAATCATATCTCCCGCCCCTAAGCCTGATATTATCAAAGCATTCATATTCCCCGCCTCTCTCCGTGACGTTACAGGGTGCGTCATCAAACGCGCCCAGTCCACTGCAGTCCTAAGTGACTTTACACAGAACCCGGAAGACAACACATATTATGTCACAACACAGCGCGCCACAATTCGGAATATGAAACAGTGATTTAAAAGCAAACAGCAAGATTGTAAATTTTGTAAAGTACATTTATTTGACATCAAATGTTTAGAGAATATTCAGCAATTTGCATTTGTCTTTGTTGTCGATCCGCAAAAGTTCATGTTGAGGCACGCGATGTTTCTTTCCGGTACAGAGGGTGTCAGATCAGCTTACAACTCAGTGCGCCACAATTCAGAATATGAAACTGTGGTTTAAAAGTAAACAGCAGGATTGTACATTTGGTAAAGTACATTTATTTCACATGAAATGTTTAGTGAATATTCAGCGATTTGCTATTGTCTCTGCTGTCGATCAGCAAAAGTTTATTTTGAGCCACGCGTTGTTCCTTTGCGGTAGATAGGCTGTTGGTTTATGATAAAAGCAGTAAATGGTCGCTCTGATAATCGGAAGGTTGCTCCAACAACGAGCCATTAGACCACCCTATTGGTTGGTATGTTGTTTGTAGCCGATAGTATTGCGTAAGGGCATATTGGTCCTTGGCGATTGTCCCATAAAATGGTGAGGGTCATGAAGTTGCATATTTGGATCTGCACCTGGCAGTTGAAGACCCCATCCGCTGGAGTCTGTAAATCGTGACATAGGCAAAATGGGGCCACATACCTGTTTTAAAAAACCTAAAATAGTCTCACCAGCCGATCTTCATTAAAAATCATCATTTTATTTATTAGGGCGTGAAACTATTTGCTATCGAAGATAGTGCAACGGAGTATGTTAATAATAAAATAATATTTTCCCATTCATATAGCGCTAAGAACCGTGAGGTATCTAAGCGGTGCTTATTATTCACCACGGTGTGTGGTGCTCATTTATCGACCACGGAAGGATGAAAGGCTGAGTTTGGCCTTGCCGGGATTCAAACATGCGCTAGCAAGCTGTACACGGATGTCAAAGCGAGTGCTGTACTGCTGTGCCACTTGACAGGCTACAGTGAAGTGGCACAGCGAGTAGAGCGCTTGACCGCCTATAGACCGGTTAAATTATTTCTATTAACCCACCCTGTGTCGTCTGCCTTTTTCAGAGGCCTCTAAACGACAGGGGATCAATTCGGCGGTGATAGTGCGCGGTAGAAAACATTATGCCACTTTCAACGAACAAGTTCAACTTGAGCGGTCTTTAATGCTACGCTATTGTAATTATATTTGGTATAAAATAATCTAAAGGGTTACTTACAGTACAATTGCAATTTCCATTGTCTACGAGTAGTGCAGTCCCAAAATACGGCTCCGCGTGTGCGAACGATCTTTCGCATAGTGATATAATATATAAAAGTGGTTTCGTTTCAGAAATTTCATCCTTATCTTCTCTTACGTTTTAGCAACACTCCTTCAAGAGAAGTCTTTCATCACAATCTCTGTCTGTCAAGGTCAAAACACAATACAACCTTATAGTCCGCTTCGTGAGCCTCTCCGGGGCCCGAGAAAAAAATGGAAGCAGCTGACCTTCACTGTGAACGAGCATAAATTCTTACTTTGCAACATTCTGTGTAAAGCCATCTGTGAAGTTGGTTTTTGCACACCATTTTTGTATATTGATTGCGTGATATTAAAAAAAGTTTAAGGGAAGTTATGGTTCTAAGTACAGCCAAAAGACCCCTGAAAATCGCAAGTTATGGTAAGCTATGAAAAATAACTTGCGCCACCACTGTGCACTGCTAAGACTAACACCCAGGACATCAAAGATGACATCGCAAATGTCATTGACGAAATCACTGATGACATCACATGTGTATGCACTTTTCATGGAATTTGTGTACTAGGGATTTTTATTATAATGTTGCGAAAAAAGTGTCAAGGATATTGCAATAAATATCATACCGTTATTAGTGCTTTGAACGATGCATTGATATAAATAGCATTGTATTATGGGATTCTATCCAGTATACTGAGCTACTAATGGAGAAACATAGCATTGTGTGCAGAGTACAAGATGAAAGTATAATATTTGTAATGTTAATATGTTGAATAATGAAATGATAATTGTCCTGAAATGTTCGAAAATTCACAAAATGAGGGTGTTCTGAGGACGTTATTCGTATTGTGTGATTGCTTAGCTGTATGCAATGAGGGAATGGCACAGAGAGTAAAGTGGACGCCGTCCGCGGACACCGCGGCTGTTCGTGGACAGGGCGTGCTACATCTGGGATTTTCCAGGAAATCCAACATGGAAAGAAGACTGTACGGATCAGCCAATAAGATGTCGAGGTTATGGATTTGTGTTGAAAGAGAATGTGTGTGGTGAAGATGGCAGAAGTAGAGAAAGTCAGGGTGTTGGTGCTTGGAGATATGTTTGTGTATGGTTTACAACAGTACGCTCAATGCAGGCATGTTGCAAAGAACTTTGATGTGAAAGGAGTGGAGGTGGTGTGGAGCACTGTGCCTGATTGCAATGTACAGGGAATTGTACAAGTTTGTGAGGATATGGCCACGATGAACAGTCCGCATGTGGTAGTTTTGCACTATGGTGCTTTCCATTTGGGCAACGTCAGTGCCCCTACTTTGTTGGCTGATTTGGAATGCTTGGTTCAAGCCGTAATGAAGATCCTTCCAAATGCGAAAGTAATTTTTTCTGGATTACTAACTAGGGCAATATGGGACAATAGTTCTGTTTTTTGTCCTCAGCAAAACATTGCTAGGTGTGTCATCAACCGAGGCATGTGTGCCTTCATGCTTAGAGCTGGTATGTTCTTCTGTAATAATGAGAATATTGATGCCAGTAATGCTGTTAATTTTAAAGAAGATGGCATTTCTTTATCTTTTACGGGAAATGCCTTTTTATTTTGGAATGTAAGGGTTGCTTTGGAGAAGGTTATGTGAAGATTTTAGGAGTAAAGTAAGAAAAAAAAACAAGAAAAAAAATACAAAATAACAGGTGTCTTTCAAGCATCTGTAAAAATAAAAAAAAAACGGCTCTTTTCAGAGCCAACTTCAAAGGGGAAATGGGGCACACTATTTAAATTTACATTCACCACGCTCAGATTTTTCGATATGTCCGCGGACATGAAAATCACTACGAGGGGGTTAGTATGTTCTATGTTACATGTATATGAAGTCAGGGATATTATGGTTAAGTTGTGCTACTAAAAACCTATGAAATTCGGTGAAAAAACTTTGTTAAAGGGACGTTATGGTTCAAAGTAAAACCGAAAAACCCCTGAAATTCGGCAGTTATGGTAACATAAGCAACCATAACTCGCGCCACCGTGCACTGCTAACACTGTATATATATGTGTGTATATTTCTGCTATGCAAGGGCCATATGTTTTGGGAGAAGAACATTTGTTTGGACACAGAACACCGGCTTCCTGGAGTAACATTTTTCGAATGGGGGAGTGCTTTCCATGGACTGCAGAGAAAACAGTCTTTTCTGATATATATATATATATATATATATGTGTGTGTATATGAATTATATGATTTATTATGTGAAAAGTTTGCTTGTCATCATACTTGCAACCTGCTCGTACCACCTTCACTATTACTTTCCCATTGATGGGATCCTTTCTCCACCTCTTCCATGTCTCACACTCGCCACAATGTTACTATCCCTGTATGGCTACCAACCTCTTACCATTACCACCTTCTGCTTGGTTACCAGTCATTTGGTCGAAAACCAAAGGATCGAATGCCATTTGATCGACAGTCAAATGGTCGAAAAAAATGTTTTTTTTTTTTTTTTTGTTTAATGGTGTGGTCCCCCCAACCCCCTGTTTTCTTTATTAAAAATATTTTTTAACCAACCAAAACTAAAAAAATATATATAAATAAATAAATAAAAAATTCTACCTTTTTTTTTCCGACCATTTGACTGTCTATCAAATGGTCATTCGATCTTTTATTTTCGACCATTTGACTGGAAACCCTTCTGCTTCACTCCGATTCCTACCACCTTGTCTTGACTTCCACTCATCTGCCTCAGTCTTAAAACCTCCCCCAGAACAGTTGTCATCCTGAAAACTGCCTTCTGTCTCTCAACTGTTAACACCTTCTTGATGCTCACCACCTCTTTCTGTTCTTGTTCACCCTCTGTCACCACCACTTCCTCCTGCTGAATATTGCTGCCACCACTCCACTCTTCTGTTTCTTCAGCCTCTGCTCCTTCCTCCGCTTTCCAGCCTTCTCCAAACATGAGCATCCTGTGCCTACAACCCACACTGAGCTACTGGGGCTGGGTGCTTTTGTACTGTTCCCTCATCCCCTTGGGTGGATGGTTTAGTTTGGATCTTTGGATCTGCGCCTGTGTTTGTAATTCGGGTCAGTCCACGGGGATTGGTTGTTGGTCCTGACTGCACCTGTGCCTATAACTGGCCTTGCTACTACACTGAAGGTTAGTTTTCATCCTCTGAACCTTCCAGGTGTTGGCTTTGCTGAACTGTGGTCTCTTGGGCTTCCAGCCTGTGAAGTAGAGGCTTGAGAAAAACTGTGCAAGCTTTGAGAACACTGTTTCTATTTTCATATTGTATACTAGGTGAAATTAAAACACTGTATCGCTGGCATGAAAATATCTTGTGTTCTGGAAGTCTGAATGGTAATATTGTATCCGTGTAGCTGCAGAGTTCCCTGTGTGTCCTGCTAACTGGGTTAAAGAATTTCTTTGATGTATCGTATGAAGCTGCAGCTGTATCTAAATGCACGCTATTATCATAGAGTTCAGGGAAATGATTTTCCTGAAGGAAAAGGAGTATATTTCCATGTTGGTTCTTTGGTCTGTTGAGAAGGAGCTATGGGCTCTGCCCGTTGGTAAGGAGTGCCTTGCAAGATCTCACATGGGGATTGGGCAGAGTTCAGGCTTTTGGGGCTGTTCTGTTTTAAAAGCCATGTGGATTAGGCAGAGTCCATGCTAGTCTGGCCTTTGGTGAGGCAATGTAGTTGTACCCTGCCATGTGATGGGGACCAAGCAAGGATTACCATGGGATCCTCCCCATTCTGTTCCCAGGCCCACCATAGCTCGAGAAGGCAGCCGTCCCTTATTCACCACCTTTGTGTGACCCAGAATCATACAGGGGACTCAATTTATTTAAAGACATCTATTATGATTGTCAGGTACTGGAAGAATCATCATGTCCTACCCTCAATGAGTGAATGGAATAGACATTGGGACAAATGGCTGAAACAATGTGCGCAGGGAACAAAAGTACCGCCCTTTGTATTAAGAAAGCATGTCTTGCCAAAGTCACACGTCCTTCGTATACAGCAATCCCAGCAAGCTTAAAAAGTACTCCCATTTAATGCAACATCCTTTACGCGGTCCATATTTTTGAATAATTCTTGAGCCCGTCCAGAGTCTGACTATTGGAATTTGACTCCAATATTTCTTGTCTTTTTGTAACATAAAAGAAATACAAGACATTGATTGTTAGCTGGGACTAAACGTTCACCAGGACTAATCGATCAATTTGAAAAGGACTAGGGTGAATGTTGGACAGGACCGGTAGATGCACAATGTATGGTAAATGGACAAGGGTTTAGAGATTCATTCAAACCCTGGGTGCAGGACCATATTGGGCATGATGGCAACAGCACTAGGGTTGGTTAATTAGGCGTGTGAAACATGAGACACTTAAAACTCTGAGAAAGCTATAAAAAAAGACAGTACTCAAATGCAACAAGGCTAATATGGCCCATTGGTCCAATGGCTTGGATGGTGCACATAGCTCTGCGTGGCTTGTAACCCTTGGCAAATGTGGCCTGACAAATAGAGTGTGCTTGTAGTTCCCGATTGGGGTGGTAATATCCTGGAGTTCCCCCAAAGGTCATGTTATGAAATGGTTTTAAATCCTGTGAGCTTATCAAGGATGACCCAAGGGTTAGGTAGTAAAACTAAGGATAGGCAATAAAGAAGTTGGGAAGTAGATTGGTTAAAAGGGAACATTAAGGGCCACTGAGAAGTTCACAGCAAGGAATCAGAAAGACTTAAGCATCTGTTCTTCAATGAACTCGGCTCCTATTTTTTTAAAGTCACCTACAAACTCTGACACATAAAATGTCTTGTTCCTGTTACCAGAACTACAACTCTTATTCACATACTGTGCCCTCCTCTAAGGCCTCCCTTTCCAGCCATCTGGATTGCATTTCAGAGGGTGAAAACGGGATGCAACGCTCCGTTGCAATTCTTCCCTCCTGTTACAACTGCCATGATCGTTGGTGTCATTTTAGATTAGATGTATGCCTCTTATCAGGAGTCTGTGCCATGGTTTCCATTCTTGTTGGTCCGAAATGTATAGATATTGATTCGCTAAAGTTAAAGATGCTACATTGCTATGATGGAATCTACACAAAACTGCACGATTGCCTCTTTTGCACCCCTGGTTTGGCCCCCATAGTGCGGGCAATTACATGTGGATTCTTGGTTTTCGAACACCTTGCTAAGGCAGCTCATGGCAGTGTTCATCTCCACTCTCCTTTTTATTCCTAGATCAGGCCTTGATTCTCAGTCATGCTATGTCATAATGTATTGAAAGATTTCTAAAGTGCCACACATCTATGGATAGGTGATGTGTTCCTTCGGTAAAATGATTCTTCTGCCATCTTCAGACTCTGGCGCTCCCTTGACCCCTTTGCTCCGCCTCGTTTCTGACAAGACCCATTTTTATTTCATCTCTGATGGAATTTTTTCTTCTTTTTGATCCAACCACGCCGCTCATCTTTCACCTTAAAGTTTTGGATATCTGCACTCAAAACAATTGTCACACAACCTGATTTACTCCTGTGTCCAGTCCCTTGTACTCCATACTGTACAGGTGATCCCTAGCCACTCCCATTGGGGATGAGGCCATATCCATTTGCACCACAAGAGTGCTTTCCCCTTTAAATTTGAAGGTAGGTGTGAGCACAGCTATGGTACATCACCCGGCCTGAAAGCCCTGTCTTCTGGCACCATCGGTCAGTCCGTTTTTCTGCGTGGTCGGGAACAGTTGTCTTCAGCGCTGTGCTTTGTTTTCTTTGCGCCAAAACTTTTTTTTTTCTTCAATATTTGCCGGTTTCTCCCAATGCGGGTTCTGCGAATGCCCCTATCCTGCCATTGGATCAGCATGCACTCTTTCTGGAGTGCCTCAGACCTAACCTCCGCTGGAACGCCTGTGTAGCCTGTGATGCCTGGCAAAGGCCCTAAAGAACTGCTTGCAGCACTGGAGGGAAATCTATTTTCCATGTGCCATCGTGACTATTTGAACGAGCTCACCAGGAAGGCCACAAGGCGATAGTCACAACATCAGCCTCAGTTACATACGCACAAACCCACGGGAAGGTGTGCAAGGGTAGAATTTTCTCCTGTTTTATGGGGTTGATGAAATTGCATCAGATTACAGATCTTTTGAATTCTCTGATGCGCGAGGGATTAACCCCCTTCCACTCATCAGTGGGAGCTGAGCCACCTCCGCCAATGTCACTCTCATATTTCGTATTTTATTTATATAGCGCGCCTGGCCCAAAGGCATCAGGGGGCATTTCTTGAGGTTACATTGACAATAATACAGCAAACACAGAACAGCATATAATTTCAAAATACGTACAAGATATTTACAAGATAATTACATATGATAAATCGGAGCAGAAAAGCTTTGGAATGCAAAGCAGTAGAAGGCGGTGAATGTCATACTATGACCCACAATTAAACTTTAATCTTGAGAGAGTGGAAGGAGGATTCTGATCTGAGTGGATTAGGAAGCGAGTTCCACAATTTAGTGGCAAGAACTGAAGCTTGAACCTCGGTAGAGAGAGACCGTGAACTTGGACTGCTCTATGTGGGCGGTTGGATGTGTCGGGTGTGAAATGGTTCGCCAGGTATTTTGGAGCCTGGTTGGTTGGCCAGGCATTTCTGTGTGAGAGGAGTTTTGAGGGGAATTCTTTGGAAGACCGAAAGCCAGTGAAGGCTATGTCTGGTGTCGGAGATATGCTGGTTCCTCGGAATATTTAGTGCAGCCCTGATAGCGTTGTTTTGGGTTAACTGTAACTTGCTTAGGTTCCGTTGACTAGTCCCTAGATAAAGCGCATTGCAATAGTAGAGTTTTGAAATGAGAGTTCTGGCAAGGATGGTGCAGTTGGCAGTGGTAAGGAATGGTCGACATGCTGTAATGAGTTTAGATGTGTAGGCTGATGCCGAGATTACGGCATTAGTTTGTCTAGTAAGAGATAGGGTTAAATCGAGATGAATAACTAGGGTATTTGTGTCATTGGATATTTTGAAGGTATTTATTTATACAGCGCGCAGACAGCCCGGGGGCATTGTGGTGCTGTTATTTGCAGGAACTTAGTTACAGGGGGTACAGGATTGGTAGCAGTCGATGGCACATGATTGCTACATACAGATTAGTCATTACAGCTCATGCATCTTTGGTTATTGCATTACAGACAGTTTATTGGCAAACATGAAGAGTTGGGAGCTATTATTGGATCTCAGGGTTCTCATCATTTTGGTGTGGCTAATAGCTTTGATGAGGTAGGTAGGAGCTGTCTTGCTAATGCATTTATGGGTGATGCTAAGTGTTTTAAAGATGATTCTAGCTTTGATGGGGAGCCTCCTGGTCTTGGAGATGTGTCCAGGTTTTTTATTCATAGAGCAGCTCTCAGCGCCTTGTTTTGCAGGAGTTGCGAAGATTTGAATTCTGGATCTAATCTGTTGAGTCTGTGGTGGGAGCCCAAGATGAGTAGCTCTGTCTTTTCGTTGTTGTCTGTCTCATAGATGCTGCCTCCTTAGGCCACGCCTCCTGTGGGCCCAGGACCCAGGACCTATGGCACCCAAACCAGTTCCTCCATAGTATACACATAAAAATCAACATTGTAACATCACATAGAAATGTTAAAGACAAAAAATAGTTTTCTTTGTGTTAGCAGCGTCAATGTACTGCAGTTGGGGGTAGTGCGTCTACCCCCCAACTGCAGTACATTGATGCTGCTAACACAAAGAAAACTATTTTTTGTGCGTCTACCCCCCCCCCACTGCAGTACATTGATGCTGCTAACACAAAGAAAACTATTTTTTGTCTTTAACATTTCTATGTGCTGTTACAATGTTAATTTTTATGTGTATACTATAATATGTGAATTCCGTGGCAAACCATAACCGAGGTTGAATTTCTCACACACACAAATTGGCTGTTTTGCCAATAAATGTTTGGCTCTGTGTGTTGTAAATATTGCTGTCTGTATTTCCAGTCAAACACCGTTTGATGTCATATCTCTTAAATGTCCATTTTTAGGTATATTTACACAACTTTAGATATAAAAAAACGAGATTTGTTTCACAATCAGAGTATGGAAGAGTGATTCTTTCTTTATACATGCAGAGGTTGACAAGAAGTAGGAGTATATTTTTTTCAGCATATTGTCCTTGGACCTATTCAACTGTATATTTTGTTTCCTAATCAACCCTCCTGGGTAGAATAGGCTCCAAACCAGGAGCCCAATTGTTGAATCCGCTGTGGTATGTGTATTGCAGCAGCCAGTCAGCATGGATGCAGCCAACACATTTTACTTTGGATGTGAAGGAGCATATTTTCAGCCTTCCCGTTAACCCTACTGACATTTTCTACTCCTCTACAGACAAATAATTGAACAAGAAAAAGACAAGCTCATTAATAGTTAAGTCAGTAATAGTCTTGACCAAGCTGCGGGCAAGTCCTTTAGCAATGCAACTCAAGGCAGAACACTAGATCCAGGGCCTTGGGTGGCTTCTACAGCTATAGGAAAAGGCGGGCACAGCAACCATATAGGTCACTAGACACGCACTGCTGCAAGCAACCCAGGGCAGCGCAATTATTATTTATTCATCCCTTAAGCAAAATCCAGGTCCACAAGACACTGGTCTGAGGCAGACTGGTCCCCTTTACACCACCCTTCTTCTCCTCAACCTCTGTTACAAATAAGGTCCCCAGTACTTCTACTGGAAATAGCAAAGCTAATTCAGATTAGAGCTGTGGAGCAGGCCACAGTCCCAGAGAGTGGCATGGGTTTCTAGTCCTGCATATTTTCTGTTCCCAAAATAGACCAGGTGGCCCTGAAGGTGTGCTGGACCTTTCTTACTTCAAACCTTTTTCTCTTCAAGATGTTTACTGTAGTGTAGATTGTGAAATTCCTTTGAGCATAGGGTTGGCTCTGTTCAGTAGGCCTCTAGGATGCATACTTGCATGTATCCATTTGGAAACAGACTATAAATACCTGCGATTCTTGATCATGGGTCAAAATTTTCAATACAGTCGTGCCCTTCAGGCTCATTTTGGTCCTCTGACTTTTCACCAAGATGCGAATACAGTTGCAAACTCCCTGAGGTAGAAAGTTGTGCATATCCTTATTTGGACTATTGACTGGTGAGAGGTTTTCTGAGTTATTTAGCTTTCTATTCAACCTGGGGTTCACAATCAACAGCCTCAAGTCGGAGCTCTGCCTGCTCAGAACTTCACCTTCATAGGGTTCAGATGAGACGTTCAGCAATAGTGTTTCCTACACAGAAGAGAGTGGCGTACACATGAGCTGCAGTCACAAAATGTCCTACACATGCATGGTTTCAGAGGCTATAGGGTTTCTGGCGTCATGCATATTGTCAGTTATATTCACCAAGATCAGCATGAGGTGAATACAACTGCGCCTGGCACAGCACTGGTGACTGGAGATGGTCGGGCAGTTGGACATTATTCCTATCCTTTCCATCTGAAGTGGGATTTCCTTTGGTGGGGTTACTAACAGAACCTTCTTGCTGGAGCCTGTCTGAAGGCACCATTTTAAATGGCAGTTATTACTACTAAATCCTCTCTTGGGGATTGAGAGCTACTGTGGAGAACTCAGCCCACAGCTTATGGTCTGGAGGGAGGCACTCAATCACTATATAAACATTTCAAAACACAAGATCATTTTTTAAGACATTCGGGTACTTCCTCCCTCGGATCCAGGCCAGGGTGGTTCTAATCTGTATGGACTGCACCACCTCAGTGTTATATAGCAACAAGCGGGTGGCCGAAGTCGCCAGGCCTTTGCCCCCTAACTGTAGAGCTTTAAGGTGCTATCCAGCACGTCTTTCTCGTAGCAACACACTATGCGATCTGAAAAATGAGATTGAGAGGATCAATGTGGGGAACCACGAATGGGAACTCAACCCATTTAAGTAGGTGCTCTGCCTTTGGGGCCCTACATCTGTCCTATTTTCCAGCAACACAGATTTCCAAATGCCCCTCTTTTGCATCCTGGATGGGCCCCGGGACTGGTCTCTGGAAGATGGATTTCAAATCAGAGTATCGAAATATTCTATGCATTTCCTCCTGCCCCTCCACTACAGAGGGTGATGGGCAAATTGAATCTTCAGGTGTGTAATGGTTTTAGGTCCCCTTTACTGCCCAGCGAGGATATGATTCTCGGACCTTTGTCTCTCTTCCAGCAGGGTTGAATGTTCATTCATGCAGATCAGGACCTTCTCTTCTAGTAGGGTGGTCTGGTCCTCCATTCTTGCCCTCAATTTTTAGCGTTAGCAGTTTGATTACTGCTGAATTGACCATCGGTCTGTTGTAGGAAAACTTGAAGATAATGTAAGCGGCTAGGAAATCTTCTACGCTTTCTCAGTATTGGAGTAAGTCGACTAGTTTCTCCATCTGGCCGTTGTACAAGATCATATACCCTCTCCCCTGTCAGCTTGGTGACAATTTATCCATCACTGCCCATCTCGCTCAGGACAGTGTGCAAATAGATATAGGCCCTGTGAAATATGAGTGTACAGAAATTCAGAGGGCATGACGTTCTCTTTGGTAAACACTGATGTTAAGAGACTTTTAGAGGGATTGGCTGTTTCCTGAAGGCAGTAGACCTAATTCGGGCTGGGACCTCAATGTGGTGCTATCAGTTCTGGCTCACAAGACATTTGAGCCAACAGCATCTGTGAGATATCTGCCTGGTCACGTAGAAAACATCCCTTCTGTTGGCTCTCACTTTGGTTAGGAGGTTCAGAGAGATCAAAGTATTCCCATCCAAACCTTTCATGGTGTTCCATATAGACAAGGTGGTGTTGCGGACACAACTTTTCTTTCCACCCAAAGTAGTATCTTTCCATCTCAGTCAGGAGTTTTCCCTGACTTATCTTCTTTCCATAATCAACTTTGTGGGCTGACAAGGTTCTGCACTATATGGATGTCCGATAAGCCCTTAAATTTAAACTGGTTCACAAGTCGGAGGGTCTTTGTGATTTTGGATGGTTCGTCCCCATGCTGGCAGGCTTCTAATGCTTACATTACTCTGTGGATGATTTTGTCCATTTGGAGGCTTATAAAGTACAGAAATTGAAAACTCCCTGGTGCCTCCTCACCCATTCAGGGGAAGTGAAGGCCACATGGGTGGCTTACTAGAAGCAGCTACCTTGCGATCAATTAGCAACACAGCCACTTGGTCTACCCATACCACCTTCTGCAACCATTACTGCATGGAGGCTAGCTCCAGGTCCTGTAGCTTTGGCCAGGCTGTCTTTTCTTCTAAGGTAGCTCAGGTGCTTCCTCCCATGGGGGTTAAATGGTGTGCAATTGCCCAAATAGTCTGGAAGAAAAAGGATGGGAGTTCAGAGTAAGCGGAAATTGCTCACTGTTGTGACTACTGCACTTCTAGTCATTAGTCCCCTTTCCTCAATAAGACCCTACACCCTGCCACCTGGAAAATTAGCTAAGGTAGTCGGAGCAGACGCACATAAAAAGGGGGTAGTGATGAGGGAGGGTGGGCTTCCAGAGCAGGGTGATGCCCGTGGCCACATCATGCACTCCTCCATATTTGAAGGGGAATGCATTCCTGAGGAAAGGTGACTATGGCGTAGGAGTACAGTAGTCGCTACAGGGAGTATCCTTTTCTTATTAATATACGCTTTAATAGTAATACGATACTGTGACATGGTAATATGATATTTCCCCTTCATTAGTTCTATTTGACATTATTATTTATTTACTTGTGTTTAATCACAAATGATTTTTACAAGATTCTTTGTCAGTCAGGTAAAAAACTCCTTAAAACATCAAAGTCAAACTGAAATTTACATCATGCACTAGAGTTGTTTCATGCAGTACAACCGCTCACAGACGCTGGAGGTTGGGGAAACCTAAATGCTGTTGAGGCGACTCAATTTTCAGCGCAGTCTTTTATTGGCTGATCTTTTTCAATGCTAGGTCTATCAGTTTAACAGTTGCCAAGTCCATCTTGTGGTCTCCCCTGATATCAGTTGATTCCAGAGAGTATCTTCATCCACCGTTAAAGCACCTGTAAGAAGTGGCAGCAGGTATACTAATCTGTGTTGTTTTTGGACATGACATCACCAAGTGTCTTAAAGTTTCGGGCTGGTCCGGATTTTTGAACAAGCGGCAACCATTCACCCCCGAAGATGATCTAATGGCAAACATTTTGTGACATTAGCAGATTTAATCTTGCTTTCATAAAAGTTTTCCGCATCATTTTGGGAATTTAACACAGTAATTTTGAGGAACTTTTTGTTGAATGTGGGCGGGAGGTGGGCTAACAGTTTGTTCTCTCTTGCTTTGTCGATTGTGTCGATCCAGTATTCTTTTTGCCGGGCAACCCATGTGTTTACTGCCTTGCATTTTTCGCTTTTAAATTCTTGAGCTATAACATTGTAAATGGGGAGTGTATCGGCTTGCAGAATTTTCCTGTATAGTTGCATGGCACTTTGATCCACAGATGCCGCCAAGGATAGGAGGCCAAATTCACGCCTAATTGCTGCCATGGAAGTTGACTTAGGTACTCCCAACACTGCCTTCCACACAAGGCCTTCCAATTTGGTCCATATTGACATGGGCATATTTAGTGTTGTGTCCATTCTGTAAATAAGCGAAGGTACTACTTTTGTCTTTTGGATGGATGGGAGAAGTAATTTATTATCGATAGATCTAGTTTGAGCTGTTAGCTGCTTTGCTTTTTCCCAAAGAGTTTTCTGCATCGTGGTTTCTCTAGCCAAACCATCTATTATCACTCATAGATGTTTGAAGTGGGGTACAACTTCAATTATCGTTTTGTCAAGGAACCAGTTTTGGTTCTTATTTACCTTGTTCTTTGTTTTATCCAGGACCAGTATTTTAATTTCCAGATTGTTTGCTTCAATATACCTTGAGAGATTAGTTAATTTCCGTTGTAGACTGATTTGGGTTTGGTCTATTAGAATCACATCATCGGCATATAGTAGTCTTGAGATAGATGTCTTTCCTATTTTGGGGGGGAATGCCCTTATCTTTGATTCAGAGTATTGATAATCTCCTAGAAAGGTGATAAAGAGAGCCGGGGCTAAAGGGCAGCCTTGTTTGACTCCTCGATTGGCTGATATTTCCTCTGACAGCGTCCCTTGTCTGTTCAATCTTACACGCATCTTTGTTTTTGCATGGAGGGCAATTATCGGGTCTAAGATAGATTTTGGACATTCCCAATCTTCCAATTTTAACCATAGTTTTTTCCGATCGATTTTGTCAAAGGCTTTAGATAAGTCGACAAAAGCCAGGTAGACTTTCGGAGCTCTTGCCTTGACTTTTAACTTCAGAATGTTTAACAGCAAGATGTTGACAGCTGTGCTTCCATTTTTCTGGAAACCCATTTGAAAGTTGTCAGTGCAAGGTGCATTTCTGGCTCATTTACAGAATAATGCCAATAAGGGTGTTGTGTAGATTTTTCCAATAATATCTAGGAGAGCAATTGGTCTGTAGCTCTCTGGGTCTTCTCTACAACCTTTTTTGTAGATTGGGACAATTACTGCCTTCAACCAAGTTTCGAGGATCATTTTTGTTCTTCCGCAATGTTCAAAAGTTTTACTGATTACGGCTGCCCATTCCTTTGAGGACTGCTTCAAATCAAGATTCGTCAGGCCGTCTGGCCCAGGGGCTCTAGAAGTTTTTAATTTGACTATCGCCTTTTCAATCTCCTCTGGATCTGTCCCGTCAGCCCATGTTGTTGCAGCTTCTCGATCGCTGGTTCGACTCCTGGCTTGTGGGAAGTCAAAGAGGGCTGCGAAGTGGGTTATCCATTTCAGTTTCGACACTGAGTTTGAAATCTCATTTGTAGGCTGTGTATTCATCTTTTTAATTAATGACCAGAAGTCACGTGATCTTTTTGTACTTAATGTTCTTAACATTTCTTCTGAATCATGTTGGTATAAGGTAAGTCTGTGATGTTTTAGCCATCTGGTATAAGCCTTTGATTCATTTTGCCAGGTCCACCATGCTTCTGCTGTGTTAGTTTTTGTTGCTGTTCTTTTCAGCTTCCGTAGAGCTTTTCTTTTCTCAACCACACTCTTATCATAAGTATGTTTTGGTTGTTCACCGTTTTTATGCCCTGCCGATTTTACTCTATAGGTAAGGTTTGTTGGTTATTTGCTAAGACGTTGTAGTTATAAGTCTTTTTTCAGTCGATTTCCCCGCCATGAAAAGTGTGGCAGATTGTGATCGCTGTGGTTGGTTCTTTGTACCTGGAAAGTACAGATGTTCGGTAGTAGTCCCTGACTTACAAAAATATAGTCAAGTGTCGCTTTGGAATTATAGCGTTCCCAAGTCGGCATTGTTTTTTGATGCGGAAACAGTGTTGTGACGTTGTAGAGATTTCTAGGGCTGATTAGGTTTATCCAAGCCTTTCCTCTTTCTTCCATTGAGCCCTGTGGCACAAGCCCATTAGAATAGTCCAGGTGTTCGTCACATTTTGCATTAAGATCTCCACATATTATGTCAATGTTTTCATAATCTGCATAAATCTTGTCAATCATTTCCGTTTGCGTACAGAACGCTTTAGTTGTTGTTCGTTGGGGATTCCAATAGAAGTTTATTATCGCTAACTATGTGGTGTAATCTCTGTCAGATCCTGAAGATTTATGGACCCAAGATGTAAGACTGGCCAGCATTTCATATGATTCCTCCAATTTTTCTTTAGCAGTGATTCCCGAGCCTATTCGGATCGCTGTCAAGATCCCTGAGGATGGGCGGCCTAATAAACCTTTTGAGGGCGGTGATATTTCCACCATGAAGCCGTCCAGTGGTGGCTTTTCTACCAGCCATGTCTCCTGTAAACATAGGATGTTTTACTGTCCTAAGTTGACATCACCTATCGTTAAATGTGAATATCCTCTCGCGTTCCATGATCCCAAGGTAAATACTTCCCTGATGAGTGCTTCCGAAGGTTTTTTGGATACTTTGAGCGAGGATACTGAGGACAGCGGTCCTTGATATTTTCCTGCTTTGGAGCTTAAGGCTGATTTTAAAACATGTCCACAGGCCTCTTAGCGTTTTCTCATCTAATGACCTACTTGCGTTGTCGCCACGTGTTTTGTGCATTCTTTCTGCTGGTCCCTCTGATGGGCATGTAGTTAAGAGTTGACTTCTTTGACCATCTGATCTGGTGGATATTATTCGGGAGCGTTGGAAGTTCTTGTATCTTTTAGGGTCCTCGTAGGTCCAATGCCTCTCGTCATTTTCGAACCGTGGCCGCCTGTATCGCCGATCTTGTTCCGTACTTGAATTGTGGTTGTAATTGACATTATTTCCTTGACGATTCCCTCTTCGCTCATTTCTATACAGCTCCTCCGTCCTTGATGTGTAGCGATGTTTAAAATGCTCCACTTCTTTCGTTTTTAATACTTTATCGTCTTTTACCCTGGTATCTCGCAGTTCTGTCAATGTAAAGCCCAGATGTTCCATTTCTGTGTAGGCTGCTGCAGTGATTTCTTGCAGGCCATAAGGCTTAACGTGTAAATAGGCTTTTGCTATTTTGCCTCTGTGATCTGGTTAGAGTGCCAAATCCTCTGTTTTGATTTTCCTCAATGTGTCGGTTTTGCTTGTGATTTTCAATACTGTTTTTCTGTTTAGGTGCATATAGCCCTTGTTTTTCACTGCTTGTGCCAGTTTGAAAATCCGTATTCCTCCTTCCGGCCTGTCGCCTTTTTTTTGCCTAGGGTCAGACTTCTTGGATGACTTACACACTTCTTGTATTGGGCGCCTTTTCCCTTTCTCCCTAGACTCACTTGTGTCATCTTTGTTTCGCTGTCTGGGGGCGTTTGGTTCTTGAGACGCGGCGGACCAAATGTTGACGTTGTTTTCTGACCCCCTGCTATTTTTCCTTGAGGTCTGCCGAGACTGGTGCATGGTATCTGGACTCATTGTTTTCTTTTCCGCCTCTGATGTGATGTGGGAACTACCCTTTTGATTTCTCTTGCTTCGGTTTCCCAATGTTGGGTCATGTTCATAAAGTCTGAGTTTAACATAAATTTGTCTGCTGATCTAGGGGATCTTGTGAGGTCTACTACCTTATGGAGCCTTTGTGGGCCATCAATAGCGTCTGCATCCTTTGAGATTTTTGGACCTGCCGTCTTTACTTCTGAGTCATCTTTCCCATGAGTGGTTATGATTCTTTCTACCACCCCTTGATTTGCTAGCCTCAATGTAATACATTGTTTTTTCGTTGTTGCTTGCTTCCATGCTTTTTCTGTTTCTAGTGTGGTTTCAGTTAAAGATGCCACTCGTGTTTTTTCCTTTCATTTTGTTGGTTCTGCCGGGCCTGTAGACACTTCATTGTCAGAACTTTGTGTTTGCGTTTTTTTTCCACGATCTTAATTTGTTTGCTAGTTTCATCTTGGAGGGATTATAATACTTTTTCTAGAGCTGCCAGTTTTGTTTCCCATGTCTTTTGTTGATTATTATTTCTTACCTCCATTTCCGTTATATAGCCTTCTATGTAAGTCAATTTGGTATTCATGTTGGTAAGTACAGATGTGTTATCTTGTAAGGAATCCTTAATTGATTCATATAGTTTACAGAACGGTGGTAATGCGATGGTAATGGCCGACATAATTGTTAGCATGTCTGTTTTTTTTGTTTGGAGAGTCTTTTTGGATCGCTATAGATATTTCACTGAGTCATCTGTTCTTTGGCGAGGAATGGATGCTGGCCGGTCGCCTGAGAATCCGTGGCAAATCAAAAGTCGAATTATCAACTGAGTGATTAGGCTCTTCTTTTTCAATACCTGATATCACAAGAGGTGGTGGTATCTTGTTTCTTCGGGATTCTGGAATAGGATAGCCCGACTCTCCCTTTTTTGCTGGTACTTTGGGTTCTTGCCCCATGTTAAGATGCACTTTTGTCCAGGCATACCGCTGATCCCTTGCCAGCTGCTCCCTTTCCGTGCCAGCAGGTCTTGTTGGGGGTTCCTGCTCTGCTGAAGTATGTCTCAATTGTATATCAGAGTGATTGCTGACCTGCTCTAGCAGATTAACGTAGCCCTCTGATTGCCTCTGGGCATTGTCCTGGGCTTCTGTCTGCGTACTTGGTTCATCTATGTCTAATTGCATGATATCATGTACATCTGCTGTTTTTGCCAAGGTGGGTGCCAGAATGCAGGTGATTTTGCAAAAAGCCCAGCTGGTGAATCTTGAATGGCCTCCAGGATTTCCGCATCAGAAAGGTCCGTATCTGCATCTAATTTCCGTTTTTGGCATTTTGTGAAAAAGGCTTTTAATGGGCACCACATCAATGGGTTAGGTAAGCTGCTAAGCTCTTTTTGTATATTTTTGGTTGTTGAAGGTTTCTGCATGTTTGCTTTATGATCATGACTTTCTTGTTTTGATCTGTTAGCTTTCGTGTTTACTTTATTCAGTTGTTTTTTCAGTGGTTTACTTTTTTCGGTTTTCAGTGTCTTTACTCTCATTGTGGTCTGACCTAATTCTGTATCTTCATCCGCGTTACTCTTCTCCGAATCACTTTGTGAGCCATCATCTCGGTCTTGCAATACCAAATAATTTTTGGTGTAATTTGGGCTCATAATGCTTGTGACTTTTTGCTGAGACTGGGGTGCGGAATGAACCATAGCTGTTATACTTTTTCGATTTGTCATACTTCGTATGCTCAGAATTGCTGGTTCCAATGTTGATTTTGCGGTGCTCGCTTCTGGCGCATAGGAGAACGCTGATCCGTTTGTTCTGCCAGCACTCACCATCTTTGCAAGTTCGCTCTCCTCGTCTGTCTGCTGGACTGAGCCAGAGACCCAGACCAGAGGCGGAAGTATCGGAAGAGGATATCCGCCTCACACCTCATTGCTTAACCGCTCCTGCAAAGAGTCCTGCAGAGTCCGTCCTCCGACCGCCCCTATCTGAACCTCACTTGCCTCGGCGGTTTGCAGGTAACGGATCGCTCTGAGGGGGGTAGCCTGTCCCTGACATCCAAGGGCTCCTTGCTCTCTGGTGCCGGGATTGTGGACGCCACAGCGTTGGCTGCCTCAAAGGCTATGGGCGCTGTGTCACCTAAGGAGGCAACTTGCTGCGCTGCGGCGTGGACATCGCTGCATCAGATAAAACACTCTTACCTCCCTCTTGTGTTTGAGATTGTTCCGGGAGGTTCTTACTGCTTCTTAGTCGCCGCCTGCTCGTATCGGTCTCAGTCTATAACTCCATTCCTCAGCATTCAGCATGTCAGCCTTTTCTTTTTGTGGCCGCGGCGTCTTCAGGGAAGGTTCCATCAGCCCCTCACCTCCACTTCTGCCGCGGACTGCTGCAGACTGCTCACACCTCGCCTCCCAGCACATTATTGACTTGTCAGGAGTTCTGCACTTAAAGAATAATATTGTTCTTCTCACAAGGCAAATGCACTAATTTTGGGTGGGGAGTTAAACTTTTTCTCAATCGTATCCTTTTTTCATTTATTCTATATGGACGTTTTTATTTTTGATCTTTGTTCAAACAGCACACTTTTCAATAATGCCAATAAGTGTCATTTTTTTTAATGCCTGACTTTTTAAATTTTTTCTCTTGATTGAAAACCAAATTTGGAATCCTACCTGACCAGTTTTTAGGTTACATTCCTACATTGAGTATTTTATTAAGTACATTATATGAGAGTTGTTTTTGTTTATTTTGTCTGTTTGTCACCTTAATAATTTTGTTGTATGTGCCATTTTCAATCAGCTCCCAAGGATTCACTCACAGGCTCGATGGAACCGCATGCTGGTGATAAGGACGAGATGACACTCCTAAATGATATCATGAATGCAACGTCTTTGGATGAGGGTGACTTCAGCAAAGAATGGACGGCTGTCTTTGGAGATCACCTTCTCAGTGATCACTCTCCCATCTCTGGAAGTGGGGACCATGAAAAGACTACAGAATCTGGTTTCCTTCCTTCGCAGCTTTTAGACCAAAACATCAACATGAATGATTTGCAGTCATCATTGCATGGTAAGTGATGGTATTCTGTGATCGGATGTATTTATGTCACCAACTCAAGCGTAGTCAATCATGTCTTTTTCATCACTGCCACCCAACGAGTATAAAAACATCTGCAATTTCTGATAGTGATTGATGTTACAGAAAGTTACATTTATATTTTGTAAATTTAGACATGATCACTTTGTTATATGGCAGTTTACTTGGTGATTTAGGGAGTATTTGTGTTTTTTCTGCTCCACAAGTGTGCAGCTTTCCAGGATCACATCTGCCTTTGAAAATCCATTGTGAATGGATGCAGTAGCACTGCTACAGAATTACTAACCCATGTTCATTCCTCTTTGGGTTTTTACGTTGAGACCCTAGCATATTAAGGTAAATGGAAATAGAGGCATGTAAAGAGGACTAGAGGCATTTTAGAAACTCATTATAGGGAAGGCCAATGCTTTCAGAAAGAATTCCCTTCTAAAATGTGACTTCTGTTAAACTACTTAATAATTACAGCTATGTTGTCTCCAAAATTGTCCAGGCAGAATATTTATTTGGTATATCATTTATATTAGCTAAGGAACTCCAACCGCTTTAAAAATAAATGTAATGGTCACATCCTGCCAATATTGTAATCCTGTTCAACATAAACTGTTCACATCCTTTTATTTACTAGCAGCTAGGAAAGAACTTAACTCCCTCTGTAGTTAAAACTAGCATCAACAGATTGTCCTTCCCATGTTTGATAAGAACAATACACATTCTAGCAGTAATCCAGATCCAGTCCACCATCACTTTCATCAGTTTTACTTCACATATATGCTATACAAACCCTCTAATTTTACACACCATTGCTGTCATAAAAGGATTGAAACTAGTGTTGTCTTTATGCCCTGAGAGTGTATGTAAGAGAGCGTGTTTGTGTGTTGGTGTGTGTGCGAGCACCTCAGAGGGTGCTTTACTGTCTCCTAGATGGGTATCATGAGCAGTGTATTGGTTTACTGAATTATGGACTCTTTTTCCTAGGTTGATGCTCTGTCTGTGAAAACAGAAGGTGGAAAGGAAATGGTTTTATTGTTGAGGTTTTTCTTGTTTGGAGAGCCTACATGGGCCTTCAACAATACTTATAAAAATATAGTTTGCATATAGTAATTTTAATAATGGGGTGAAGAAAGCTGATCTTGATGTTGCAAGTCTGCACATGTTATGCCAATGGAAACTGCAACCAGACAAAAAATACATTCACACAGTCGTGCTAGACCAATTGCAGCAGTTTCAGACCATCACCCTCTGAAATATGCCATGGCTTCTTGTGGTCCACCGACTATGGCATACACTGTTGCACATGCTCCCATACACCCCCCCCCCCCCGCAAAGCTTACCATCTTTTGAACATGTGACTATGACCTATTCATGCCCAGAGTACACTTGAAGTACCAGTCATATTACTTATCATAACTTCACTCACAAAAACATAACTCCTGTTGCTAGAACAGAACAAGCTGTGTATATTCAACATGCTTGGCACCTGCAGAAAAACTATTTTTACATGGGTAAGCAGTGGAGTTGCACACTTCTTATCCTTCAAATTTCCTATTGCTGTTGCAGGTATTAGAGTGGCGGCTGATGAGGAAAGAAAAGAAATGGAAGCAAGCACACACTCTGCAGTCACTGAACTCGGAAGCAGCTGTTTTGAGGTAGTGACATGCAGGCCTGTTACCACAGCCACACCTCATAAGTCATCAGCTGGATCTGCCCCCTTACTAGTGCGTAATGACAGCACCATTGGTGAATCACCCACCTCCTCTGTGGTAGTGTGGGTAGAACCTCCTTCACTGCCATACCAACCCTCAGGATCATACACAGATGGGATCCTGCAACAACTATCCCTGACTGACAACTTTAACGCTCTTCAAAAGGAGGCTGACCCTTTAGCAAGTGATTTTCCTTGTGGAGATGGAGTGCACATGAAAAGAGACAATGATAAAAGGCAGAAGACCCAGCTAGAACCAGTTGCCAATACACATAGACTGTCTGAGCTCATGTTAGAGCAGAACAACCTGCTGCGGCAGCAGGTGCAAGAAACCAGAATTAAGAACCGCCATGCTGAGGAGGCCATTGTGGTGGCGAAGCATGCCAACCGCCTGGCTAGGGAACGCAATAGACTTTCACAGGTTGCCATTATTCATGTTGCCGAGACAAATTGGCAAGTTGCCACTGCATCCCAGCAGTGGATGGACTCATGTTCCAATACCCAAAGAAAGCCCCCCTCTTTTGGTTGCCAAGGATCACTCATCAGCAGCTTAGCTATGTTAAACCTCTCATTGTGCACACAGATGACTGAATATCAGATGTCATCCAGTCAGCGCGTGCATACCAATGTAAACCTGCCCTTTGGAATGGAAGACATGTACACTTTACTTGCTTTGCAGGTGGCTTTGAGTATGGAGAGCACATCATTTTCTTCAGTGTCGGCTTTTAGCAGCCTTGGTTCGGTGACATTCGGAAATTGTGCAGCCCACTTGGCAACCTGTGCCAAAGCAGATTTGTTTCAAGCGCCATCGTTTGTGAAGAGGTCTTAAAAACAACAACCATACTTATTATGCAATTTGCTGCTACATTCAAAACAGTAAAGCTTAACAAATAAAGTCTGCATAGCTATGCTAGCATTTTGTTATTAAGTTTCCTTTTTTTTATTCATGAAAGGTACTTTACTTTTACTTTTTACATTTCATGTCCTCCATCCTATGCCTTCAGCCCCCTCAAGTATTGGCTTTGTCTTTGTAAACATCAAGGTGCTTGTTTACTTACAAAGTTGGCGGCTTTTAACTTGCTTCTCATGTCACCCCCTCTATTGTTTGCTCCTATTCATACACTTTATTCTTATCACTGCAGCCCATTCCACCCTGCCCTTCTAAATGTTTCTATCTTGGCCATCTTCCATGCTCTGAACTTCTACGTCCACTTAACCTTTGCCTTGTGGAATGCTCACTTCCTTTGTAACCAGGGCCATACTGTTCTTGACACTTTCCTTTGTCTCAGTTTACATTACCAAAACCTGGATCTCCCCACTCGGCACTGTCACACCTGCTGCACTGTGTCTTCTTTCTTCCTTTCTACACACCCCCATCCCTCTGGCCGTGGTGGGACGGGGGTGTGGGTTGGAATTCTCTTCTGCTGTTCTTTCACCCCTGCATTCCACAACAACCACTTGGTAAGGAGATTAGGGCCTGTTTGGTGCCTTTTTGGAGAGATATTTCAGTGTTTTTACTGTGATTTCCAGCCCTTTTATTTTTTTTCTTTAATCTGGACTGCTTCTAGGGTGCACTGTGTTTGTGGTCTAGTCCTTTTGTTTGCTTCTGGCCTTTTTCCCTTCCCCCCTCCTACTCTTCATTTATCAAGCACTGCTCCTAGGGCAGCCACTGCCCAGGCAGCCAGGCAAAGGGCATTGGCCAATGGTGCCTCCCGTTCGCCTTGTCCCTCATGCATGTCCAAAGGGCCATCGCTGTTTAAGGTAGAGGAAACCTCTCATACAGGTAAGGTGAATCTATGCTTACATGTTTCCCCTGCATTCAACGCACATAGCTTGAATAAATCTACTGACTGTGTGTGTCTGTACCAATAAATCTGTTTTGATCCTGATATATTTGCCTGAATACCTTAGCACACAGCTATATCATTGTGCTAGCCACATATGTATGGCTAATTACAGCCAACATCCGGCGCACAAAATGGTCCAACTCGCTGTTATTGCCAGTATACCGGAAACAGCCTTTTTTATACTCCTTTGTTTTTGTGTGCACACAACTGTTTACCTTGTAATATATGCCGCTGAATACCTATCACCGAGCTGTATTGAATCATTGTGTTCGCCTACAAAACCATTTTAATTGGCATAGCTAATTATACTGCTGACTTCATACCCAATAGCTGGACTGACTCTGCCTTTCCCTGAAATTTTAGCTAAATAGGTTTACTCCTTTTGGTTAGACTGCATGGGTAGCAATTGTCTATACTCAATCTGTGTTTACCATCTACTACATCTGTACAGCTAACTATATTGCTGAATGTATACATAACGCATAAGTTGCTAATCATTGAGTTAATCATCACAGCAATTTTGCGTCTAACCATACTGCTCACTGCATACCTAATTTGTGAAAGATTACATTTTTAAACCATGACACAATAAAACAATAAAACCTAACACATAGCTAAATGTCACTTACTAATTGCCTGCATACCAAGCGCATAACCACATACTCTGTTGGTGCCCACATACAGACAACACAGACCTAGTTTAAAACTTTGTGTTGGCCTCACACTTGTATGGCTTTTTACACTACAGCCATGCATATCTAGCATGTAACTCAATTATAGTCAACCACTACTGCTTAGTTGACCATTGTTTGGCCTACTACCTAGCACATGGCTAGATTAACTCAATTGTATTTATACAGGCATCTTTCTCCAGCATGGGGGTCTGGCATGGATTCACATGCTCATGAATATTCCCCGTCGTCAGGCTGGCAATCCTCGGTAAAGAAAAAATCAGTATCAGTTTCGTTTCTGATCTGTCTTTCTCAGTAGTAACCAATCACTGGTCTCTGGGTCATACTGCCCCCAGCCAATGACTGCCCTCTCCCTAAGCCCCGCCTCTGGCAGCCATCTTCAGATTTTTACTGCACGCTCAAGTGTTGGGAGTCCTCGTGCTTAGCTCTCGAGCTTTTGCTGCGTTTTCGTGCTTTTTCAAAGAGAATTTCTCATTTTTCGGTCCAATAGAGCCTCAAGCTCCACCGTCTCTACATCTGATTAACGAGGATCCGTGTCGGATTTTTCTACACCCCTCAAGGGTGAAGATTGTGTCGAGTTACGTTTCTTGGAGGATTCCAGAAGTTTCTGCGGCCTACCCGAACATGGCCCAGGAGAAAGGAAGCTTGACGTCTGGAAAGCTGTTCAGGGTCTGCCCTGGATGCCAGCTACAGAATGTGTTCAAGGAGGACGAGCATTTGAAATGTCTCTACTGCCTTCATGAGGACAAAACGCACGTGGAGAAGGACTGTGCGTTTTGCAGGAACTTGTCGGAAAGGACCATCAGGGACCGACACCTTCGTCTCTCCAACTGGCTGGAAGGAAGGAGTCCGTTCGGTGAGAAGAAGAAGTCAGAGCGGTCTTCTAAGTTCTGTGAGGGCGCCCCGGTGATGGGGGCCCAACAGAAGGCAAAGCACCGCGAGTCCACGGGCACCGGGAGCGCCGAACGGTTGGGCTCTTTGGCTGCCAGGCAGGGTGCGCCTTCCCCGGCACCATCAACCACGAGCCAACGCTCTGGTTCGGGGAAGAGGAAATCCGAAAACCGAGGTAAGCCTCTGGAGAGGCCCCGGTCGATCTCAAAGGATTCGGCCGAGGGGGAGCAAGGCCGTGACCCCCCCCCAAGGTGAAGGCTTCAAACGCGCCTAAAGCCGTGAAGGCCTTGATTCACGCGGCCAAGGCCTCTATCGAGGGAGTCACGGCGGCCCTGGTGCAGCCTGTGGAGACTACACCAGTGGAGGCGACATCGGGGCCCAGAGTCTCTTTGCCTCCGCGGAGGGAAGCCTCATTCAGACCTATGGAGAAGACCCCGTGAAGACCCTGGCGGAAAAAGAGGGGGGGGGGGCGGTGGCCATTGTGGACACGGACACAACATCCGAGGAGGAGTTGGCAGAAGTCCTAGAGGGCGTCGAGGAGGCCCGTCCCCACTGGAGGGATCCCGACGAGGGTGACAATGAAAGTGACAGCGGCACTGGCGAGGGTCCTAGGCAACCGTCGCTTCCGGAGCCGCAGGATAACTCGGTGGCCATTTTGTTGGCAATACAATTCTTATGTTCAGAGATAAGGACGAGATGGCCCTTACCACCGACAGAGGACCCGGTTTCAGGTCCGGCGGAGGAACCAGAGCCGGTCCCGGCGGGAAGCCCCTGAACAAGAGAAGACGGATCCACCCAGCCCCGCCTTCTCAGCCCTCGCGGCCTTTACCCACGTCCCCCGTCCCTGGGGATGACACAGGAACAGACACGGCCACGACGGGTACCGGCGACAGCGACAGCGGTGACGATGGGACGGAGCTCCCATCACCAGCCCGGGCCTCCCCGTCTGATGAGATCGTTCTTTCCACGCAATGATCGCCAGGGCATCCAAGCTTTTTCAGCTCTGCCCCGAGGAGGAGGAGGAAGGTTTCCTTTACCAACGGCGCGAGGCCAGGCGGAAGTCAGTCCTCGCCGTGCCTCTGCTGGATGACATCTGGGACGAGGGGCTCGCCATTCTCAAGAACCCTTCTACGACGCCTGCCAAGAAGGATCACTACGAGAAGTACCGGGTCCCTGACGTGGCCCCTCTGTGCCTTAGGGCACAACCTACCGCGGACTCGGTCGTCTCAGCGGTGGCCAAGAAGAAAGCGGGGGGGGGGGGGCGTCGGTCTCAACTTCAACTTCCCTGCCGGACGGCAAAGGGAAGAAGCTGGACGCAATGGGACAAGTCATCTTGTCGGCGGCAACAACGATTAAGGCGGGCAACGCCCTCGCAATTGTGGCCCGCTACAACAGGGAGTTATGGTTCAAGATCGCCCCCCTGTTGGACTTCCTACCGGATGACAAGAGGGCCGAGGCCCTGGAGATCTTGCAAGAAGGCGAAGTGGCATCGGACCACCCCATTACGGTGGCAACGGACCACCCCATTACGGTGGCAACGGACCACCCCATTACGGTGGCAACGGACATTGCCGACACCGGTTTCCGCCAGCTAGGCAATGGCGTTTGCCTTAGACGACGAGTTTGGCTCAAGGCAACGGATTTCCGCCAGGATGTGCAAGCCAAGGTGCTAGACATGCCGTTCGACGGGAACAACCTGTTTGGGAAAACGGTGGATGAGTCCCTCCAAGCCATCAAGGCGGACACAGAGACTGCCAGGGCCCTAGGCGTCCTCCGGCAATGGAGGCCGTCCTTTCGGAGCGCCGGAGGCAAGCAGAGTGCCTCCAAGGGATTCGGTGGTGGCTCCTCTATGTACCGACAAACGGCCCGTTCCTCGTCGCAGGAAGCCTATAGAGGATGAGGCAAGTCGGGGGGACCCCGCCGTCGTCGCCAGGGAGGCCAAGGCGGCAAGGCGTCGGTCTAGCAAGATTGAACCGGCAGCGGGGTCAGGCCCCCACCGAAGCACCCCGGTGGGAGGCCGGCTGGCGAAGTTCGTCAGCGTGTGGGAGTCCATCTCCACCGACCGTTGGGTGCTGGACGCCCTGGCCCAGGGGCACGCCCTCGAATTTCTAAAAAAAAGTGCCCCCGCATTCCACCCGTGGTCAGGAAGGAAAAGCACATCCCTCAACTACTCTTGGAGGTGAGGGCGCTGCTCAGAAAAGGTGCCATCGAGCTCGTCCTGAAGAGGCTCTGGGGCTCCGGAGTATACTCAAGGTAATTCCTAGTAAAAAAGAAGACAGGAGGATGGCGCCCCATCCTGGACCTGCGACGACTGAACAAGTACATCAAGGCACAGAAATTCCGGATGGTCACCCTCCAGCTGGAGGAGGGCGATTTCCTGTCGTCGTTGGATTTGGAGGATGCGTACTTCCACGTCCCCATTCTGAAAGGTCACCGAAAGTTTCTCAGGTTCGTGGTCCAAGGACGGCACTACCAGTTCAAGGCCCTCCCGTTCGGATTGAAGTCGGCACCCAGGGTGTTCACCAAGTGTCTTGCACCGGTGGCGGCGCGGCTGCGTCTGCAGGGGATCCACGTCTACCCCTACCTGGACGATTGGCTCATCCGAGCAGGGACAAGGGAGTTCGCCGTGGATCACACAGCAAAGACCGTCCAGCTGCTCTCGGACATGGGATTCTCCATCAACTTTCCCAAATCCCACCTGGTCCCATCGCAAGTCGCACTGTTTCTGGGAGCAAAGCTCAACACAGTGGCGCACCTGGCCTCACCGTCGGAAGAAAGGACGAAGGCCATCCTGGGCAAGGTGCAGCGCCTGCTGGCCACGGACGTGGCCAGGGTGAGGTCCATCAAGTCCCACCTCGGGACGATGTCCTCCTGCATATATCTCGTGCACCTGGGTAGGCTTCGGATGCGCCCTCTGCAAGAGTTCCTCGACTCCCGCTGGATCCAAGCGACGGGCAGCTTCGAGGACAGGGTCCCGCTCAACAAGACCTGACGAGCGATCCGGTGGTGGGGCACCCGCGCTCATCTGACGGCGGGCACAGACTTTCAGACCCCATCCCACCAGATGACGGATGCCTCCCTGGAAGTGTGGGGAGCGCACACCAGAGAACTTCACGCGAGAGGCCTTTGGCTCCCGGAGGAGAAGATGCTCCACATCAACATCCTGGAGCTCCGTGCAGTGTCTGGGCTCTCCTTTCTCCCGTCCCTCAAGGGCAAGGTGGTGAGAATATTCACCGACAACACCACCACGATGTTCTACATCCGGAAGCAGGGAGGAACCAGATCCCCAGCCCTCTCCAAGGAAGCCCAGGATCTGTGGCATTGGGCCGTCACCTAAGGGATGTTTCTGGTGCCCTTTCATCTGGCAGGGATAAAAAAAACACCATCGCCGACTCACTCAGCTGCGCTCATGCCACGAGTGGGAACTACTTCAGGATCAAGTGGATCGACTCTTCCAACGATGGGGGGAAAACCCCAGATCAACCTGTTCACGACAGCGAAGTGCCAGAGGTTCGCCAGCAGGTTTCCCCAGTCGAGCATGGGCTATGCTTTCTCGTTCCCCTGGGAAGGCCTGTTCCTTTATGCGTTCCCTCCGTTGCTGTTGCTGCTCCGACTCGTCAACCAGCTCAAGAGGTCCCAGTGCAGAATGATGCTGGTCGCACCGGCGTGGCCGAGGCAGATCTGGTTCCCAGACCTCCTGGACTTGTCTGTGTCCCCACCAGTCAAGCTTCCGGCGGACGCGGATCTTCTCTCCAGAGAAGGAGGCGCCATACTTCATCACGACCTTGAAACGCTGAACTTGCAGGCCTGGCTCCTGCAGCGCTAGACTTTGGAGGGTACGGTATCCCGGCTGACTGCAGAGAAGTCCTTGCAAAAGCCATGGCGTCCTCAACTCTCAAGTGCTACAGACATGAGTGGAAGAGGTTCTCTGTCTGGTGCCGTGCACAGAAGATTAACCCTCTATGGATTACGGCACCCAAGTGCTGCCGTACCTACTGTCGCTGGCCAAGGCTGGACTGGCTCATGCCTCCATCAAGATACATCTGGCTGCGATCTCCCTATACACCAGAACCACAGGACGGGCGTCCTTGTGGTCCCATCGCCTGGTGAAGGAATTTATGAAGGGACTGTTCCAATCGTTCCCGCCGGTGAAGGGCCCTGGCCCGGCGTGGGAACTCAACGTGGTGCTGACCAGGCTCATGGGGGCGCCATTCGAGCCCCTGCATTCTGCGCCGCTGAAATTCCTGTTGTGGAAGATTGCGTTTCTTGTGGCCATCACCTCCGCATGGCGAGTGGGAGAGACCCAGGCCCTATCCTGCAAGCCTCCATACTTGATTTTTCACGACACGAGGGTGGTGCTGAGGACACACCCCTCGTTTATGCCCAAGGTGCCGTCGGACTTCCACCTCAACGAGCCCTTGGTGCTACCTGTTTTCTTCCCGTCTCCTTATTCTCCGGCAGAGAGGACTTTGCACTCGCTGGTTGTGGCTAGAGCGCTGAAGTTCTGCGTGGACCGAACAAAGTTTTCGGAAGACATCACTGCTGTTTGTGAACTTTGGACCTGTGAACCAAGGGAAGGCTCTCTCGAAGGCTTCCATTTCCAGATGGCTCTCCGGCTGCATCATGCTTTGTCATCAGTTGGCAAACCGACTGTTGCCCGGCCGTCCGAGAGCCCATTCGACCAGAGCGATCGCTGCTACCACGGCATTTTTGTCTGGTGTGCCCCTGCTGGACATCTGCAGGGCTGCTACGTGGAGGTCGATGCACACCTTCACGAGATTCTACTGCGTCGACCGGGATTCCAGGGAGGAGTCCAGAGTCGGCCAGGCAGTGCTGCGCAACCTGTTCGCTTAAGGTGAGCCTGGTGGGGAGATAAGAGATGCTTAATGTTGAGTTTTATGTAATGGTTAATGTTGAGCCTTGCCACCTCCCGTGGTTGTGCATGTATACTGCTATGTATTCTTATATTCATGAGCATGTGAATCCATCCCAGACCCCATGCTGGAGAAGGAAAAAGTTACTTACCTGTAACTGTTGTTCTCCAGCATGGGTCTGGCATGGATTCACATGCAAACCCTCCCTCCTGCCCCTGTACGGTTCTTCACTTGGTCATACTGCCACTTTGCGTGCTACCAAATTTGAAGATGGCTGCCAGAGACGGGGTTTAGGGAGAGGGCAGTCATTGGCTGGGGGCAGTATGACCCAGAGACCAGTGATTGGTTACTACTGAGAAAGACCGATCAGAAACGAAACTGATACGGATTTTTTTATTTACCGAGGATTCCCAGCCTGACGACGGGGAATATTCATGAGCATGTGAATCCATGCCAGACCCATGCTGGAGATCAACAGTTACAGGTAATTAACTTGTTCCTTAACTGTTTAAATTAATATCCATACATGAACACCTAGCTAGCAGCCAGATTTGATTGTGTGCTTACCTGTATACCGAACAAATTAGCTTTCTCATAGTGCTTTGCTTATAACATCTGCATGATAGGTTAGCTGACTTCTACACCTGGCTTACTACTGCATAGCTCCATGTGCCCACATCCCTAATAATTAGGGAGTTTTGAATACTTTTTTGTGCCTCCACAATAACTGCAGACGTATTACTGCTCCCTATATTCCTAGTCCCACCTATAAACCCTAACTCACTGTATTATCCCCATAATAACTGCATAGCTTGTGGTATTTCAACTACACCCTCAACGCATAATTGGTTGGACCTACTGCATGAACAGACAGCACCAAGTTAAATCAACACACTTATTATACCTAACTGAGTCGAACATAAGGGTGGCATGATTTTGGGTAAAAACCTTTGATGGAAAAAGGGTTAGAAAAATACATCTGTCCCTAAACTAAGAGGGGTTTCACTGCCTCTAAAGAAACAAATGAAAATATAAGGAAGTCCTAAAAATAAGAGTCAGTCCCTGTCATGTCCCAAGAAAACCTACTTCTGCCCCCAACATTGATATACTACTAAAACTGTACGAGGAATGCCTTTACTTCAAAAAACAGTGTCCTTGGTGTTCTCAGTAAACAGAAAAGTCTCCAGGCTCGCTGGTAAGTGATGCAAAAACAATCTTCCAAAATAGCAAGTTCCAAAACTAGGGGATGCTCCTTTCCACTAGGTTTATTATCGACTCCTTGAACTCATAAGGACCGACAAGGCCCTGCAGTGGTGAAGCCTGCGGCTGGGAGAAGGGCACAGTGTTGGAGAGTTGAGTAGGAGGATTTTATTTATGTTCATTGATTTTTGGTGGAGTCCACACCCCCTTGAACTCAGAAGGACCAACCCAGCCCCGAAGTGGTGAAGCCTGCGGCTGGGAGAAGGGCGTGGTGTTGGTGCCCCTTGGTGTTTGTGCCGCTGGGGGTTTGTGAGTTGCAGCAGAAAGTGTAAGCCTAGGGAGGACTTAAGCTGCAGATATTAGTCACTGCAATCAAGTGGCCGGCGATTGTTCATGCCCCCCACAAGCCCCCTGGAGCACAAGTAAGGTTGTGTTAAGGGGGAAACAACTGGAAAGGTGTGGGCCTGTTAAACATAAGGCTCAATTGTCTGAAGTAAAGCCCCATTAGTCCTTCAACCCTGAGTAAAGAGTGTCAGAGGGGTTTGCCTTGGAAGTGAAGTGTGCTAAAGATCATCTAAAGTTTGACCAAAGTTTGACCAAAGTTTGACTAAAGACTGCCGAATTCTTTTGAATTCTGATAAGATAGACTTGATTCCATACACTTTATCCTCTTTACAGTAAGGAGCAAGGGTGGAGCGGGAGTTGGACTCTGGTTGAACTCGGAGCCTTTCGGGCATGCCACGTTGGCAGATTTGCTTTGTCAAATTACTCAGGTTTGAAAATGGGTAAAAGACAGGGGCGCACGATCCGACTGGTCGTCTTACTGACTGCTGGCTATTGACTATTGTTTATACTTTTAAGTACTAAAAGCCTGGCACCCTTATCTGATAGAAAGTAGGGAGGGGGGTCAGTCTCTGACTGCCCTTTGAGCCGTCAGGCGTGCCTCGCTCCTATACAAGCCGATTGAGGGCTTTTTCATTTTCGGGTTGATTTTGGTATATGGACTAAGTTATCTGTATCAATTCATTGTTTCACCAGACTGGCACTTTGCAGAGTTATATAGTATCATATTGCACCCATTTGTTTCATCCTAGCATTTTTGAACTAAGCACCTTATTGCCTGGTAATCAGTTCATAGGCATTGCCACCAGCCTTCGTATTTTTTTGTTTTAGCCATATAGCCATATAGACTTTTGCACTTTACAAGCACTTTAAAGGCCAAGTGTTTTATTGGCTTTACCCGCTACCTACATGGGGAAAAAGGAAAACGCAGCATGAGGGGCGATCTGGGGTGTTGGCTAAAGGTGCGAGCAAATGAAAACAATCAAAAGTGTCTTGAGAGCCTGTTAAACGTAAGTCCAAACTTTTGCAACGCTCGCAGGACTCGTATCTGGATGTTGTGGCCAGCAAAATAGTGAATTGCATGAACACTGCTGAAAAAGACTCACGTAAGGTTGTTTCTGGCATAGGTGGGAGCATAGGGGGGGTGCACCTGTATTGCTCGCCAATAGTGCACGGACAGTAATTTATCACCAGTACAGCCGCAGAGCCAATACTTTGAACGCAGGTAGACGACGCAATGACTTACAACCACACGCACACTTGGAGAGTAAGTAGCACTTATACGGCTATTTATTCATAGTTAGGCATATATACAATACAAGCATAGATCAGATAAATCATAGGAAAGACAGTAAATTAGCAATAATACATCACCATGGGCGTAGCTTGACAAAAACCTCATCTTGCCAGAAGCGGCTGAAAGACCCCGATAACAGCCAGGCCGAGAGCACAACAGCCCACAGGTATGTCGGACCGGAGCGTCCCCCCTCCGACTGAGGTCTTTGTGCTTATCCCGTCTGACCGTTGAGGGGTTCCGCATATATGCCCTCCTCAACAAGGGGTGGCAACTTCTCGAACCTTCTGGCAATGCGCTTGCGCATTGATGGGTGACCGTTGGTTGCCAGCTGGGTCAACCGACAGTAACCTCAAGGAGCAAAGCGCTTCCCTCTCCTAAACGCCCCGGAAAACAATTCCATAACTCATCTCAAAACCTTGGCGCAAGCATAGCAAACCAAAACAAACCTTGTTATCAGGTACCAGCCGGCACCTGCGGATCTTAGCTTTCCCAGCGCCATGTCCTTGGCTGAGAAGGCCTGCATTCCAAACCCATCAGCGAATAACGTTGAAAACATGTTTCGCAAAGCAAGTGCAGCTTTCCACTGAGGCATGGATAAATATCCATTATGGCTCTGAGTGCCCCCAGAACGCACTGCGCACCACGCCATGTTTTAGCTCGAACACCACAGCACCCTAGCAGTTAATGGGGATGAGATGGGTTGTGTGGATGTGTTGGGAGTCCCAGAATGTAGGGAGTCTAATGCAATTACTCCCCAGGTACGGATGGGGGGGGGGTTGCATAATCACAGGACTCTCTCCTAGGAAGGAAAGTTGTTAAGGATTTAGCTCTGAAAGGGAAAAGGGAGAAGTTAGGCCTAGGTAGTGGTGTGAGAGAGGTTAGTACGCCCTTGGCGAGTAGTCCCGCAGGAGGGGGTTTTGCAAGTCAATTCCTCCTCTGGGGGTAGGGGGGTGATCGGCTTTGGTTGGAAACTTTGTTGGATGCTAAGCTTAAGCCCCTCCAGATTGTTCTTGACTCACTACAGGCCTTTAAGGCGGGGGTCATGAGCATATTGGCTATCCTGAACAATCAATACGAGCGCTAACTAAAAAGGCTGATGGAGGGGCAGGAACTGTAGCTGATGAGAAGGTTGCCCAAGAGGGTGAGGCGAGCAATTTGAGCAGTGAGCCGGGTATAGAAGCTGGTGGGTCGACAGTACCTGTAGTTGTGAAGGAAACTACCCCTAAGCCAAACGGCTAGTACCAACCCTTTTGAGGAACGGTTGGAGTGAGTTAAGAAGGTCTCGGGCAGGGCTTTTTGGGGCTGATTTGTCTACAGGTGTGTTGGATAAGAGTATTTTGAACCTACTGCCTGCTGCAGCGCCCTTTGTGGGGATTATCATGGGTGTACCAGGGCTTCCTAAAAAAGGATTTGAAAAGACCATTTGACTAATGAATAAATAGACCCATTGGATTAATACTAATCTGATTGGGCCTAATATTGACCCAAGCCTTATTTTAATGGCAAGAAGGGTAGGCTGGGTCGGCCCAAGGCCCAAAAGTATGGGGGGTGGGGGGCTGTGTCGTGTCCTTTTCGGACCCAGTGGTGGTTAGTTATTTGGTTAATTGTAACCTCTCCAGAGGTCTAAAACCAAATGGCTATAGCCTTCACAGCAAGCTGGTTCCGTTGGATTTATTCTACTCTTGTCTATGGCATCTATGGAGTCTTGTATGTTATCCTGGAATATTCTTAGGGCTTAGGGGGAAGATGGACATGGCATATATTGTTGAGTTTTTAAAAGCTCATTTAATTTTAACATGTTTTTGGCATTTATATAAATACAACCATGCATTTCAAGGTTCCATATCCAATTCACATCTTGCACTTACATCAATGTATTAATAACGGTTAACAAACAACAACTTCCTACACGTGTCTTACATTGTGCACGTATTGTCAGTTAGTGCGAGCTCATCATGGTCTGGGGCCCAGTTTATTCTTCCTACCATAGGTTCTCAGGATGGCCATTGTTTGTGTGGGTGTATTAGGGTGACCGCCCGGTCAAAAATGAGTATCTCTTGCCTTCACCAGTAGGTTCAGGGGGGTTTGTCATCAGATGGGTGGAGCATGTCCCAAACCAGTGCCTGCCAAGCCGCACACTTATTACTATCGGGCTCCGATCTACTAGCCCCTTCCATCCACACCTTGGTCTCTGCCTCAGCCCAACGTTCAAACTCCCTGCGCCATTTTACATATTGTGGCCCCCTGCAGATTTCCAAGCCATGGCGATAGTTCTCTTGTCCAGTATGCAGGCCATGTCCATGAATTTGACCACGTGTTTATATTTGCTGATTCTGGGGTATACTCCAAGCAAGCATTCCTTCGGTGACCACTCGTATCTTGCTATTCCCGCCTCCCGGCAGGCCTGTTCTATGCGTACCCAGAACCCACGCACACACCCCAAAACATGTGTATTAAATCTGCTTTCCCCGCCCCCGCACCATGAACATTGTGAGCTCACATTCTTATTGAACGTGACTATCCTGTGCGGGTTCATATATGTGCGGTATAGCACGTTCAATTGTATCAGCTTGAAACCGTGGTTTCTCAACACTTCTTTGGGGTACCCCAGTATCCTCTCCCATTCCTTCTCCGTTATATCCGTGCCCAAGTCTTTTTCCCATTGCTCTTTCAGTGCTATACCCTTGGGGTTGGGTGTGTCTATTAGCATGCTATACAGTCTGGGTACCGGCCCCCAGCCATCGCTCAAGTTCTACATCAGGGTCAGCAATGGGCGGCTGGTGGTTCCTCAGGCCAACCTTCCCACTTTTCTCTGGCCGCCTTTTGGACTCTTTGGTACCAAAGAAACAGCCTGCCCGGTACATCCTCCTTTTCCTGGATCGAGTCAAACTCCCTGAAGACCCCCTTTTCATATACATCGCCCCATGTGTATATTCCCCATCTCTCCCATCTTCTCACTACCGCCAGGTCTGTGCTACCCTTGCATGTGTCTGCTGCTATTGGCACCTCCGGTGGGTAGGGGTTTACAGGTTTCAGCAGGGCCAGTGCTCTCATCCATATCTTCCTTCCCAGTACCACCACCGATGGGTTGTGTTCCAGGCCGCCTTGCGTTACCCACAGTACTTCTTTTAGTTTAATAGGAGCCACTAGTCCTTGCAGCAGTTCAGTTTCTGAGGTGGGTTCGTCAGCCAGCCATTTAATTATGTGGCTGAGTTGGACTGCCAGGTAATACCTTTCTAGGTTTGGCAATTTCACACCTCCTCTATCGTACGGCAGGTATAATGTTGCGAGCGAAACCCTGTGGCGGGCCGTGCCCCACAAAAACTCTCGGAGCAGCGCTTCCAGTCAGCGTAAGAAGGACGCCTTAATATAGCAGTTCACGTTGTTGAAGTAATACAGGAATCTAGGTAGGATAATCATTTTGGTGATGGCTACCCTACCCAACAGCGGCAGTTTAGACCAGAATTTCATGGATTTCCTTAAACCCTTCACCATCATTGCCGTGTTATGTTCATGTATCTGTTCTGGTGTATGTCTTATGTTTACCCCCAGGTACTTGAACGAGTCCAGCTCCCATCTGAGTCCCACCACCGGTAGTTCTCTGACACTCCTCCCCCTCAGCCCAGCTATCGGGGAAAATGCAGGATTTAGTTCTGTTGAAACTGATTCCCGTCACTCTTGCATAATTATCCAATATATCTAAGATCACTGGGACATTTAGATGCGGATCTCTCACGTACAATAACAAGTCGTCCGCGTAGAGTGATAGCAAGTGTCCCACTCCTCCAACCCAGGTGCCAGCATCCAGGTATTGCTTCCTGAGCTATATTGCTATCGGCACCAGTCCTAGCATGTATAGCATTGGGGACAGCAGGCAGCCCTGTCTAGTTCCCCTATTTATGTCCCAAATTGATGACCCCATCCTCCCAGTTTTTACCCTAGTTTTTGGGTCCGTATACAGTATTTGTACCCATTTAATTAATTTTTCCCCGAATTCCTTTAGTGTCGCCACCAGCCACTCCCAATATATTGAATCGAACGCTTTTGTTGCGTCCAGGGAAAGTATAGCATATTGTGCCTGGGATCCAGCTGTCTATGCAAGGCTGTGCTGCAGTCTGCGTAGGTTCAACGCAGTGCTATGCTCTGGTATAAAACCGTTTTGATTGCTGTGGATTATACCCCCCCATTACCCTGCTCAGGTGCTTGTGGTCAGGATCTTAACATCGTAATTCAGCATTGCCAGTGAGCGGTAAGAATCACATTCATACATTGGTTTGCCCGGTTTGGGTATTGGTATAACCAGGATTTCTCTCATGGACTCTGGTAATACCCCTTTTGTGTATGCCTCTTTGAACACCTCGCGCAACACCGGAGACAGAACTGTCTCATATCTCTAGTAGAACTCCGGGGCGAGTCGGTCACTTCCCAGCGGTTTGCTTGAGGCAAGTGATCTTATCGCCTCTGATATATCTTCTGCTGTTATATCTGCCTCCAGTGCCTCTTGTTGTGCTAACCCTATTTTTGGAAGACCTATTTCCTCTAGTGTGTCTAGTATGTCCACCTGGGGCACCTGATGGTCATGGCTGTAAAGGCGGGAGAAAAATTCCAGCTATATATCGTTAATCTCCTGTTGCGATTTGTGAACTGTGCCTATTGCATCTTTAAGTTCTGTGGTCCAATGTCGTGGATGTTCCCTTCTGCACAGCCACACCAGTAGCCTGCCTGGCCTGTCACCCTCTGCGTGCACTTTGGTGGTTTTAACTGAGTAGTCGAACTTAGAGAGCCATCCCCATGCCTCCTAGCAGTTCACCCCCTCAACTGTCCCAACTCTAGCTCCTCCTCCAGTGTCCCTTCTATGTGGGACTCTCTGCATTTTATTTCATCTTCCAGCTTCTCTAGTTCCGATCTCAGTGTTTTCCGATGCCTCCCACTCCAGCAATAGCCTCACAGCTCACTACCATCTTCATTGCCTCCCAGACTGTGCCCCATCTTTCAACGCTACCCACGTTTCTCTCGACGTATTCTTTTAGTTTTCCTTGCAGTTCTTCATTGAAAGCCTCATCTGTTAGGGCATCGGATGCCATGCACCAAAATGGTTTGGGGGATCTAGGGCCCTGTATTTTCCAGATCATCAGTAGTGGTGAGTGGTCCGACACTGACCTACCCAGGTATTGTGCCGATTCTATTTGTGTCACATGGTCTCTGGCCACAGACAAGTAATCAATTCTGGTGTGTAAGGTGTGTGGTGAGGAAAAGTAAGAATAACCCCTATCTGTCGGATGCAGTTCCCTCCACACATCCGCCAGATCCAGGGCACCTATCAGCGTGTTTAGTGCCCCCATTGCTGCCTCATTTCTGGTTGCTGTTGGTTTAGACCTGTCCAGCTCCCAATCTCTCACACAATTAAGATCACCACCCCATATGAAAAAACATTCTCGGCATTGGGCTAGCTTGGCACCCAGTACGTCTCAGTGTTTCAGGATCCCATGATTGGGGAAGTGAGAGTTTATTATACACACTTCCACCAGTTCAACCCATCCCCTTAGTATCAGATACCGGCCCTCCGGGTCTGCCTCCCAACTCAGCAATTTAAAGGGAACCACCGGATCTATCCAGGTGAGAAGCCCCCAAGCATATTTTGAATAGGGAGCACCATAGCACTGTCCATCCCAATGTTCGGCAACCACAGCCATAGATTGTTGGTCAGGTGGGTCTCCTGCAACACTGCAATAGCCACCCTTTTCCTGTTGAGGAATGATTTCACCCGATTCCCTCGCAAGTACGTGCCCAGTCCCTAAACATTCCATGTCAGTACCTTAACTTCATTGACCATACCAACTTTTGAACCCCCCCTAGCTTGACCAATTTCTCCACACCCCAGACAACCCCCGCTCCCTTACATTCACCAAATAACTTGTATGCGCATTCTTTGGCACATGCCTCGTCTAGTGTAGGATTCAAAACACTACACACCAAACCAAAATACTGTGCTCAGCAGCCACGTTCCAACTGCGGCGCTCGAGCCCCCCCCCACCTCTGCTTGACCCATACGGGCCATGGCGTGTTGGCTATACGGCGTCAGCAACTGGCCAACGCAGAACAATTTGTAGGGTGTGTCTGTTCGCTCTGATCGAGGTTCCGGCCTCGCCCCTGCCATATAATAGGACAAAATACTCCACTGCTTCGTCACCGCTCACCCGCAGGCCCTTCCATTGCTGTATTCATCTCACTCCCCACCCCCTCCTTAGGCCGGCCACTTCTCATGTCGCTGCCTCTTCACCAAAGCTACACATTCCCACAGACCAGCTTCCTATCCTCTTTGCTAAGAGTGAGTATTCACAGATTCCAACACATTATGTCATGTTCACCCCCTACTCAAAAAGGAGCGATTAACCATGTGATTTATCAAAAATATACATATTTTAATTTTTTCAAAAAACATTACACTTAACAATCATATTCCAAAAAATGTTTTGGAACAAAGACACCATCTAGAATTCATTCCTATGCTTGTATGTGTATTATCTACCTGGAACAACAATTCATATACCAGACCCCTTCTATACCACACTGCAGGGTATATATCTTAACCCTCAGTGGTGTGATTAATGCCCCTCCTGATTTCTACGGGCAATGAGGCTGTGCCAACACTCTGACCATGTGTTTCTAGAACCAGCATAAATCTCTATTTCAACACAAACGTATACAAGAATTCATCCCTAGTATATATTCTGCTGGTTCTGTCTTCAGGGCACTTATATCTTTCTTGTATTCTTCCAGTTGTCACGCATAACGTTACGTGCTACCAGCCATAGTTCCAATATCTCTAAAAAATACAAAATAAAACATAGACAGTCTAAAACACATGGTTATGTCATTTAAAACATAACATTTCATACATTGAATCTGTACCAACTTCATCTCTATTCTCTAATATCAGCAGAGGGATATATTGCATCGTGATCTCTTTGTACACCACTAGCTTTTCATTTCTTAACATGCATTTTTTCAATACTTAGCATATCCCAGTCTTTCTCTGGGTACCATTGTCTATGGCTGGTAGCACGTAACGTTATGTAACAACTGGAAGAATACAAGAAAGATATAAGTGCCCTGAAGACAGAACCAGCAGAATATATACTAGGGATGAATTCTTGTATATGTTTGTGTTGAAATTGAGATTTATGCTGGTTCTAGAAACACATGGTCAGAGTGTTGGCACAGCCTCATTGCCCGTAGAAATCGGGAGGGGCATTAATCACACCACTGAGGGTTAAGATATATACCCTGCAGTGTGGTATAGAAGGGGTCTGGTATATGAATTGTTGTTCCAGGTAGATAATACACATACAAGCATAGGAATGAATTCTAGATGGTGTCTTTGTTAAAAAAAAATTTTTAGAATATGATTAAGTGTAATGTTTTTTAAAAAAAATAAAATATGTATATTTATGATAAATCACATGGTTAATCGCTCCTTTTTGAGTAGGGGTGAACATGACATAATGCGTTGGAATCTGTGAATAATCACTCTTAGCAAAGAGGATAGGAAGCTGGTTTGTGGGAATTTGTAGATTTAGTGTTTAACCATCCTCACCCGCCCAGCCCCTAAAAAGAGGACTTTGTGTAGCTCACAAGTACGGACTGCCTCTTCACCTCCATCCAGATTGTTGTGTTCCATCCACATTGTGGCCGCCGCTGGTGTTTCTAATAAAACAGATCGTCCTTTATAGATTACTTTAAGCCTAGAACGATCCATCAACATGTACTTGAGGTTCAGTTTCCTGAGCTTTGTCTTGATTGGCACAAATTAGTTCCTTACTCTATGCACTGCGACGTGTAGTCCGGGTATATGGCTATATTGGCGTTATCTCGTCGGATCATTCCCCACCCCTTCTTTGGAGAATTTCAAAATGGTCTCCCTATCACGGAAGTTCAAAATCTTTGCTATCATGGGGCAAGGGTGTCAGCCCGGCGGCAATCTTTTTTGCAAAGATCTATGGGCCCTTGCCACTACAAACCCCTGTGATAGGACTCCTGCCCCAACTTCCTGCAATATCAGGTTCTCGACAAAATCCGTTGGGTTAGATCCTTCTATTCCTTCTGGAATTCCCAGCAGGCGTACATTGTTGCGCCGGGCACGTCCCTCTGCTTCTTCGGCCTGGGCCTGAAGTGCCGCATTTCTCCTCTCCAGCTCTGACAGCCGCTTTTCTAGGTCTTTGGTAGTTTCTGTCGTTTCTTTCTTCCGTCGTGACTCTCTGTGAGGTTGCGGACATCTTGTTGCATCAGTTGCACATCGGACTTGACCTCCTCAATTTTTGTGTCTATGAAGGATCTTAGGGCTGCAATTGCATCCAGCACCTGGTTCACTTTATTGACAGCCTCCTTGTCCGATTGCTCGCTTTGTGCCTCTAAGCCAAGCTGTGGCTGTCCTTTAGGCTTGACAGCGTTGAGAGTCCATGATCGTAGGGTCCTTCTTGTTTTTAGTTGAAGGCATGTCCGCGATAGCACTGGAGGGGCTACCTGGTGGGTACTGTCCATTAGGTGGCTGCACTACTGTTCTTATGGTTGTTATCCCTCATGTGGGGGGTCCCTCAGATCAGTCCAGCGACTTGCCACAAGGGCTTTTGGATTGTATGCACTAGGGTCTGTGTCTCACCCCCCAAGCCGTGTTCCGTGGGGGTTTCACACTCCTGTATGGAACCAGGGCGTCCCGCTGATGGTGCTATTTATGCTAACCCCGTCCCCATATCTGGGTTGTGTTGTAGTTGCTTCAGCGCAATGGGTCGTGGTTTTCCCTTGCTCAGGTCAGGGTAGCGTCCGTTCTGTGCCCAATTCCCCACCTATTTTGACAGTGCCCTCGGGGTGGTGTCCCTATGATGGTTGCTGCATTGGCCACTTGCCTCCACTATCTGCGTTCCTTGTCACGCTACCCCTGTTCCCCGCTTGATGTTGGGCTTGACCCGCTATTCGTTACCTTCACGTAGGTGCCGCTTCTAGCGGACCCTGTGTTCCGGGGACACCAATAGCAGGATTACCGCTTCTGATATTGCCTCCTCCTTCTGCTGTATCCTGGCCTCACACCCCAGGTCCTCTCCACGCAGTTCGTTGCACTTGTAAGGCCTGCAAGGAGCCACCGCTGCGCGTGTGCACTTGTAAGGACTGCAGGGAGCCACCGCTGCGGCCCTTCAGCTTTGCATCCCTTCAGCCGCTGGGTTCCTGTTAGGGTTTGGCTCTTGTGCTTGCATGTATGCTGTGCCAGGATGATGGCATCATCAGAATGTAGGCTGTGAGTGTGGAGTGTGAGGTTAGAATGTTTGGAGTTGAATTGGTTCTAACCCATGCAGTTACAATATGTGAGCCTGGGTGGTGGGAGCCAGTGGGCTCTTGTTCCTGTTACTCTTGATATCTCAATTACTTGATGACATCTGATCCTGTAACTAAGCAGCTAATAAAGTAACCACTAAGAGTACCTGACCTGTGTATCCTGAGTGTCCTTGATGAGTGAACCCTATGACCAAGGGCTGGTCATAACAATTGGCGACAAGGATGGTCCAAGGTATGTGAAGGAGGATCTTTGAGTGGACAGCTGGAAGCAAAGAGAAGCAGGTACCTGTGTGATGTCATGTCAGAGAGGAGAAGAGAGGAGACTCTGCTGCGGGGGGTGCAGGCAAGAGGACAAGGTGACTGTTGAGAGAGAGGGAGAGCCCACTGCCCCCCATGGACTGTTAGCACCCACCACCCAGGGCTGTTTGAGGCAGCCACCCAGGGCTGTTTGAGGCAGCCACCCAGGGCTGTTTGAGGCAGCCACCCAGGGTTGTTTGAGGCAGCCACCCAGGGTTGTTTGAGGCAGCCACCCAGGGTTGTTTGAGGCAGCCACCCAGGGCTGTTTGAGGCAGCCACCCAGGGCTGTTTGAGGCAGCCACCCAGGGCTGTTTGAGGCAGCCACCCAGGGCTGTTTGAGGCAGCCACCCAGGGCTGTTCGAGACAGTCTCTCCCAGTAGACACTCTGGGAGATGAGAGGCTGTGTCTTAGTTGAAGGGGGTTTCTCTGCCCATAAGTTGTTGGGAGAGTGGTCCCCAGTGGGCTGAAGAGGGAGTTGCTCCATGTAGTGAAGAGGAGCCTGTGCCCCATGAGAGTAAAGGAAACCCTGCCTCACGGTTTAGTTGTGGAAATATTGACCCACATCAGTGCATATGACATTTGATCTGTCTTTGGCGTAAGGAGCCTACCGGGATGGAGTTGGGTGTTCATCCGTAATGACAGCTGGTACCTCAAGCAGTGGGGAGGTGGATGTGTGCTCTGCTATTGGTTGCGTTGGCTGTGTCTGGCCATTGAAACTTGCAGAGCTCTGTGGCGTACGGAGAACAGGAGGCGACTAATGACGTCACTCCTCACTTGCTGGGTGATGGTGATCAGATGGAACTGTAGTCGGCCCCTGTGTTCCTGCCAGGAATCCTGTTGCGTATGGAGCTGCAGGCGCTGGGTTGGCGGCGCAACGGAAAGTCTGATGATCAAGAGTGGTGCGAGCACGTCATTTAGAGTAAAGGACCTGATTGTGCGTCTCCATGTCATCAGGAAGTCAATTCCGAAATGCAAAGTGGGTGAAGTGATCGGCGGGGAACAAGTGGTTTGAGCGCATCCCGCTAGAGAAGAGTACAACGCTGGGCGGGAGTGTCTGTGTGCCCATGAAGGTGGTGAGGCGCAGGGTCAACGCAGTTGTTGCCTCAGAAGTGCAGCCTTGCCACTGAGGTGTTAAGCAACCAGTGATCAAGTGAGACTCAGGGCAACTGTGATCGATCGTATTTCGTCTCCATTGTTTTATTGCAATTTTAGCATAGTTCATGCTGTGTTCTTCACTGAGATTTTTATCTTTGGATGCAAACCTGTTATGGAAGCGGACTGATGCCTGAGCATAGGTGACGGCACGTGAAGCATTCACTTCTTTACTTTCTGTTTTAGGTCTTAAAGATAATATGCAAGTGGTGGCAATTGTATAGTGTTGTGAGAAAAAGAGTGGGTGATTGTATGGCCGTTACTATTGCCGGGGAGTAATCCTGTTCAAATCATAATGTGGGGTTTGTGAAACGCAAGAATAAGGTTTTAGTATTTTGTGATGCATGTGATTTTTCGATGTAACAACTTTGAGGCATTTTAGGTTGTGAAGTTGCCTTCTGTTGGGTGGCATGGATTTTTAGGCTTGAACATAAAAGTTTGTTGTATCACAGCTATCTCACTATGTTTTGCTTGTGTGTGTGTGTGTGTGCGTGTGTGTGGTGTGAGATTTGTGGTTTTAAAGCACAATCGGAGTGATGTTATTCATTAATGTTTACCATAACATTTTGAGGCATTACAGCAATTAGAGTTGCCCGAGTATTGGCAACATGGACTTTTAGGTACTACAATTCTCTATGTTCTAATGTGTCTTGCAATATAATGTTTAGAATAATTATTTTGAGGCATTGTAAGTGTGATGTGTGGCTTGTGTGTTTGTCTATGCAGTGATGTATGTTCCAAGATTTCTACTAGGAGCGACTGCAGCGCTGACCTAGCAGCTTTACATGCTTTGTATAGGTTGATTGTTTCAGTGTCGTGGTTGTTGTTCTGAGTCTGAGTGTTTGGTGCATGACCAGTGGTAGGTCAAGGAACCTTGCGGGGGGTCTGTAAGAGATTTTAGAGGTAGTGCATGACTAAGGAAGCGTCAAGGAAGTGGTGGTGGTGTGTGTGTGTGGCCCTGCGAGGTCAGATACGAGTGTAATAGTGACCGCCTAGTATGGAAACTTGTCAGAGTTTTGATGGGTGTTAGTGACTCTGCGGGGTCCAGAGGTACTTAGTAGGAGACTAGTACCAAGCTTTGAGAAGCTTTGATGTTGTGGTGAGTTGTGGCTCTGCAGAGTTCATGTTGAAGCTTTGTGAAGTTTTTATGTTTTGGGTAGTGGCTTTGCGGAGCCCAGAGGCAGCTAGCAGGGGACTAGTGCCTAGAAACTGTGTGAAGCTTTTATGTTTTGGGTTGTGGCTTTGTAGAGCCCAGAGGCAGCTAGCGGGGGACTAGTGCCTGTAAGCTGTGTGAGGCTTTTATGTTGTTTTTGATTACCTTATGGAGTTGTTAGGGTCCAGGGATTTCACTTGAAATTCTGAAGATGCTGGTGACATTGCATCTTTTGTTTTCTCTTCTTCAACTTTAGGTTACTTCTGGAAAGGTTCTTGAGCTTCCTCTTGATCAATTTCAGAAGCCTGGCAACGTTTCATCTGCAGCTGTGTTCACTTTAGGGTGTTTTGTTTAGAAGGGCTCAAGTGTTTGGCCAACATTTGTAGCTAGGGCTAGTTGTGGTAGGTTTAGTGACAGCTTGTTGCCTTTGTTTATTGGTGTGAGTGGGTGAGTGATTGGTGACTTGATGTGTCTTTGTTTGCTTGCATTTCTGACTGGATTTAATAGCGGTATGAGTTGAGGCTGTGGTTCCTTGTTGACCTGGGTATATTGTTGAGTTGTTAGTAGGTGTCTTGTGTTACGATAGTACCTGGTTTTTTCCCGGCTTTGGGAGTTAGTGCTCGGAAGTGGCAGTCTGAGGTTCCTTTGTGGAAGGTGGGAACGGAAGGTGAATTGTGGTGTTTTGATAGGCTTTGATAGGCTTTGATAGTGTTTGTTGTGTTTGCCCGAGGTGGACGGTTAGTGCTTGAAAGTGGCAGTTTGAGGTTCCTTCGTGGCAGGGGGGGAACGGAAGGTGATTTGTTGTGTGTTTGATTGGTTAGGAGCGTTAGTTGTGGCGGCTGGGTCTGTCGTAGGATGTTAGTTACGCCTGTTGGTACAATTTCCCGGGGGTAAGTAGAACATGGTTGGAGTGAGGAGTGTTTTGTAAAATGTGTGGTAGTGGGTTGGTCTTTATGCAAGAGGAGGAGGTGTTAGGGTTGGCTTCCTTCTGGTGAGTTTGACGCGTGTTTGTTTGTTGTAGGAAAGGAGGTGTTAGGGTTTGGCTCTTGTGCTTGCATGTATGCTGTGCCAGGATCATCAGAATGTAGGCTGTGAGTGTGGAGTGTGAGGTTAGAATGTTTGAAGTTGAATTGGTTCTAACCCAGGCAGTTATAATATGTGAGCTTGGATGGTGGGAGCCAGTGGGCTCTTGTCCCTGTTCCTCTTGATATCTCAATTACTTGATGACATCTGATCCTGTAACTAAGCAGCTAATAAAGTAACCACTAAGAGTACCTGGCCTGTGTATCCTGAGTGTCCTTGATGAGTGAACCCTATGACCAAGGGCTGGTCATAAATTCCTTAGCCTTCCTTCTGCCAGTTCCCGATTGTTCGTCCTTGTGGGAACTCCTAGCTCAACGGCCAGTTGCTTTCCAATGCGTTTCCTTGCTTCCCTGCACACGTTGGCTACAGCACTCCCCTGTTGACTCAGTCTCTCTGCAATCTCTGCCTTTTCGCCTATGTGGGCTTCTTGCTCGGTGGGGCTGCCCTCCGACGTGTGCCGTTGCACCCACCTTCAGATCGCTTGACCGCCCAGTGTTCGCCTCTGGATCAGCACGTCCGCCCTTTCGCCTTGCTGCCGTTGCTCTGCTTCTTGCGCTGAATACGTCTTAGTTGTTCGTGACACTCAGGCAGTCACAGCGTGGGGTCCGGTGTGCTGGGCATCGCCCTCACCTCGATCTGTCCAGCATGCAGATTCATGCCACAGGCCGCAGTCAGTCTGCCGTATTGAGGCGCCTCGGTCTTATCTCGCTTCCTCGCCCGCAACAGTCGCTCCTCCTCCTCACTGCCGGGACGCGGCTGCATCCGCCATCTTGGCTGCACCAGATCCTCATTCGCTGACGTTTTTTACAGTAATCCTTCTCCGATTTCCGATTATATTGCACCCCAAGGCCAAGGAATCAGTCGCAGTCCCCGCAGGTGAGCTTACTTCCGTTCAAATAGCCATTTATAGCAGGTTTTTCAGGATAAAAAATGGATCTCGGCAGGAGCTCTGGTCAAACGCAGCCACACACCATGAGCTCAGGCCACGCCCCCTCTTAAAAGCTCATGAAGTAATTCTCCTTCAGGACACACCTGCGCCTTGGAGACCCCACTGCTAGACTGCTTCCTATCATTTGGGATTCGAGCAAAGAAAAATGCGAGAGCCAGATACTATGGGGGCCTGACAACCCTCATTAAGGCATCTCTTAATTGCAGTGTCAGGATAGTGGAGACCAACATGGACTACATACTGGTGCTTCATATCTTCCCTGTGAAGGGGAACCATTCATAATTGTGTACCTGTAAAATAGTCCACATAAAGATGAGGTGGATAAGTTACCAAGGGTTAAGGTTTTCATTGATGACCTACTGTTAAATAGGAAGCATCATAATGAGCACTTTATATGGGGCAGTGATTTCAACCTCAAAATGGGTGCAGGTTTGTCTAAGGATCTGTTGGATCCGTTAGTTAGAAGAACGGTCGTTACGCTTTCCCAGCCTCTGATGAAAGATGAACGGGTGTGTGCTAAGGGCCTCCAAATGTTCTTATAGCTTATATAAAGGGGGATGCGCACGGTTAATGGTCGTTTGGCACCCAACATACTGGGTCTTCTTACCTTTAACAATCACCAAGGCTCCTCGACAATTGATTTTTTGCATCTCTCTAGAATTGTGGAACACGGTTGAGTTTTGAAGCATTGCCTGATGTTAACATCTATCATCACCCGATCTGTCTGAAAGTGAAGGACATTTTGGCGGGCGGGCATTGGCAGGGGGCAGGTATCCGAGGTTCTTTGGTGTGTTTGGCAAAGGTGACTGCGCCCTTTACTAGGAGAATTAAATGGGATGAAATTCGGGATTCCAATCTGCACATAAATACTTTGTCTGAGATTATATCCCTAATCTATGATATTTTGGACAGCTCTGTATCCCCTGGGCTGGTGATATGACAGTTAATAAAGATACTGGGGGCCTTGACTCAAGGCTTTACAGCTCTTAGTAAGAGGAATGGGAAGTCACATTAAAGAGGGTGGTTTGATGGGGCATGAACTAATGCTAAGAAAGCACTCCTGAAGTGCCACTTTCCACCAGGATGGAAATTGCTCAGGCAAAAGCCGTTTATCAAGGGGAGTTAAAGCGCCGGAAAACAGAAATTGAAGGGGAAGCCTGGGAAAGCTTCCTGGATGCCTCGCGGAGTAATGACCAGAAAACCTTTTGGGAGTTTGTGAAAAGGGGTGCAACCCTGTTCGCAATAGAAGGATCCAGCGGGACATATGTGGAAGAAACAGCATGGGTGGAGTACTTCAGTAATTTGTTTGGTGGAGGGGCCCAAGTGGAAAGATCTGGGAGGACTCACTCACCTTTGAGATTTAACTCAGAGGATGTCTCCATCATTCATCATTCAGCATGTCTCCATCATTCAGCAAACCCGTCCCTTGGACCTGTGGGTTCCTCTGCTGACAGTAGTGTTTAACGCCTATATGGTGATCGGCCTTTACCCACCCTCGGGGGTAGGGGGGGGAAATGCCATCATCTTTCCTATTTTTAAAAAGGGGGACCCAGCAAGCCCTATGTCGTACAGACCCATCTCGCTTTTAGACACGACTCTTAAGATCTTTGGCAGGGTTCTGTTAGAGCTTATTGAGGCCTGGTTATTGGAGGTGGCAGTCCTCTCGGACGTTCAGGTCCGATTTCGCCCTGGGGTGGGCACAACTTACTTGTGTCCAATTCAGTTTAATGTCGGGGAAATGGAGTGTACCTTGCCTTCATGGAACTAAGTATGTCCTTCGATAAGGTGATAGATTAAAGTTGTGGGCCATGCTCGGCACCATCGGGTCCTCGGCAGGCATTTTATAGGTATTGGAAGAACTGCATACGGAAAATGAGGCTTGTGTGTGTAGTTTCCGGGGGAACACTGCATTGGCTGCTTTAGGGTCGGGTGTGTGTGTGTTCTTGCCCCAATCTGCTTCACAATGTATATTAATGGCCTTCTAAAGGCCTTGGTGGATACAAAGGTGGATTATCCAGTTCTGGGGGGCAGGTTCTTTCCGGTACTGGCATACGTGGATGACACTGCGTTGTTAGCCAGGACCCCAAGGGCACTTCAGAATGTGATCTCTGCCTATGCGGCTTTCATGGAAAATCTGGGGTTCAAAATTAGCACAAAGAAAACGGCTGTGATGGGCTGTGTGGGTAGAAAGGAGCGGGAGGTTATCACCAGGGTCAAGGAGTTTGACTATTTGGGGATTCGATTCTCGGAATCGCTTATGGACACTTCACATCTTAAAAAACAGTCAGCCAATATGACCCAACAAGTGGGGGTGGATTTCATGCTTCATGTCCTGCTGCCAGAGTCAACCGTTAGAAGTTGTCCTTAAAATCGCTTCTGACGTAAGCTGTTACGCTATATGGTGCCCCATTATGGGGTTTTCAATCAGCACATGATGTCCAGGTGAAGGAAAATCTGTTCTTTAGAAGGCTACTGCGACTCCCAGTTTCATCTCCCTGCATTTCTATTGATAGGGAGTTGGGAGTGGAATTCTGAGAGGACCAGCGGGCTCTGGACCCAAACATCTTTTGGATTTGAATATGGGCAAATGCATATGCTTCCCTCTGCCATTTTATAATCCGATCACTAATGCCTAGGGAAAACTCCCCTGGCTCGATTACATTGACAATGCTTTTACTTCGGGGAACATCCTGGTTCTTCATCTCCCACCCCACCCCACCCCGCCCCATGCGCCTTGCTCACCAAACGTCAGATGAGGTGTTGTAAAGGTATCTTGGGGGAGGTGTTTAAAACGAAAAGGGTCTTTTTGGAAATTGCAACCAATTCCGATGTAGAGCACGCAGTGATTAGCCGGGGAAAGAAGATGCAGCCCTATTTAATTTGGGGCCCCACTAAGAAAGATTGGTGGTTAATCACCCATGCGAGTTTTGACTGTCTTCAGATGAGGGATAGTACTGCAAAATGGAGTGGGTACCCCGATACGGGGGAGGGTTGTCTAGTGTGTTGAGGTGTTAGAGGATTTGGTCCATTTGTTGTTGTTTTGCCCTGGATACAACAGTATCAGACCGTTGACTTTACTGTCAATCTAACAGAAAGTTAATATCCGCTCCTATAGGCCGGCGGTCTTGTTTCTTTTGTCTGCGGATTCAGTTTTAACAGCATGAGCTCTATTATTCTTTGAAAAGGCATGCATTATAGGAAAGGGATGTTAACATAATGGATCCAATAGTATAGAAACTCTTTACGTATTCAGAGGCAGTATTGCCCCTACTGAGTTAGGGACTTTGCTACCTGTTTTTCAGGTTGGTTCTTGCCTTCATTAATGTTTACAGCTTGCGTATTCCCCACTATGTATTTTGTTTCATTGATTTTGTATAGGATTTTATGAATTGTTTGTATTATGCCATTGTATATTGCTGTGAATTGTGATTGATTGTTATTCCGTGTCGCATTTTATGCAGAAAAGGGATATTATTAATTCTGTGGTTTTATATTCTGTATGTGTTTGATGGACCAATCGATCTGAATAAACATATTGACTGACTGACTAGGTTTATTGTCCTTCCAAGAAACTGGTTAGAACACAGAGTTATCTCTCTTATCTCGTGTATTCCCAGTCTTTCAGTTCTCTTCAGTTGGCATACTCCTCTACTAAGTGCAGGTTTTCACTTTGACAATTCCAGAGTCTATGTTCCCCTGGTTTTCAATCTTCTAGGGGAGAACGAATCCCAAACTCACAAAAGTGGTTCTTATAAAATGTCTCTTCCACTGGGTCCCAGACCCTTCTGGATTTAGACTGTGGTTTCTGATAGGGGTGAGGGTCCCAGACACGCACCAGTACGCTGCCCCTTGGTTCACTCTCCTGCCAAGTATGTAAGTTCAGGGTCCCAGACCTGCTGCTTCTGGTTTATTTATATGGGTGCAGGTCCCTGACTTGCTAGACCTCTCACTTTGTTTCCTCTCAGTGATCACCCTCATCCAAGTACTGGTTTTCCATTCTGAGGCAGGACACTCGGTATTCTCTACTGAGTGAAGGTTTTCAAGTATATTAGAGTCACTAACCTTGCAACAGAGTATATTGGTTCTGCCTGCAATGGAAGGGGAGGGATTTAGTATTTTAGAGGGGACTGGTGTATTAAGGTGGAAGAATACTGCGTTTTCTGAGAGCAATCGTCCCCAATTCTATAGGGTGCTTCCCTCCCCATGTGTTTCTCTGTTGGTGCACCACCCCCAGGGGGTTTATTGTACTGTGGATGCATCACCCTTGCCCTATGGGAAAGGCCTGTCCCTCCTCCACCCCAGGGAAGAAGGGACAATATCCTCAGGAATGATTACGACAGAATAGTGTAATGAATCTATCTCACTAAAACGAGACCCCTCGCACATAGAGTATCAAACACAAACAGTTCCTCATACATTCTGGAATCATAACCATATCTGCACACCTTCTAGAAGTGATCAGCAGCTCTTTGGAGCAATTGGTGTCCAATCCATTACGGGTACAAAGAAAACTTGAGGACTGGATTTCAACGTTGGAGGTGGCCAGTAATTGCCACTCTGTAGCACATCTCCCTTCAGAAGGTCGGAAACTTAATTGATCGTGTGAATACTTCAAGCAATTCCCAGATAAAAAGGTCAAAGACCTATTTTTGAGGGCCCGCTTGAATTTGCACCCGACTAACTAGATTCAAGCAACTCGGGCCTATCTTTGGAAAAACATTGCCGGTACTGTAATGATGAATCTAAAGTTGAATCTCTGTTCCATATAATGACATTGTGCCCGGCCTTGAGAGTTACATGCTCAAAACATTTCAGACCGTTTTTTTTTTACTTTGAAATTTCTGATTCCGATGGTTGGTGGACAGCTGTAATGACAGGACAAAGAACCAAGCACGTTATTGCAGTAGTCCAGTTTTTGACCGAAGTCCTTCCAGAGATTTGAAGTGAAACATTTTCTTAACCAGATTTTATTTCTTTCTTTTTGTCTTTTGTTCTCATCTTCCTTTCTTTTTATCTTTTTTTTCTTATACACCTTAACCTTTCTATGGAAATGTTTGTTGCTAAAACATTGTTGACTCAATTTTAATGCAAATATATAAATAGCTGCATATACTGATGCACCTAAGGAACCCTTTCCATGCCATGACCCTTGGAAAATCATCCAATCTGTATAGTCCACAAGCCAATTTGCCTAACCTGCTCAGAACAGTTCCATAATGTCCCAACTAAACATAGTCACAGAGGGATACGGACATCCTTAAACTACAAATTAAGGCCCGAAGAAAATCAAAAGGGAAATATCATTCCTCCCATCTCTCTACCTTATTTTCCCCTCTTACCGATCCTCAACAACTACAGGGTGGAAAGATGCCTACAAACTGCAAAAATAGCAGATTAAGAAAGGAAGAAAGAACAAGGAGAGAAATGGGAGCACCCCTCACTACCTATTCCAATCGGGCATCTTGTGACTTTACAGGCCTCCTCCCAGTACCTCACCTCAAGACCATTAACTGCTTTTATTGCCGGTACCTCCTGAAGCATCCAGCTGACCTAACATTGATCAGAGAAACAGGATTCAACAACAACATAACATCTTTGCCTGCATTTACCCCAACAGCCATTCAACCAACCATAAGACGTGACCCACTAGAAACAATACATGTTACTCCATTCGTCCTTAGACACCCTTCACCATCCACCACAAACATGAGATGTGCCAGACCCCAAGAAGCCCCTGCTAAGCCTCTTTTGAATCTAAAATCCTTATCGTGGAACCCTGGGAAACTAATGAAAGCAACCTTGAACAACCCAACAGCAATGGCCCAAACAGCAGAACCCACCCACATGCACAAGATGTCTCCTGATCAATGCACATTCTGTCTCCAAGCACTCCTCTGACATTTTGTACCTTGTCTCTGAAGACTAGATAGACTTACTCTTCATCATAGAAACTTGTCTCTCAGATGATCAGTCCCTGGTTATCCACAAGAGTGTCCCATCAGGGTTCAACATCATCTGTGCTAACTGCAACAATAGGAGAGGAGGTGGCATAGCTCTGGTGCAGAGAGACTCCTTCGTAGTCTCAACACCCTCCATTACCATCCCAGACTGCAAATCTTATACTCTAACCTGCTCCATCTCGCACACAGCTACACTAAGCTTCCTCTTAATCTATAGACCTCCCTCCTACAGCCCTCACTTTTCTGACACACCTGCTGATGCCACCCTGTCCATAGATCACCAACTATAATTGGAGACTTCAACATCTGGCTCGAAAAAGAAGACACTGCCATCACAAAGTCACTTGCAGCGAGCCTTGCTGCATTACACCTCCAACAGGTGGTCAATGGTCCCACCCACATAGCTGGACACACTCTGGATGGCAAATTTTTGTAATGAAAACTTTCACTGGGGTAGGGGGGGGCTCTCATCTGTCCCATTCACAATATTCGTAGAGATGCCACGCCTTGCAGGACCTACAAAGGAACCCTCCATGACCAGACCGCAGAAAGAAATAGACCCCAATTCTGCCCACCAATGAAAAGACTGGAAGCAACCAGCTCTGCCGTACCCGCAACTGGATCCATCAACCACATTGGATGCAAAACTTGACCACATTCATAACTGGATTATTTCTGTGTTGGACTGCATTGCCCCGCATAAACCTTTCATAAACTCTCAAAGAAAAAAGCCAAATGGTTCACACCCAGACTGAATCACTTATTAAAACAAATTGGAAATGTGAGAAAATCTGGAGGAAAAACAATCAACACACTGTCATGATGCCTACCCACGGGGACCCAGACCACGTAGCAACCCCGGAAGCAGGCATCAACTTATCCTAAGCAAACCCTACAACACCTGCTAGGGGCTATTTGGGTCCAGTCCTGGCGCCTATGGCACCAGGCTCATATAGAGAGTCAGTCCTGGCGCCATATGCGCCAGGCTCATAGATTAAAACTTACCTGATGCAGACCATGCTGCAAACTTACCTGATACAGACCATGCTGCAAGAGCCCCAAGCCAAAAGAGGTTCGGAAGGGACTACTTTACTTAGGGACTATTTTTTACTCGGGCGGGGCTGGGGAGGAATACTTACCTGAGACTACTTTGGAGGCTATTTAAACCACGCCCAAAGAGCAGCACACGCTTTGCATTATTCTGCATCCAGCAGCGTAACGCTCACCGTGCCTGCAAGTCTGCATCCAGCCTTCTGCCACGCCCGCCTCGAGTTTGGAGCTCCTAGAAAAAGGGAGAAAGAAGGAGAAAAGGTTAGAACAAGAGCAACACCTTTAATCCTTACCTGAATTCCCGATCCATCGCGCCTTCGAGCTGGAAGAAAGAAGTTATTTTATGCGCGTCGCCTCGCCTGCTGCAGCGCCGCGCTGAACTCACCGGCCTTCGCAGCATCTTCATATTCCATCGCATCCTCCTGCATGACCCGCCGCACTCCGGCACCTAAGGAGAAGACAAGAACAGCAAGGTGAGCTAAGGGAATATACAGACGAATATTAGTTACCCCCCCATAGACTTACCTGATTTTACCACCGGGGGTACTATTCCTCTTCACGGGTCGGCGCAGCTTCCACTGCATCTTTGCCGAACCCCGGCCCCTAAGGGGAAACAAAAGGACAGCAAGGTGAAACAAGGGACTAACAAGGGGAACCCTCCTCGCCACAATAGACTTACCTGATTTTACCGCCTGAGGGATTATTCCCCAAGACTTCATACTTTCTCTCACCGCCTGAGTAAGGGAGAAAGCAACAGGTTACATATTGACTTTATTTTATCGAACTGTGTTAGAAAATACAAATCCTTACCAGAATACTACCGGTTGCCACGAGGAACTCTTCATTAGGGTCAAGCTGCAACCTGCAAGGAATCGACAAGAGTGAAAGTCAGGCATTTGAACTCTTACAAACTTTATACTTACGGCATCTTACCGGGAATCTCGGAGTCAATATTGTTTTGGAACTCACCAATTGCTTCGAGCCAGTGAAGCAACTGGTTATCAACGCGCCCCTGCACTCAATGCAGGATGGAGGGCTCATCTTTTCAAATCATCAGGTGAGACTATAAGAGGGGACATCAAAGGCGATCTGTGGGGAGAACAGTGGGGTTGGGGGGATTTACGCTCGACTCCACGGGTGGTTAATTCCCTTTCTCCATTTGCAGAAGAATATTCCTACGGGCCAAGCAAACGAAGCTAGGTGGGCCAGTCCAGTCCGTCATCTCCGCCCTACGCGTCACATTGGTGGAGACGGCAGCTGTCCAGTTCCGATCGACGCCTCTGTGGGAGCCAGGTGAGCGTAACATACACTAGCAAATTTGCCTACTATCAACAGTTACGCCTTTACAGGGCTTAAGTACTCAAAGCAAAGAAGGCACACTACTCCAACCGCATTGACTCAGCGCATCAGAGCAAAAGGGAATAAGATCATCAGGGAATTCAAAAACTCAACAACATGTAACCCAACTGCTGCCCCTACGCAATAGCTCTGTGACCAGATTGCTGCATTTTTCAACCAAAAGGTCCTAGACATCCAGGGTCAACTTGACAATTAAGAATGCTCCCACTAGCATGCCACCGAGATCCCAACAACACCTCCTCTCTATTATCTTTCCACATTCTGTCTGCAGAGGACCTACAAGCTATCATTGAATTGTGCAACCCGTCAGGATCTCTTGAAGATCCATGTCCCCCAATCTTTACAAATCAGTCATTGAATCTCCAGAATTTCACCCATCGTCCTATCCCTCCTTAATCAGCACCGGAAGAGTCCCAACTCAGTTGAAATACACATACATCAGGCTCACAAAGCCCAGAGTAGACAATATGACCCAGCCAGCTATAGCCCCACCTCAAACGCACCTTTCATCAGGCAACATCTGGAATAATTCATATATCGTCAACTCCAGTACTTTATAGAAACAATGAGGCACCTCACGGTTTTAAACCTTCTAGAAGTACAGAATCGTCTTGGTGCCCCATCTGGGATACACTTAAAAACAATGCAGATGACAAATCAGTGTGCACTTATCCTGCTAGACGTCGCAGTTGCTTTTGGCACCATCAGTCATGAGATCCTACTGCACAGACTATTTATCTCATACATTCTCTAACATTCCCCCCCCCACTTTTCTGCAGAGGACACTGATCAAAACATGGGGAATGATAACTTCTTTAGCTAGAAATCATGTACCACATTTTACAAGTATTTTATTTTTTCCTATGGATCAGTCTAGCTGCAGTGTCATGTATCTTTACTGTAAGTTCCACTAACCATGTTATAACAATAAATATAGACACTGCTACAATTATCAATCCTTACACTGTCCATTACAACTCTTTCCGTGCATGCAGCCCTCCAGATAAGGTGTGTATTGTGTCTTTTTATGCATTTAATTATAGCCATTACGGAGCATTTCATTTTCTACTGTGTACCGTTTACGTTGTATTTATTTTCATGAAAAAGCATACTTTCCTCCACTAGATGGCACTAGAGTGAAAAAGAATTCTTGGATCTGTACAAATGAAAGTTTGGTGCACCGTGCTGGGTCTTGGCGTTTATGGTACTCAAGCCCCTATGGAATGAAATGCAGACCATGGGGTCCTCCAGGGACTGTTTCGCTGCCTTCTCTGACTTCTGGAAACATTCCCATGGGGCTGGGAGCGCCGCATGAGAGGAGTGAAACCTAGAAATATGGAAACAAAGGATTGACACATTTCATAAGAGCAGTAATCGCAAGTGGGGAGGGCATTTATGGATCAATGTCTCGGCTTGGTTGAGGGCTTAAAGAGGAGGCCTTTATTGATTCGATTGGCCAGAGTAAGCAAGGGACGTGGAGGCAAACATTAAATAGCAGCATCAACAGTGAATAGCAGTCTGGACAACTGCTGGGAAGGGAAGCCGAGACGGAGCACCCATCCGTGAGACGCCCAACAGTACAACTCGCACAATTAATGACCTTAAACTTAAAGTACAAGGTGAAACCATGCTCACTACCAATCAAGCTGTGTCAAGTTGTGAACGCTTTCTCCACACCTCGGGCTGTCCTGCAGAGCTGACACTTGTGCAGGATGTGGCATAATAAGTGCATTGCCCTGTCCTGCCTGCCTCTTCCCTTCCCAGTCTCTCTCTGAGACATGTATCCGGGGCTCATACTCGCCCCCTCCCCTCCGCGAGACGTTTCCTGCACACATGTCCTTCACTCCACAGTACTGCCGCATACTTTCAGAGGAAGTAGCCTTGGACTTGCAGCTGAGACAGGAGGCCACAAATGCTATAGGGGTGGTGACGGCAGGAGACACCAGCCAGGTGAGCATCCCACCCTTTTGCTGCTGCTATCTGATCTGTGCTTGGATGCTTTTTCTTTCTCCCAAGCCAGTTATACAATCTGCTCAAGCAGACATTTGATCACTGCCAGTTTACCAGGTCTCAGCTAGGCAGGCATACACAGCGTCCGTGGCTCTTCAGGTTAAGTGCTCGGGTTACAAACACATTTCTTTTATCAGTTGCAGGGCTTTTCATATGCATGATAGAACATTTCCAACTGAAAGAGCTTGCAAAGCACCAGTTACCTTGCACATCTGTGATAGTTAAAGTGAGCAACACAAAGCGCCCATTCAGTGATTTGTTTATATTAACACATTAAATGGGTGCTTGATATCCATGATGTCTACTAGTTTGACATGTAAGAAATTAAAGTTGCTTTAAGTCACTAATCAAATGTTTTGAACATCGTGAATAGCAATGAGCTGTAGGTTTGTTGCAAAGCATCTGCATATCTGAGTTTATTACACAACTTATTTTATTACATGTCTTAAATCACTGAACGTACAGTGGGCTTAATTACATTTTTGGACTTATAGTTTACCATTCAGGAAGTGAACATTAAAGCCACAATGATATTCTTTTGGCTTAACATGTTGCTGTAAGGATTTACATGCTGTCATGTGGCGTTGTTATGCAATTTGTGTTTTTTGTAAGTAAATTACTTTTGTAGGCCTTGAAATCGAAACTATTTGTAACGAGTAAAACTTGGTAGGTAGGTGGTCAAATTTGCAGAGTGGATTAAAATCCCTGCTTCACTGTTCAGCCAAGGTTGGTTATCCTGGTCCCCTGTCCCTGCACTCCCCATTCCCCCTGTTCCCTCTCTCCCACCCTCCCCATCTGTCCGGCCATCCCACTCCCTCCTTTTTGGATGCAGCCAGAGTACCACTACTTCCTTTTTTCCACTTCCATCACTTCTTTAATCCCCCTGATGTGATTAGCGATCATGGGCTGAATTGGCTGTGATGCGTGTTATGCTAGAGCTGCAGATTCTTGACTATCCAGGAAGAAACCTATTGGGCAATCGCGACTGCTCACCTTGGATGGAAGTAGAATATACCTTTTTTTTGTTTTTTCTAATGCCTTTTTTTAAATGTTTTTTTTTTTTTTTGGTTTGTGGGGGGGGACTTACTATGAATGATCCTTGTGTGTGACTGTATAATTCTTTACAGATGTACGGACCAACCACCTATGGTTGATACATTTGGCATGTTCTAATACTTCAGGTTTTGGATTACTTATTGACACCTCACATCCTTCCGTACCCTCTTGATCTGCCTGTAATCCACATAGAGCATTTGTTGCATTAGGTATGAATGGTTTCTACAGGCAAATGTACATTTGATCCTTGAACATTACGCAGATATCTCATTTTGGGATTGGGTACAGACCCATCTCTCCATGTCTGAAATGTCACCATTTCAGGAGTCACAATGTGTATGTATTTATCGTTCTACAGGAAAGCCTACATTATGTACAATTTGATTTGATATATCAATTCTGGGATGAGATATGGAATGCTTAATAAAAACCCAATCTCCATTTGATCTATATCCATGAACAGGGGAATCGTACTTCACATCTCAAATGCAAGTTTTCTCTTGTATTGGTTCCATTTCCTGCCTTGTTATCCATGCCATCGTTTGTCAGATGATATATGATAAGGCATTTATAACGCGCCTATACAAAAGTGTTTCAAGGCGCGACGAGGCAACGGAGGGGGAACAGAGGGCAGACAGCGATCCTACTAGGCCAGATGTCATTCAGATTGCGCAAATGCATGGGATGGGGGAAAGTCGAGGGAGAGGGGGAGGAAGGGAAGTGCAGTACATGGGATAAAGAATAATAACAGTAAGTAAAGTGCGGGCAGCTGGTGGCAAGTGCGAGGGTAAGTGCAGACATCAGGTGTCAAGTGCTGGTAATGGGACTGAAGGGAGACCGAGACAGTCCCGAGTGCAGGGGGTTGCCAGGAAGGTAGTGCAGGGGTCCGACTGGCGGTAGAGGGGACGTGGGCCTGAGAGCAGAGGGTGGCCAGGTAACAAGGGCAGGTTCAGCAAGGGAGAAGAGGAGAAAAATCAGAAGCAAAGAGAAAGGTTTTGAGGTACTTCCAGAACCAGAGAGGGTTCTCCTCAAGTTTCAGTGAGGCAGGGAAGCTGATGTCAGATACAAAGTACAAGGGCATGTGACCTTGTATAAACTGAGATATTCTGTCTTGAATTTCTCTTAAAAATGTTGTAAATACTACTTCCATTGGATTCACAAAATTCATCATGTCCTGCAATAACACATCCTGTCTGACCATTACATTTATATCAAGCTCAAAGAGCTCCAACTGATCATTCAGGGTTATAATAGTTTGATTCACATACTGCACCAATTTCTTCTGTTCTTCGAGGCTAATCTTTGCTGTATCATCCTTAAATGTTGGCCTAACTCGATGGCCTTCTCATCTAGTGTGCGCACTGATACTGCATTTGCCATTGGCACAGTTGTCCCAGCAATAGCCCCGATTATCGTGACTACAATTGCCGCCATCTGGAATCGTGCCATTCTACGTTCCCTTTTTCTTTTGTCTTATGATTTATTTAGTATTTCTGGTAGCTTTGCAAATCACGTGGTATACTCCCCTGCTAAGACTCTTTATGCTATTCCAACTGCCTGGTGTACTCTCTTGCCAGGACTTCACTAGTGATTTCACTTGCCTGGTATCCTTCAATTGCCAGGACTTCTCTTATGTTTCACATTTCTATATCACAAAAACTATATATACCGTTATTGGCTTAGTATATTTGTCTTTGGAAATGTGTTCAGACTGTGCCCCACACCTGCATCTCATGCATCCATAGCTCATTTGTGCTTGAATCTGTACTTTGCCTTATCTGCATTCTAACAATCTTTTTGTATTATTAGCAATCTCCTAACATTCACATTGTCGTTGGCATGGTCACCGGAACGCAGTGGGATACCCACAGGCTTTGGGATGACTTACCAGTTCTCTCCAGCGTCTCTGGTCCTGTTCATGATTCTGCAGGGTGGTTCTTTCGCTCACTTCCCATTATAGAGTGTGCCGACGTCCTTCGACTTCCTTTGCGGCTCCACGGTCACACACACCTGCTTCCCTTCAGGTCCTGTTATGGAGTAAGCCGCCTCTTCAAGCTGCCATGTGCCCATGAATTCTAGTGTGGCTCCCAGCGTCCCCATGGCATATCCTGCTCAAGCACTGCATTTCTCCTTCTGTCTCAATGGCCTCCTGTTCTCTGCCACACAGGTACTTGTCTCCCGTGCTCATAAGCCTCTGCATAGGAACCAACGTCTTCTCCTGCACTGCCACACTCAGTAGTGCGGTTACCATCTTTAAATACCCCACACACAGATGATTTTGTAGAACTAGTCTGCATATTGATCTTCGGGCTCCTGTTACCTTGTACCAACTCCTTCATCCTCCTTGTCTCAGTACTTGGGTGATTATGGGAGTTGGAGTCCATGGTTGTCATTGGACACATAGGACCTCATCACGAGTTGGGCGGTATTCCCGGTGTATTTTCCGTTGAGCATTATTTGCGTTAATTTTATTATTATTTTTTTATTTTTAAAGTGTAAACATTTTTTTTTTTAGTTTACATTTAAACTTTTATCACACTTTCCATTTCATTTCATTTCGTTTCTTTTCCTTTCATTTCATTTTATATCATGACTATCTTTAAGTCCTTCGCCTCCAAAGGTATATGTTTGTTTATTCACTTAATTTATCCAGTCTTTAGCGTGTTTTCCTCGGCTAGTTCATCGTCTTTTTCTTTGAGGATTTTATCCAAAAAGTTTACACCCGCACATGAGAATCTGGGATTGTGTCCTTGGATAAAATAGTCCCATCGTTCCTCGTCATTGCATTGGGTAATTTTTAACATATACCTTGATAGCATTCGCTTTCTTTCCTTTGAAACGGCAGTGCAGTTCGTCATGAGATGCATCGGTGTCTCCAGTTGCCACTTGTTTTGACAGAATCTGCAGCGCCCTTCATTTGTGCCTCTTCCTCCAGTTCTGTTTTTATAGTCATTAGTTGGGTAGACTCCCAACCGGATTTGTAATAGTGTTGCTCTGTGTGTGTAAGATGGAAATTTTGCTAGATACTCTGGAAGCACGTTTCTTTTTCTATGTTCGACTGCCATGTTTTTTATGTTCTTTAGCTTCATCTTGGCCTCTCTTGTTGCAATCCAGTCCTGTCTCATGAGCTTTTCTTTTACTTTGTTGGGGTTTGTCACCAGTTCTTCTTTAGATGAGTCCATTTTTGATAGAACCTGCAACCATTCTCTTTTCCAATGGTTGAGGTAAGTTGAACTTTTATCTAGTCCTTTGGTTGCCAGTAGTTTGTAGCTCTCGGCCGGACTGGTTTCACAGATTTTCCTCAGCAGGCATAATGATTTCCATTTCATTATGGCTTCAAGTGACTCGAGCCCCAGTTCCGCTCTTATTGCCACTATCGGAGTGCTCCTTGGAAGCTTCAACACTGGTTTCCAAAATCCACTTTCCAGTTTAGACCATATTTTATATGATAGATTCAATCCAGCTTCGCTCCCATATGCTAAGGAGGGCAGAACTTTTTGAACATAGAACATTCTTACCGGTGCTAATGAAAATTTTCCATATTTACCATCTAAGACCCTTCCTTGTGCGCTTAGATTTCTGCTTTTTGCAAGCAGAATATCTTCCCAGCTCTTTTCCACTGTAGAGGTGTTGAGTCCGACACCTAAGTATTTTATCATCTCTATTCGTTCAAGAGGTTCTCCTTCTATATGCCACTTACATTTTTTCATTATGGCGTTGTTCTTGCCATTTATCGTCAGAATCTTTGATTTTCCCACGTTGATCGTCAGGTCATTTTTTTGCATGTAAGTCTGTAGGTTATTTATGAGTCGTTGCAGCCCGTCTAATATTACTATGTCGTCTGCATAGCATATTATCGACACTTCCTGGTTGTTTATTTTCGGACTGAAGTGTCTTGTGCATGTTGTTATTTCTGGTATGTCCGCTAGAAACAGTTTGAATAATGTTGCTGCAAGCGGACAGCCTTGCTTCACACCCTTGTTGATTCTGATATTGGCCGTCAGATCCCCTCGGTCGTTCACTCTGATTTGGGTGGTCGTATTTCGATGTAACGCCCTTATTGGGTTCTGTAATTCCGCTGGACACGACCATGATTTTAACTTTTCCCATAGCTTTCTTCTATTTACAGTATCAAATGCTTGGCTTAGAACGATAAAGGCCAAATGTAGTTCTTTTTTTATCTCTATAGCATTGGTTTTTAGCATTGATATGATGAATAGGTTTAGATCAGTTCCTGTTCGCTTAGTGAACCCTGTTTGACGCGGGTCAATGATGTTGTTCGTCTCTGCCCATTTTGTCAGGTTTTTCTGTAAATCTGCTGCAAAAAGCTTTCCTGTTGTTGCTAGTAATGAGATCGGTCGATAATTTGTTGGCAGATCTCGTTGACCCTTTTTATATATTGGCACTGTTATGCTTTTTGTCCATGTTTCTGGGATCTTTCTTTGCAATACAATTGTCATGAATAAGATGTTTATTATCACTGCCCATGATTTTGGATCTTTCTTCAGGTGGATATTCGTTAACCCGTCAGGCCCAGCAGCGGAGGAGTCTTTTAATTTCCGAATTGCGGTTTCAATTTCCACCTCGTCCAACATTTTCATCCAAGCGTGTGTTGTAATCCCTTCAGGTAAGTCCACGTCGTCAGCTCTAGCAGAAAATACTTCTGTGTAATGTTTTATCCAATCATGCTCAGAGACTCCGCATGTTAGTCTACTTTGATGGTTCAGGGTACAATTGTTTATTAAGTCCCATGTTTCTCTGGTATTGGACTTTTGTAGGGTCTTTAGCATAGATTCCCCTTGTTCTTGATGTCGTCTGGTTTTGAAATCTGTAAGTCAGTTTTTATAGTGATTTCGGCATACCTTGATGTTTCTTTGTTTTTCTATGTTTGAGTCTTTTTTTCTTTTTTTACAAGCTCTTATTTCCTTTCTTAGTTGTTTCCTCCTTTCTACTAGTTGTCTACTGTATTTGTGCCTGTGTGTTATTGCATCAGTTTTAAGTCCTGAGCTCGTTATTTTGTAGGCTTCTAAGAGTGTTTCATAATTGAGGTGTCCCGTCAAGTTTTTTTCTGGTTCGACGAAGACCTCTTTCAACGATAGAATGTTTTTCTTTGTCAGCCTTATTCGATTTGCCGACGGGTTTAAGGCTAGGTTAGTACTGTTCCCGTAAAATTTTAAATTTTTCTCTCTCCTCCATGATGTTTTAAGGATGTTATGATCACTGTCATTTTGATGGAAAATTTCAAAGTTTTCTATTTCCAACATCAGGGGTAAAGAGACCCATATGGTAATCTATTATTGTCGATGCTTGGCCATTCGACCACGTTTGTTTACCTGGAATATCGCCACGTGTTTGACCATTTAACATATGCAGGTTAAAACCTTTTGCCATCTGTGCCCATCTGGCCATATTTGAGTTCCCCATCTGTAGTTCTTCCAACCGCGGGAGCCCGTTTATTGTCAGGCATTTTATGTTTAGATCACCACATAGAATTATTTGACAGTTTGAATTCTGTTCCCTTCTTTTGACTATTATGTCTGTTATTGCTTGCAGGAACTGAGTGGTTGTTGTTCCTGCTGGGTTCCAGTAGACGTTTATCACCAATAAGGAAGACATTTCCACATTTTTAGTGTCGCTGTTGGTTTCTAACAGAGTCCATTGTATGAAGTGGGTTGCATTACCTTTCTCCATAATTCGCCAGCCACTTCCCTTTCTCCATAATCCGCCAGCCACTTCCCTTTCTTAATAATGTGATTAAGCCGGCATAGGGTCTCCCATCTCGTTCTTTTTTCGCGGGGTTCATGGCGATCTCGAAATTTCTGCACGCAGGCACGTCACGTAACCAGGTCTCCTGTAAACATATTATTGTAGCATTGTTTAATTGTGGGTTCTCCTTATTCATCAAGTGCTTAAAACCCCTCGTGTTCCAGGAGATCAGTGATTCCTCATTTCTTGCTTACGACTTTTTTTGCTATCGGTCATTTCCATCTGAGGATAAGGAACTTGCTAACCATAGCCAATCTTCTTGGAGCTCTACATATCTTTTCAGACTGTCTTTTCTGTCCCGGTTTGTTTTTTCTGTTTTTCTTGAGTCTTCTTTCACCATTTCGTCAAGTTCTCCATTCGTGTTTACCACTGTTATTTTGAAGTTTTCTTTTTGCATTCTAACCGCTCCCTTTTGCGGTAAAGGAGTTTTTAATGCCCTTCTCTGTTCTCGAAATGTTTGCTCTTTTTTCTTGTTGTCGTCTATTTTTGGATTATTTAAAACTTCTCGAATCTCGTAGCCTCGTTTCAACAACTCTTTTCCATCTTTTAAAATTAATTCTTTGTGTGTTCTCGATTTCAGATGTAAAACCACTTTATCCACGCGTTCTTCGTCAACGTATTCTACCACCGCTATATCTTCATTTCTTAGCTTTCTCAATTTATCCACACAATGAAGCAGGGCTATCACGTTTTTACGGTTTAGGTTTTTTCCTTCGTTTTCTTCAAGCAAGTTTTCAACCAGTACCTTTTTTGGTGACAGGAATCTTTCGTTTTGCTGTTTTTTCATGTAATTGCGATCCTGATCGGACTGTTTCTTCCTCGTGTGCTTCGGGTTCCACGAGTTGTGCGTTTCTCTTGGAAGGTCGCTCTTAGTCTTTGCTTTTTCAGTCGGAAACTTTTCCCTGATAGTTCTTTTTCTTTTTTCGACTAATGTTAAGAACCCTGGACGTTCATGGTAGACGTCTTCATCCGAGTCCAAGTACGAGATCTCATCATCGTTTTTTTTTTCACTTTGCAGCGGCCTTGCTTCATTTTGCCCTTGACATGAAAACTCGGCCACTTCCGTTGGATGTTGCATGTTATTTGCTGCCGCCTCTTCAATTTGCGTTAATGCCACGATGTTTGGCGGAAACAGCGCCAGATCATGAGTTGGTGTGCACGCGCACACGGCCTTGGTGGTAACGCAAATAGCGTTGGGCTGGAAAAGTGGCTGCAAACCCATAAATCCAGCACGCTTTGCGCTACTGCCAAGCTACAGTGCTTATAGCGCAGCGGGAAATGTGTCACCGCCGGAACGGGAAATAAAGCGGCACCCATCTTGGAAATCACAATCCGCCGAAAATCTCAGCCCCTGTAAGCCATCAACTCTTCCAAAGCCTGAAAAATGTCCCAGGAACGTACCAGGGGTAAGTCTGCCCTGGAGAGGGTCCGAAAAGCCAAGTTCACAGATCAGGAGCTTGCTGTACTTGTGGAGGAGGTGATAGGCCACCAAGAAGAGCTGTATGGGCCACAGCAGTGCAAGACGAGTGCACAGCGGCGAGCACAGATCTGGAGACAAGTGAGCCAGAAGGTGTCAGAGGTGGGCCTTGTGCCCAGGGACGGGGAGGATTGCCGCAGGTAGCTGAACGACTTGCGGGTCCGTGTCTGTGGTCTTTTGGCCCAGCACAGGAGCGAAAGCATGGCAACTGGAGGAGGGCCAACACCACCACCACCAGACTTGACACCTTGGAAGGAGCAGATGACCACACTGATAGAAATGGGCACAATCAAGGGAGTCGGTGGAGCGCAGACAGGCACCGGTACACAGGAGGCTGCAGGTGAGCAAACCCCCCCACCCACACTTTGAAAATGCATAATCTTGTTAGACCCACCCCTCAGTGTGAATGTATGTGTGCAATGTGTGATGCACCGCAACCACCCATCAGTGCTCCCTTGTACCACTGTACCCTAGCGCCCTCTGGTACCATGACTTGGTATCTACAATGTACCAATGTAAGCCCCAAGGGAAACGGAACCATGGCCATGCCACAGCAACGTGATGTGTGCATGTATATCAAAGCACCAACCCCCCTTCACGCACAGTGACATGGGAGCTGTGCATTCACAACAGCCATCTGAAGATATCACCAACATATCGGACCAGTGTCCCTCCCCTGTAGGACGTTCCAGCAACCACAAGATGGTGAATGACAAATATGCAATTGCCAAGCATGATACAAACTGTGCCCTAACCCTCTCTAAGACATGAAATGCATGATACAAATGTAAGCTGCCCTCAACTCATACAACACCCTATGTACCCTACAGGCACGCAGCGATCATTGCAGGGCAATTTTGATTCGGAAGCAGCATCCACATCCAGCCACATGCCCCAACGCGCATCATACCAGCACCACCACCCCGGAAAGGGGCCGGCATGAGAAGGCAAGGCACAGAACACATCCCACGTCACCCCACCGGGATCCCAGTCAGACCGGCTCAACGTCAACAAGGCTGCAGGGTGTCACCACCTTAAACACCGGGAGCCACCAGGGGTCTGTAGGATGTGCAGGGTCAAACAGGGATGGGGGCCACACAGCCACTGAGGAAGGACACAGTGCACTGGTGTGCTCACCCAGCCTGGGTGCCACTCAGGAGATGGGCACACCTGAAGGGAGCCCAGAGCAGGTCTCAGTGGAAGCACACACTCCACATTTCCCTATGCTTGTACGTTGTGCCAGCACACCCCAGCCCGATGTAGACGCACCTCCTTATGGTTCCCCTTAAGGCAGCCCCTCCAACCGAGGCAGCCCCATCAGAGAGGCTGCAACGTCTCCCTACAGCTCCCCTGTCACACCGCGCAGAGCTGTCAGTCCAATCCACAGCACACCAGACAGACCCATAGTCACAGGAGCTGCTGTAATGGGACGGCTGGACGTGATAGAGGAACGACAGCGGAAAATTGAGGCCATGGCGGCTGAACACAGCAACCACATCAAGGCAATAAACCACGCCATACGTAATGCAGCCAAGACCATGGCGTGTGACAATGCCCGCACCCGTAGGGTGTTGGAGGCCTGTACAGCTGCCTGACAGGTTTTGGACAGAGTTTGTGAGCTGCGTGAGGGGCAATCTGCACATGCTGTGCAGATGCGGCAGGCAAACAATCTGCTCCAAAAGCAGCTGCAGTTAGCAGGTGCAATTCCATCTACCTCCACCACACCCACAGAGGGATCCCTGGAGGCTTTGCCCAGATCCTGTTCCCTGCGCAATCTCCCACGCCGCTCACCAGAGGGACCCAGACGTGGGAAGCGTCCACGACCATCATAGATGGACATGGCACAATGCCGAGGCACGGGCACATGGACCCACTGGCACTGTCTTGGGGTGTTCACAGGGGAGGGGGATTGTATGTTGGGGTGTTCACAGGGGGCAGTGGGGATTGTGTGCTGGGTGGTCACAGGGGGGGATTGTGTGCTAGGGTGTTCACAGGGGAGAGGGGGATTGTGTGCTGGGGTGTTCACAGGGGGCAAGGGGGACTGTTCCTCAATTAATAAATCCTGTTAATAATGCATACAAAGCATGGACATTCATAATTGTGTGAAAGTGCTCCTTATTTTACAACATGTACCCATCCACCTGATCAAAAATAATTGTCAATCAAGGCCTGTCTGGCCAACCTCCCCTCCCTCACCCCATCCCTGTGTGCATTTGCCCCGGCTATGGGCACATGCTCATCGTCCCTCACATCCCCAGGTGGCTGGCCATCAGCATTGGGGGGCAGTGGCACATGCCTGCGACCGCAAATGTTGTGCAGCATGACACAGATGAGTACGATTTTGCCTACTTTCTCTGGTACACATCAATGCCCCTCCCGTACGGTCTATGCACCAGAAGCATGCCTTGAGCATGCCTTCAGCAATCCAAATGCCATTTCCACACAGCGGCATGTACGCCCATGGGCAATGTTATATGCCAGCTCATCTGGTGTGTGTGGATTACTCAGAGGGGTCATGAACCATGTGTACTGCGGGGATCCAGTATCATCTGCTGGGTAGAGAACACGTACATTAGGCATAGGTAGGTTCAGTGGATGTACAAGACTCAGACATCAATGACATAAAAATCAAAGTAATGTAATGTTTTCATAAATCCTTCACCTTCCGGGACATGCATGGGCTGAGGTATTCATGCAGCAGTTTATCAATTAACATGTTAATGATTATATGTGTCACACTCATGCTGTATTTGTACGGTCATTTTCAGATTGCTACTTTCAGCATGGTATGTGCTGTACAAGGTGCAGCATTTCATTTATGAACTATTTACTGCATGCACCACCCCTGTGTATAAATGACAGTGGTCTGTCCCTCAATTCAGGATGAGGGTACCCTTGTATCTGCCTGTTCACATGACATGTTAGTTGATGTGTTGTGGCAGTACCTATGGCTGGTGTTGCGTTTGCTATTTGGCACAATCATGTACATTTGGCCAGGCATGTGAATGTCCATTCCAGGGTCACTATTTCAGTGATGGTCATTGTAGTGACTCCAACTACTCCTGTGAAGTGGTTTTCAGGATGTGCCTACTTTAGGACTCTGTTGGCATAACTGTCTGGTGGTCTGGGTGGGTTATCTCTTGTGTGTCAGGGTGGGGGATCAGCACTGCCACACACGAGATGCATTGTGGTATTTGGGTTTCCATATGTGACTGTGCTTTCATAAGTGTGTGGCATTCAGATTTGTGTTCTGATGTGTGGAACGTGTGCAAGGGTTCTTGTGCGACACACATGCATGGAAATGGTGCAGTGCTAGTGCTGACTGTGTGTCCTGGTGGAATGCAGGGATTCCTGTGTGTCTGCCCCCCCTTCAAGTGAACATTGGCATGCATTTCACTCAAGATTTGTACTCACCCAGCATCCATGTATTTTGACCTCAGTGCCTCTCCATGTAGGCCTGCAGGGTACTGTTGCGCAGTACCATGGAGTCGTGGGTGGATCCTGGGTAGCGGGTGCAGCAGTGGCTGAAAGTGTGGTCGGGGCTACAGGTCATCTGCACGTTCAGGGAATGGTAACTCTTACGGTTCCTGTAGGCTGCCTCATGTTCCCGGGGTGCTACTAGTGCAACATGTGTGCAGTCTAGGGCTGCTATGATGTTTGGAACTTGGGCAATGGAATGGATCTGTGTCTTGAGCTGGTTGACCTGGGTCTGTGTGGCTAGCAATGCAATGTGAAAAAATGGGGGGTGGGAGGCACTAACACGTCAAATATTTGCTTACTAATGTATAAAGGAATATTGAAACCGGTATAAAAATATGAATAGACTTCAGGTGCAAAGGGGCAAATGCCACGAGGCCACTCGGGACTGATTAGACACTAGAAAAACGAAACCGTTGCCAAGATGCATGGTATGGCCCAGTCCACCTTCAGTGACGTCTTGGGGCAGGTGCTGCATGTACTGCTGCTCCGTGTCAATGAGCACATTGCATTGCTACTAGAAAAACGAAACCGTGAGGTTTCCCCTTTTTAATGTACACACACCTTCTTTCCCTTCCCATAGGGTATCTGATTTCCTAGAGTCCTACACCTACCTGCTTCCGGACCCAGTGGTGCACTGTGGTCCCGCAAAGTCTGGTTCTACTATCTGACAACAACTACTGTTGATGGACTACAAGGTTTGTGGTCCTCCCTATATTATTAGTGATTTAGTTGTGGTAAACTTCCAAACTCTTAGTTATTGTGTTGGAAGCTGCCAGTCCCAAGGTACTGTAAGATGGACACAAGCTTCACAAGTGGGGGCACAGCAGTGCTGATAGCTATACGGCTGCCTATGTCGGCCTGGATTGTGTCCGGCAACTGGGTGATGGTTGCCCTGTCCAGCCTGTACTCGGTCACCAACATCCCATCGGTCAGGGCCCAGGTTGTTGGCCTGACCCTGGGGATCGATGGCCGCATTGCTGGTGCTGGTCTCCGCCTCCTCTTTCCCCTCATCCCCAATACCCCCGGTGCTCCCAGGGGCCTGGGCTTGTTGACGGGCCTCTGTAGCTCCAGATGCAGCAAGTACATGTCCACATCAAGGCTCCTGGCTCCAAATGGAAACATGATATTGGTGAGGGTGTGTGCGCGCGCGTGGGTGGGTCTTTTGTAGGCCTCTTGGGTGCATTGTTTTCACCTGGGCCCTTATTACTGTCACATGTGTTTGTACCTCCAGAATTTGGACAGGAGTATTTCTGGCGGTATTACCGGTGCTAACAGCACCAACGCTGTACTTGTGATGGCTCTGTAAAAGCACCGCCGGGATTTGAAGTCATGATCCGGCGGAGCGGTATTGGCAGCGCTAATACTGTTTCCGCCGCATTTAAGCGTTAACGGCCAACTCGTGATGAGGCTGATGGTGTTTAGATCGTTTTTCTCCGTGGTTCTACATGAGAGAACAGTCTCACATAAAGGTACATCAGAAGTAAAAAGGGTTGTGTTGGAGCTTGGTGTGTTTAGGTCATAGGTCGGGGGCTTGAGTCAAAAAATATGGAGAAGAGGTTTCTTTACTTCCTCTACAAGGGGGAACAAACAGCTGGCAATAGGCCATTAAGGTCTTAGGTATTAGAGGGTCTTCCTCCTGGGAAAGGGGGGATACCGCATCTCATCCAATGAATTCATGACTTCTCCCCGATAGTTGTCTCCTCCCATGTGATCCTCCCTCATATAGCTGCCCCCAGGGTCAGGATCAGACAACGGCTGCCGTCCCCAGGCCATGTGGGAGGAGGTCACCGCCGGGGTATCCGTGATGAGTCCATTGGATTCATCACAGCTAACTCTGTTGCACTGTTCGCCACGCTATGCCCTGCTGGCACGATCCACGGCCAATGCCTCACTGTGATCGAAGTGAGCGGGAACGGTCAGGAGCAGTGTTCCACTACTTTTATTTTTTTCTGTTTACCATTCCTCTACTTTCTACGACCATATTCACCATTCTATATAGAGGATGTGTCCATTCATGTCCCTGTGCAAGTGTAAAGTTGTAATAGGACCCATAGCAATACGTATACCTACATTTCACTAAATACAATTTTACCTAAGGAGATTTGACCAAATGTATTTGACCGAAAATGGTTGGTAAAGTGGTCTATCTATAGTGCATGATAGGTGGGGTAAGGGTATAATTTAGGGAGGGGAGGGGAGTTTGGGGGTCTCCCTCCCGCATTATAAAAAAAAAAAAGTAGAAAAGGTAAAAAGTTAATTTCGTTTTTCTGTGAAATAATTTCGGTCTAATCTCCGTGAGGTAAAATATTTTCAAATAAATTGCATGCATCCTTAGCAATAACCCCAGCCACAACACATTTTATTACAGGTTGCACTATGCTTCCACCTACCCTCTCACTTGCCGAGACCACATTTCCACTACTTTTTTTGATACGCTTCTGCTCTCCTCTCAGCCAAACAATCTTGTTACTCTGATCTTGTCCACTCTTATTCCTCTGGCACCTTTTTCAAATTCAAACTCTTATTTTGTCTCCCATTCCACCTGACCCTGCGCTCACTTCTCCACTCTCGGCTTTGGATCAGGGCTCATACTTCACCACTAAGGTCTCTCTTGCGCTCTGCCATTACTCCTTCCTCTTCTTTTGTCCCCTCCTCCCCCTGTCACTGTCTCCATGGCTATATGTTACCCTCTATCTAACTCGAACACTGCCCTTCTGTTTCAAGCTCATCCCACCTCCGCTCCCTGCAATCCAATTCCTGCATCCCTTATCCCTAAAGTCTACCCACGCTTACTGCCTTATCTCACTGCTCTCTTAAATATTTTCTCATGCTTCCCCTCTTCATTTAAGCATGCCTTGATACTCCCAATCCTTAAAAAACCTTCACAAGATTCTTCAGTGCCCTCCAATTTCTGTCCCATTTAACTTCTCCCCTATCTTTCGAAGCTCTTAGAGCATGCTGTTAATTCCCAAATCTCCTCTTTTATTTCCTCGAATTCTATTCTTCCCCGCTTTCAATCCGGTTTTCGCTCCCGTCTTTCTACGGAAATTGCTGTGCTCTCCGTCTGTGACTATTTTCAACACCCTAAGCCAAGCAATACACTCTCCTGAATCTCCTTGATCTGTCAGCCTCTTTCGACACTGTGGATCATTCTCTTGTTCTCTTCTCCCTCTCCTCCTTTGGGTTCTCTGGAGCCATCCTAAATTGGTTCCAGTCCTGCCTATCTGATTGCATCTACTCGGTTTCACTGGGTTGGCAAATCTTCCTTCCCTCCCCCTTTCCACCAGTGTTCCCCAAGATTTTGTCTTGGGTCAGCTACTTCTCTTTATATATTACCTCCCTCCAAACCCTCCCCGCCTCGCTTATTTCTTAGATTGGTCTGTCCTGCCACTTCTATGCCAATGACACTCTGTTTTTTCTGTCCTCAATGTTCACCTCCTCTATTCACGCCACTCTGACCTCCCACCTCCTGGCCATCCAACCTTGGATGGCTGATCACCATCTCTTTCTCAGTTTTTACATGACTGAAGTTCTCTTATTTTTTTTTCCTTCTCCAACCATTCCTCCCCTATTGCCTTCTGCTTCAGTGTCTTTTCCTCTACTCTTACTCTCCTTCCACCTGTAACTTTGGTATTCACTTAGACTCCTCTTTCCTTCGCTCTCCATATCTCCACTCTCTCATTCCTGCAGGTTTAATCTGATTACATTCAGAAAGCACCACCTTATCTTACATTTCATTCGACCAGGCTCCTAATCGCCTCTTATTTTTTCCAGGCTCTTCTAATGCTTCTCTTTGGTCTCCCTATCATTTATGTCCCTTAAAATCTATCTACAATTCAGGTATTAGTCTTCTGTGGTCACGCTCTCATCGTGATTCTATTTCTTATGTTCTTTCAGCCATCTGTTGATTGCTTTTTCACTCCTGTCTTAAATGTAACTTTCTCTGCATAGTCTTTAAGTCCCTTCACAACCTAGCACTCAATATCTTTCGTCCCTGATTTCATTCTATTCCCCACCTCGCTACCTTCATTCAGACTCTATTCCACTTAACTGTCCCTCGGCCACCTTGTGCACAGACCCGCTTCCGCTCATTCTCTCTTGGCCCCTTTTACGTTGAAATGCACTCCCGCTCTCTGTCTTTCTATCCTTTGTTCCGCTTCAGTCTTAAAGACCATCTGGTTTGTTCTTAATATTGTGTCTGCATGTCGTTTTACACCTAATTGTACCATTGTGTGAATAATTTTGTTCAGCGCTTTGGCGTTAAGCACTATATACACTAAAAATATAAAGTATACAAGTACTTTAATTGCCTTTTTCATGCAGTAAAAGTGCAATATTAAAATGCTTTACCTGTACACTACTTGTGTGGGATTTAGGTTACATTGTTGGCGTTATTGTTAGCAGTGTTTTTGACAACTATTGCATTTGTAAATTACTCTATGAATAGTAAAAGGGCAGTTCAATTCATGCAGGGTGCATCTGCCTCTTTCTCGCCCACGTCTTGCATTTCTAATGATGATGCTGTTGTCAACAACGTTTTCAAGGGGTTATATGAGCTAAGAAATTGAGTTTGGACTTATTAACGAACAGGTCAAGATCTAATATTTGGGGACAGCAATGAAAATATGGAGACAGGACGAACATGAAGGTTAACTGAAATGCAGTGTATATATGCGACATACTGCGAGCTATACTGAGACATTACAGAAACATGCACCATAAGGGACAAGAGAGAAAACCTACATAATATGGCGACAATTATGTATACATACAAGCGTGGGAGACTTAAGTGGAAGAATGTTTTGTCATGGTACATACAACATAGATGACAATATACAAAGATTAGGACTAACTCGTGACTTGGGTTCACAGGATCGAGTAAGGAACTTTATAAATTAAAAACAGAGGATTCGGTGCACAGACCAGTATTTGGTAAACTATATTGCGAAGGTATGGTAAGGTGAGCCCAAACTAATGCATGTATAGCAACAATATTGGAACCATGTAATATTGCACAGTGGTATTAATATTAAAGCTAATGGTACAATAAATAGGAGCAATGATCACTGTATAATGGGTGTGGATAATGGCACAATAACCAACTGTGGTTAGCACAATATGATTATGATCACTTAACACTTTTATAGAAAAAAGGGGTAAACACTGATACTTTGCCAATCAAGGCCTGCATAGAACAGTGGCTGGTGTAACAAGCACTTACATACCTACCACTAAGTAGCACTATGGTGAAGGCGGATTTGGAATCGCAGATCGTCAATGACATTTCTATTACTTTCTTTCCCTCCCACCTTACCAATCCTCCTCATACCAACCCTATTTTTGTCTGTCTTCGTTTTTATCGACAATTAATGAAATAATTGTTTTTTCCGTTCCTGTTTGGGAATGTTTCTTTGTTAATCTTTGAATTATAATGCGTACTGTATGTTCATAATGGATGTAAATTATATGATGTGAAGCCTTGTCTTGAAGACCAGAGGGTCGAAACACGCGTCAACATAAGGGCATGTAATTCAATGTCAAAAAAATGTTGAATATACACCAACTAAATGAATACATTTAATATCAAAAAAGCATATTTACTGAACTGGAGTGATTTCAGGGGGCTGGCGCTCACCAGGGGGAGAACAATTTTGATCACATTTTCCATTGGGCAGTAACTGATCCATGTCCTTGGGGCTTTCAATGTGTATTTATTTATTTTTATTTTATTTATTTCCATTTATAAAGCGCCCAACTGCCCTGAGGCATCGTGGCGCTGTGACAGCATATTCACTTCGGTACAGTAAAACAGTGTGCAGTTTTCAGGTTTTGGATCATAACAATTTAGGCAGTAATCATATTCCTTGGTTACAGTGGAACAGCAGTTATTTGAAAAGGATGGTTTTCAAAGCCTTTCTAAAGGCTAACAGCGAGGTTTCCTTCCTGAGTTTGGGTGGTAGTGAGTTCCAAGATTTTGGTGCTAACACTTCGAAGCTTACCCCGCCGGCTTTGGCTCTGTTAAAGACGGTGATCGACAATTGGTCAGAGTAGAGTTCTCGCTTGGGTTTTTTTTTTTATTTTATTTAAAAGACATATGCGTTTTGCTTGTAGTTTTACAAAAAGCAAACTTTTACAAAACTTTGAAAATTTCATATATTAATCATTAAAATTTTTGAATGACAGACAATTAGATCATCAACCATTTCTTTTGCAACTTAAAATTTAGCACTGTTAATTCAGAAATTTACATTATATCTTTATGATTTATTACTTTGCGCAACCTTCTCATACCCATATTAAGATTGGCCTGCCCCAAACATACCAAAATTTCGATAGACCACACCTTAAAAATGCACAGATTTAACTTGTAGGGTTAGAGTAGACATTCACACTTTCTAACGCATTTTCAATTTTACTCAGCAAGCGAGTTAACGAAATGACAAGTGCCATGCTCTCTCCATACATACAACTGTCCCATAAGGATGTTTTGGAGATATCAGTATCTTTCGGAGCAAATTTCCCCAATAGATTTTTTCTATCCTGTTAAAAAAAAAATGCATTCAATAACAAGATGTTTCATGGTTTCATTGATGTCATAATCGCAAAAGCGACAGTATTGATTTGAAAAGGCACCCTTATAGATACGCCACAGGTAGATTCTTTCAAGTGTATGATATTGATTTAATTTGAACCTTAAATATGCTCTCCGTATCTTACTTGATGGACATAACACCAAATACGACGATCTCATATCTCTACTACGTGGCCTTTTAGCATATTCCACATACAGATGATATGAATTGTTACAATCTAAGGTGTTTGACCAGTCCCGATCAAAAAGATTTCTTTTGACTTTTGGGAGTTTCATTACTAGGTCAGAAATAGTGCATTCACAATCTACGAGGATTAGATTCATTTGATTAACAAACGCACACATGGATTTTAATTTGGACAGCACAACCAACCCATATACGTCCTCATATAGAGAATACTTTTGAGGTGCCATAATATCAGCATAGCGTGATAGTTTTCTCCAAACCCATCTGGCTGCTAGAGATACTACACCAAGTTCGTGCCTAATTATAGAATTGGGAACTGATATAGATAGCCCCAAAACGCTTTTCCACACACTACCCTGAATTTGATTCAATATGGCCCCTACGTCATGAAGACATATATCTAACCCATATAAAAGGATCGGTTCCACTTTCAATAAATAAAAATCAATCAGTGGTTGCAACGAAAATTCACAGATTGTTCTCAGCATGATCTTTATCATCGATACTAGTGGACGGACCTTCATCTTTAGATATTTCTGCCAAAATTTGAGAGAGTACTGGACATTTAGGGGATACCCCAGATAACGAATTGATTTTTCGCATTCGATATCAATGCCATTTAGTTGCCACTTGTACGATTTTAATTTTTCTAAAATTTCGGAATACCACAATTTGTGATTTTGAAGAATTGGGTGATAGATTGTGAGATGCTGCATATTTAGCAAATCGATTCAGTTTTAACTGTAGTCCACTAGGAGTGCGATCAAAAAGTAAGATATCATCTGCAAAACATAACCATGAAATTTTCAGTTCCCCTAGTTTCACAGGAAACATACCAGATTCTTTCCACAACATATCCATATCACAAAGGTATAAGTTAAATAGAGTGGAAGCCATATTACAGCCTTGTTTAACTCCTGTCATAGTCAAAATAGGAGCAGTTAAGGCGCCATCTCTGGTTACCCTAATTTGATATGTCGTGTGGTTGTGTAGCATTGCAATTAGTTGAATCATTCTTTTTGGAAAACCAAGTTTTAAGAGTTTTAACCATAAAACCTCTCTTATGACTGAGTCAAAAGCACTGCTCATATCAAGTGCAGCCATATAGACTGTACCAGAATCTAATATTTGAGATTGAGCAAATATGTGGGAGATAATAAGAGCGTTTAACGAAGTCCCCATATACTTACGAAACCCCGTTTGAAACTTTAAAAATATATTCTTATTCTTAATAAAACTTTGGAGTCGTTGAAGTAAAATTATAGAAAAAACCTTTTCAGAGGCATCCATTAATGCAATTGGCCTGAAATTCGAGGGTAAATTAGGATTCCCTTTCTTATATAGAGGAATTATTATGGCATTAAGCCAGGATTTTGGGATGAGATTGGTAGATAGAATAAATGCAAATTTGGTATAGAGAATCGCACCCCAAAAATATGGGTCATCTTTTAGAATACAGGCAGGCAGACCATCAGGCCCAGCAGCTTTGGAATAATTGAGCAGATTAATGGCCTCAACAATTTCCTTCATAGAGAAGAATATAAGATCCTTGCAATGATGCTCAAGTATACCAGAGTTGAGTGTCTTAAATTGGACAGGCAAACTATATTTACATTTAAAATAGTCGATCCATGTACTTGAAGCAATTGGGGAGGCGAAATCATGCAACAGCGCCCCCTTTTTGTTGTTGAGTATTACCCAAATATTCCTGGTATCATGAGTGATGAGATACTTCATCATTTGCTGATTGGCCGATAGTTTTGCGTTAAATTTTATAAATGCAATTTTATGCCTATATTCTTTTAAGATTCCCATTTTTGTGGAGTGATACAGAGAAAACTGTAGATTTTTTTCTTTAATGCACGTATCGATCGATTTTTTTCCCTCTTAATTGCTGCTATATCCAAATTGTACCCACTCTCACCTGTTGGGTTAAGTGATTGAACTTTTTGGACTAGATAGTCAATGTGTGTTTTAATTATGAAGGAGTTCCAATCCTCTCTTCTACGTGCATCAAAAAACAGTTCATCCCTGTTATAAACCCAAATCACATCTCTATGAACCAAAAAGGAAAGCTCTCTACACATTTTAGGAGACCAGCCTACAGAATTCTGTGGTCGATGGAGGGTCACCAATCCCAACGCTACTTCTTTGTTTAAAGATGCCAGGTCACATCTAATACTTATACTTATTGGAAAATGATCACTCATAGTTTGATTATGAATTAAGACATTATTTGCCAAAGGCATGCATACGGATGAGACAAAAAAGTAGTCTATATATGTGGAGTGAGTCCCCCTCTTCCATGTTCCTTTATGGTCACCAATAAGAAATTCCAACAATTGGATATTCCAATCTTTAAAATATGATACCCAACGCTTCCCCATAGATTCCGAGGCACTCGAAGAAGACTTGCACTTGTGAAGTAACTTAGATGAAGTCGATAGACAGACAGCATTAAAGTCACCCCCAATGACAATTGTGTATTTTGGGTTTCTAACCATAGCTTCCTCGAGTAGCTCATCCATGTTATCCAATGCAGCCTCAAACGATAAGTTAGCAGGGTTGTGGTAGACACATACCAATAACAGTACATTTGACATTGCACCTGTAAGGATAGACTCAACTGCCAACACTCCGTGTTTTGCGTACATAACCTTTGAAATGTGATTCATGTTGTTGTTAATGAGTATACCAATACCTCCAAGCGGTCGACCAATTACACCTCTCACAGCAGGTACACAAAAATTGGAATAACCCTCAATATTCAATTCGTTGACACACATAGTTTCTTGTAAGAATATAATAGTGTGAGGACCCATTGAAACAAAATAAGATGACCATTTCTCTAGGTTTCTTTTCCCACAACAATTCCAAGATATTATTTTAAGATTCTGAACCTTCTGAGCTGTGACATTATTAGTCTATTGTTTATTTTGCTTGTTAGAAAAATCAATAATAGAAGACATAAGGGGAGCTAGCCAAGAAATGTTCGAAGTGGCTGTCACCAGCTCAGAAATGTTAGTAATTAATTCAACAGTATGTTCAGAACCAGCTGATGAGTTTGCTCGAGTGGATCCACTCACAACCTCAGGTTCTAACATTTCATTCAGAAATATCTCAGCTTCTTCAATCGTTCTAAATAGGTGTAGGGTTAGTCCACTGGAATTGAAATCTTCTCTGTGGTCCCACAATAACCGGAGTATCATCGCTGAATGTGGGGCACAAATCATTCTGAGATTGTTATGGTTTGCCAGCCTTAACCACTCAATATCATCCATACGGAGGGTTCTTAAATTAGGGCTCTCTCTAAAGATATTGAACAAAAACGATCTGTTCAACCTTTGCTTACCATTAATTGCCTGATCACTAGACCAGCCTAGAAAATATCTTACATTTCTTTCAAAAACATAATTGATTTCTTCTTTTTCATTGCTGCCTGGTGGCAGAGGCTTATTCTCAACTGATTCTCTAGTGTCAATAGCTTCCATTGCTGCATTTATAAAAGCCCCCTCAAAATCGTTTGAATCGATTTGGCTTTCTGGACAATTGTCATTATTTTCAGATTCCTCGTCAGATCGAGGATTATCTGTGTTCCTTGCAGAACTTTTTTCCGTCAACATAGCACAGGCCTTTTTTTGTTTGGTGACTGCCCCGATAAACTTATCTGGAGCAAAATCCTTCATTTGTCCCTTAACCGTAGTTTTTTTTTCAATGATAGGATAGAAAGTCGAAAGCCTGGCTTGTGCCATCTGTCCTGAATTGACCAATCCCAACTCAACCACAGATGACTTCACAACAGTTCCCTTTTTTTTGTTTGAGAATGGGAAACAGTAGCAGGATCCACGTTTAAGACTAACTTTAATTCATCATTCAGTTGAGTCAAGTCAACCTTTGAATCGTTTGCAGAGCCTACGTTTGAATTTGAAGACTGCAACTCAGCCAAGTCAACAGCAATAGTCTCTCTTTTTATTTTTTTTATTTTTTTTGCTATCGTCCTGGCTCGTTTTTTTTGCATCCAGTATCAATAACTTTTTTTTCAGTTTGTTTTCTCTTTTAATTGCCCTAATATGAGCTCGCTTCATTTTGCGTGACATAAAAGGTAACTGTGACCCTTCAGGATCAATGACCTCACACTCAGTACTCGCTATATCTCCCTTCTCACTGAAATTCACCAGATTTTCATCGAGAACAGATTCATTTCTCCGTTGTTCTTCTTCGGCTTCATTTATGACATTTACCAGGGGAGAGGGGCTATTAGGTGTGTTCTCTTTTGGAATTGACATAGAACCAATATCATCAGCATACTCTTCAAGACGTCCCCCACCAAATTTTAAGTCTAAATGTTGCCTTGTTAATAAACAAACTAACTCATCTAGTATCCGAGAGTTCTGTTTCACTTCATCCACTAAAGCAGTAGAGCCAGCAAAAGTCACAGAGGAACATACCTCCTTTGGTCCTTCCACTACAGCTCTTGCATACGTGCGTGAGTCAAATGCCACAATTACAGAAGAATCATCCGTTTGTGTATATTGATTCATGCGCGTTTGATCGTTAATTGACAGAGCTTTCAGTAAGCATGCATCTATAAGAGCCTGTTTCTCTGATTGGACAGCAGATTGCGAAGTCGGCATACCCTCAATTTTGGAAACCTTGTTGGTAAGAGTTAATACTATTTCTTTTAGGGAGTTGATTTGCATGTGAGTTAAGTCATGACCCTTATCCAAGAGATTTAAGGGAGATGAAATCACCGGAAAATTACTTAGGTCATCATCTTTATTTAGATCCTTGGAATGAGATTGTTGGATTTTGACTGGTAGCGATCGTGCCCCTACCTCGTAGCACAAATCTTCATCAAAGGTCTCATTCACCATTTGTGTAGGGGCTGAAATGGGGCCTGGAGCAGTAGAAGTTTTACAGAATATAGGCGAACTGCAGGATGGTCTCTTTGCACGTTCATGTTGGTAAGAATCAATACATGCAGATGAATGGATAGAGGGCCCATCGTGAAGATTATGCAAACAGATGCGTTCAACCTCCGAAGGCAAAAATACAACAGGTGAATTCGGAGTCATTGAAATCCGGCAGCGTTTCTCCCATTCGCCAATCAATGCAGGGCCCAGAAAAGAAACATCAGAAATAATATTAGATGCCACATAGGTTTTGACATCTTGCTTAGTAGCTGCCGAATTCCCTGCTAACTCCTCTGAATTTGCTATAACAACAGTATTACTAATGGTGGGCTTTTTATTTGATTCACCATCTGCAGGAGGAGCTTTAGAAATGCAAGATTGTAATTGATTGCACTCATCATCATTTGGTTCTATTGCTAATGGTTGCAGGCTATACGGGATGTTTTTTATATCATTTAAACCATCTTCACCAACCGCTGCAATTGAATTTGACTCCATGTCAGAGTCATGTAATAGCACTGGATTAGAGGCATTCATCCCCGCGTGATAGTTGCCTTCCGCAAGACTCTTACTGCTTCGCAGACTAACCACCATTATTAAAGCCTACACCACACAGTAGCTAATACTCCTCTGTCAACAAAGAAACCAATATCAGGAGGCCCTGCGACCTGCGCCGCGCACCGCGAACAGCAAACAGTACTTGTCCTGTACTTGGTGCGCAGCGCAGGTGCGCGAGGCAACCAGTACTTGAGGACGCAGGTTGCAGGACGTGACACGATAAAGGGGGCGTGGCCTCCACAACAGGAAAGACCTTTGCAGAGGAAAACAGAAAAAGCGATTTTTAGTAAAGGAGCACAAGCCGTAATGCACCACTGCTTACAGCACACAATTTGTACGAGACACAATTTGTACGTGACACAATTTGTACGTGACACAGTTGTGAAAGGCACAGTTGTGCAATGCTCGAGTTGTGGAGCAACACAGAGAGCCCTCTGTGTGTAACACTAATTTAGGCAAACAGTCACCTTTGGGTCAGGCACGCTGGTGCACCCTTGAAGGACGTCCTCCAGGACGTGACAAACTCGTTAAGCAATTCCGTGCACAATCCAAAAGAGTCCAAGAAAGACGAGGCAGCAACAGCAAACAGTACTTGTCCTGTACTTGGTGCGCGGTGCAGGTGCAGGTGCGCGAGGCAACCAGTACTTGAGGACGCAGGTTGCAGGGCGTGACACGATAAAGGGGGCGTGGCCTCCACAACAGGAAAGACCTTTGGGTCAGGCACGCTGGTGCACCCTTGAAGGACGTCCTCCAGGACGTGACAAAGTCGTTAAGCAATTCCGTGCACAATCCAAAAGAGTCCAAGAAAGACGAGGCAGCAACAGCAAACAGTACTTGTCCTGTACTTCTCGCTTGGGTCTAAGTGATTGTACACGGTGTATTCGATCTGTTGGGTATCGGGGCGCAGATTGGGAGAGGCATCTGTGTGTGATTGTGAGCGCTTTGAACAGTATGAGTTCTTTGATAGGGAGCCAGTGGGCATTTTGTCTGGCCTGGGAGATATGCTCTCTCCTGGGTATACTGAGAGCAACTCTGAGAGCATTATTTTGCACAATTTGAAGCCTGTTGATGTTCTTGGCGGACGTGCCTAGCAGGAGGCCATTGCAGTAGTCCAATTTAGCGCCTATCGTGGCTCTGGCAATGTTGAGACAGTTCTTGGTGGAGAGGGAGGGTTTTACTGCATTGATAATTTTAGTGGTATGGGCTACTGATGAGGAAATATAGTTAACTTGTCTATTTATGGAGAGGGTGAAGTCCAGAAAGATCAGATGGTTTTTACTGCAGCTGAGACTGTGATAAGTGTTCTCGATATTGAAATTACTGTATTTGGTGTCAAGTTCTTTTAGGGTTTCCTTGGGGCATACAATTAAGAGTTCTGTTTTATCCCCGTTAAGGCAGAGGCCGTTGGCCGCCATCCAATACTGGATGATTGCATAGGTCTGTTGTAGGGTTCTGAGGTCTTTCTCATAGACACTGGATAGTGGGAGAAGAATTTGTGTCATCGGCATAATTGATGAACGTTATGCCGAGACCTTCCATGTCATTAAATAGTGGTAAAGTGAGGAGGTTATAGAGGGTTGGAGTGGAGCAAGAACCTCGAGGCACTCCACAGCTGATGGGAGAAGGAGCGGCTGATGCCTGGTCTGAGAAGACCCTCATGGCTCGGCCCTCTAGAAAGGAAGTTATCCAGGTGATGGCTTCTTGGGAGAAGTGGGCAGAGTTTATGAGCGGTTTCCCTAGCATTTTGTGGTTGACAAGGTCGACGCTGCTGATAAGTCGAGGAGCAGGAGAAGCGCAGACTTACCCTTGTCCATGTTTTCTAGGCGCTGATTTTTTAGATCTAACCGGGCTGATTCTGTGCCTTGCCGTGGTCGAATCCCAGATTGCCTCTTGCCCAAGATGTTGTGTACTTGTAGGTAGGCGGCTTTATCGATAATTTGTTATCAGGAATTGGCACATGGTGATCGGTCTGTAGTTGTTAGGGGAGTCTGGGTCAAGTGTGTGTTTTTTTTTTTTTTGTTTTTTTAAATTTTTTTTTAATTTTTTTTTTAAGCAGTGGCCGGACCCAAGCTTCCTTAAGGGAGGAGGGTATACAGTGCCGGAGATGTGAGGCATTAATAAAGGCTGTAAAGCAGGGTTCTAAGGCTACAGCGCATTCCTTGATTATGTTAGCAGGGCAAATATCGTCTTTACATAGCAAGGGTTTTATGTGCTTTAAGATTAGTAGGACCTCAGGGATGGTTACTTCTCTGAACGCAAAGGATGTGAGGGGATTTGAGTCGGCGGAGCTTGAGGTTTGTGGCTTAGTGCCAACCTGTGTTGGGGGTGAGGCTTTGGGTAGGCTGATGAAGTTGGCTTTAATTTTCTCTTGGAGTAGGTTAATCTTGTCTAACAAAGCGTGTTGGATGTTACACCATTTTTCATCCTTTACGGTCTGAGGTGTAGACGTGGGGGGAACAATCAGTTCATTGAAAATGGCAAATAATTCCTTGGATTGGGATTTTGCATTGTTAATTCTGGAGTTGTAGGCCGCGGCTTTAGCTGTAGCAATGGCATTTTTATACTGTTTGGAAATTGAGAGATACGAGTCTCGTGCCAGGGTGGAGGGGTTGGATTGCCAGCTATTCAAGGTTTGTCTTTTGAGAGCTTTTAAGTCAATTAGGTCTTGGTTGTACCAGGAGTTGGAGTGTTTGGTACGTTTAGCTCTTTTGTTTTCTAGTGGGGCGATGACGTCAACTACACCTTGGATGACTGTGTTGTAAAGGTCAACCAGTTCTGTGGGATTATCGGGAAGAGGCCATGCTAGGGCTGATGCTTCAAGAAGCGGGAGGATTCTTTCTTTAGTGAGTTTTCTTTTTAGATCTGGCTAAGGTGGACAGCATTGGGGGGTTTTGTTGCATAGATATTTTGGACGGTATGAAGAAGTGCAGAAGGTGGTGGTCAGTCCAGGGGCAGGGAGTGTTGGAGCTGATGTCAACAGCACAGTTGTGATCGGCTAGCCAATCTAGTATGCGACCTTTGATGTGGGTTGGGCTGTCAATTTTTGGGATCAAACCAAGGTCAAGGAGAGATTTGGCAAAGGCTTTGCCTTTTTTATCTTTGGGATCCTGGAAGCCAAGATTGAAGTCTCCTAGGGGAATGGCTCTGGTGCTGGTTTTGAGGTTACTTCCAATGAGGTGTAAGAGATTAGTATGTGATAATGTTTGCCTCCTTTTTATTTACAGTGCCCTTACTTTATATCAAAACCAAAGGTTTTTGCATCTGCCTTCCCGCTGAAGACACCCTGCACTCCTTTCTCACAGAGGCATGTGCAGCGAGGCCCGCATTAGTGGCAAAAGGATGCTATAAAAGACCACTTTACATTATATCTACGATTAATGTTACCTCTGCAATGATCTTAATGTGTGTCCTGTTGCACTTCTATTATGAAGTTATGTCTAGCGTTCCTAAAACATGGCATCAATCAGATGGTGGGTAGCCATAGCAGAAAGCGACTAAAAATGTGTTCCCATAATGTTAATGCATTTCTATGCTGGTGTGAATTTGGCCCCACATCTGTTGATATGTACATCTTCCTAAGCATGCCCTTGTGCAGTAGTCTGAAATGACTCCTTTATTCCCTCACGTGATGATTAAAAACACAATTGCTACTGTTCTACCTCTTGGAGACATAGGCTTGTGATATTCCCCCAAGTATCCTTACTTTTTACTACTTGTGAGACTTCAGTCTAAAAGGTGTACAGCCACTGTTATTTTTGTTTTTTGATTCAGTTCTTTATTAGGTATTATACAGGAGTAAATACAGTACATTACACGGTCAGATGTAAAGGCTGCATTCTTCGCGGATGGGCTAATGTAAAAAATACAGCTTTTGTTCCAGGGTGAGTAGATAAAACCTGATGGCCTGACTTGACTCTAGAAGGAGAGTATCTTAAACCCCAAAGGCTTGCATGCAACATTCCCCTTACTTTAGTGGAATCATTTTCATATAAAAAAAGTTGTTAAAAGATTTACAGTCGTACTTCAGGTACAAATAAACCTGAAACTTAATCGCACAGATAGCTCCCTGCTTGCAGTCGTTTTAATGAGAATCTGTTGAAAAAGTAAACCTTTCTTTCCTCAGTGATTTGTAGGTCGTGGCCAACCTATTGGCAATCTTCTTTTTGGACAATGTTTCAATGTGTTCCGATCCCGCTTCCTGCTTTGTAAATGGTGTGATGCAGAACTACAGGTTTCCAGTTCTGATACGTTCACATTGCTTGCAAATTAAATATTAAACCTATAATAAGTTATGATTTTTGAATTTATAGTAGCTTCCGTTTTTGGTTTAATGTCATAAAGTTCCCTTACAACTTGTAGGACACATTATACACCCGTCTACATGCACACTTAAATAGGTGCTTAATTTCATATTTCATTAACTGCTTCATTTCTTATTCCTGTGGTATTGTGTGACTTAATTCAAAACCACAAATCTGTTTGGATGATTGGGGGAGCAGTCACTTGTCTTTTTCCTTGTTATTTGCTCCCCGTTTAATTCTCCATTTCCTGACACTAACTAAATATACCAGAAACAGTAGGAGATCCATAAACATTTACCAGACCTGAAACCAGAGTAACCCAGTGAGCCTTTCAGCTTCTTTGTCAAGTCTATATCGGGACATAACAAATATATCGCTCCCAAAATCATATTGCATTAGCAAGGTAAAAGAAACCGTAAAGCCTGCTCCGTACGCAGAATTTCCATCTCATGTTCAAATAACCCAGAAACAAATCCATGTCTGGTTTAGCCATCATACAAAATCTTGGTCCCTCTCAACGGTCCTCTAAAGCGCACCACTTACGACTGGCCCCTCCTGCGCTAACCCTTGGAGTTAAAAATAAATAAATATTTGTATTGCCATTTAGATCAACATAATGGTAAACCAACAATACCAACCCCCCCACCCCATCCTCCACTCCAACTCTAACACCTAGTTCCCTTATGAGCCCTCCCATATTATTTGAACTCTGAGCCAACTTTAACCCCTTCCATTCCATAGTATCTGGTGTATATTTCATGTGCAATGTATGTGAGCTTGTTCCTTCAGGTGGGTAAGTCATCCGGGGGATGTTTGCAAGTCTGTGAGGAGAGTGCCCCCACTCCATTTCCCAGGTATCCGATTCATCATTTGTGTGTTGTTCATGCACTATTACTCTCGCTGCATTTACCCAGTGGAGTAGGTTGTGTGCCCATTGGCTGAATACCGTCTCAATAGTACTACAAGTAAGGAGGCTATCTTATTTGTATTTTTCCTCCTTTTACCACCTGGGAGTACCCCATTAAATAAATACTGGAAACGCATTCCAACTGTCTGCACAATAAACCGTTCACTCTGCCAATTACTGCGCACAAAAAATGATCCATCATTGGGCACGCCAGACCATATGCCAAAACTTGGTGGATTCCCTTTCACATCTTGGGCATGTTTCTGTGTTGTCTTATGTGTAGCTGCTGAGGGGTTATGTAAACACAGTGCAAGATATTGAATCAACTTAAAACAAGATTTTCTTGATACCTTGCTGACTCGCAAGCATATCTTATTCCACAACTTCTTGATTGCCTCCCCCATAACCCTCTCCCACTTTCCCCATGGGGCTCACTCCTAGCAAGGCAATGTGCTATTGTATCCGCTACTCCATATATCGAGTATATTCATTGTATTCCCGATTCCATTGTGCACTGGCACCTAACACTAAGTGGGCCTTTATACCTAAATTAAAGCATCAACAAAAAACTCACAGGAAGATCACCAAGATCAGCAGCTTACAATGGTACTAAGGTTGTGAAGATTCTGACACCTAGGAAGGAGTTTGGCAATGCCCAGCTACTGGAACAACCTTTCACTTGACTCAAACCTAGAACCCCACCTCCCCTGCTGTGATGTTAAGCAATCTACAAATGTGGACTCTGCTTTGAGACTGACTGTAAACTGCAACTCTTCATCTACTCCCACAGCTATCACCAGCTGAGTTTTAGAGTTGATGGTAACCCCTGGGAGGATTGAGCTGCCCAGTCACTAGACACAATAGAAGGCACTTCCTCACCACTCAAACCGTTTGGCCTTGCATGGCAGACCACTAATGTTGAGGCTAACAGGCATTCTCTGGCCATTACTGTGAATGGCTATCAAAGCTACTACTGATCTTCTCCTCCACATCGTCTTTTATGCACCTTGTCGGGAAGGAGCTAGCGCCTTCCTTCTTTCCCAAGTGCTTTAGAATTAGGCAAAACTTCTGTTGACTGCTTCTAGGGACTACAAGAGACCAGGGGGGAGGAGGAGGGCAGTGAGAAAGCTTTTTCATTCAAATATAACGACACACACAGACATGGGCAGGCACTAAAAGAAGGCAGTTGGTATTTAAATATAAGGTGCAAATAACTATTAGCTGAATACATTTGTAAAATGTTAAATCCTATTTAGTGCTAAAATCTCAAAGCACGATATGTAGGCTCTCCGCCAAAAGGAATTTGGCCTGCGCTAAAAATGTATCAAAGGGCTCATGCGGTGTTGCATCACTGAGGCTAGCTCTGGCAGAGCAGCATGCAGCTCAACAGCCGTCTGCTGGTTGTCAAAATCCCACGCATGCTAAACATACATTTTATAAACATAGATTTTAACATACTCATGCACAACATACAGAATTATGAAAACCAGGTTTAAAAGAAATTACAGGCGCAGATAAAAATATGAGGAGAATAAATGTGGTATGGAGAAAATGACTGGAAAATGTTGTTGCACATTAGTCATAGGTAGCAAAATGAAGCTACAGTGTATTTTTGCATAGGCCAGCAATATGTAAAGTAGCATGTCCTAAACAGACATCACTGTCCATGAAGTAAGGAAGACTGGAGGATCCCTTGTATGGAAGCAGGACAGTGTGGGATGGAGCCATTCCCATATCCAGGGATGCCAATACAACAAGTTATGAGTATAAAAGCTTCTGCCTGCTCCAGTCTGCAGAAGAAAGGAACAGTTGAGGGATAGCAGAGACTGTTTAGGCAGCAGAGTTCTTTGCTCCTATCCTCATTTCTGTAAAGAATACATTTTTGTTGTCAAAATATTTTTATTGAAATATCGATCGAACATGAAATTCATCACATTCATCACAGAACCTAATACAGCAATAAATCATTAATCAAACACCTTAATCAGCGCTTCGAAATTTCATTTTAACATGGGTAAAATTCATCTACGCTTTGTAAAGTCTTCATTAAACTTTGGGAGGAAGCTTCTTTGAAACACCCAAAACTTTAGGGAAAGGAAAGTTGGAGGAGAGGAGAGAAAGAGAGTAAGGAAAGGAGAGGGAGAAAGGGAGAAGGAGAAAAGAAAAAAAAAAACATATTTATACATATAGCCTTCACATCACCAGCATTAATGCCAAAATTAACATTCTTCTCGAGAGCGACCTTTCCCACATAAATTCAGGTTACCCCAGCATAGCGTACAGTTCATAATCCAGGGCTATCATGGCTTAAGAAGATATTTAAGCAGTTTGGGCTGGAAGAACATGTGTTCTCTTTCAGCTACATATTCCAAGAATGGGCTCCAAGTCATGGAGAACTTGGATGTCTTGCCGTTTATTTATGCTGTTAGTTTTTCCATTCCAAACGGTTTCCTAGACCTTTACCCACTAGTAAAGAATACATTTGTTATCCTTGCAACAAATACGCTTGGCCTTGCTTCCCTTGAGGGGCATACTTTACTCTGGTGTTAGCGTGATTAGAGGTACTCGTATAATTAAGGGGTACCCCTTAGGTTGGGCTACCCTTACAACCTTTACCTTTCAAAGGTGTCCCTCTGTACTAAAGAACCTCATTATGGTTTCCCCACAGGTTGGCACATTACAAAACCACAGAATGAAAAAGTTGGTATGACAGTGAAAAAAGACCTTACCAGATTATTTAGGGAAGCTACGGTTGTTAGTTTGTGCATATCATTGCTCTGCCCATTTTTCAGTCCACCAACAATATTCTTCGACCCGGCGATTGCAACATTTGAAAAAAGTTGGAAGGAAAACTAGTCCTGAAAATTAGAAGACAAAAATGGAATAGATAATTGAGAAATGGGGAAAAAGCGTATTTCAATTGTGAGGATTACCTCCCTCTTTAGATAGTAACACATCTGGTATCCCTGATATTCAAATTGTATGCTTCCTGTAAAAAAATGAATTGGTTTTTCACCCTTTTGTCTGAGTCAATAAGCAAGTCTTTTCTGACAGTTCTAACAGAATAACTTCAAAATATAGGTTACAACCAGGAATACTGTCCTTAATCGGCAAACTAAGTAGACCTCCAATTGTGGAAATGCACAAGTAGTACTTGCAGATCTGTCTTTTAATTGCCTACTATGTCATCTGTCCTAAACGGTGTCTGGAAATGCTCTCCAACTTAAATCCCGACCTCCAATACTTGCACCTAATTTTACCAAAAATCGAACTCTCGACACAAGTATTTAAACATAGAAAATGCCTCAGCCAAGATATAATGTGAAACAATAAAAAGGGGGGCAAGCCCACCTTTACCCCCAATGAATGCTCCACTCCCACAACTGCCTTTAATTGAACTCTTTACCTGCCCCTAAAACTCGTTGCATATATTGTAATCAAATGACGCCAGCAGAGGTGAGATTGTGATCAAATGAAAAAAGATGACATGCAGGCCTGACTAGCTTGGTTTGGACATAAAAGGGACTGGATACCATTTGTACAATAGTTTTTACAATCCCCCAAATCCATCTCTCCCCCAAATCCATCTCTTGCACTGCAATGCTGCCTACATGACCATTCAACCTTGACATTAATGCATCCATGAGCTGCTGAAACACATTGTAATCATGTCTATACTCCAGATGCCTTACAATTTTTTTTTTTAAATACATTTTTATTAGCAGTTTTAATCAAAATACAGAAAACCAACAAGGCACCCCCAACCCTACCTCCCCTCCCCACACCCCCTTCCCACCCAACCCCCCCCCTCCAAGAGCCACCCAGATTACAACTTTGCATATGAAACCAGCAGAAACTAATGCAGAATAAGTCTACTTCACAGGACCGAATATTGGCTCCTCTACATCACTCCCTCACAAGTCTGATTCGTCCTGCGGGGCAATTATGCCAAGGAGCTCCATAGCCTTGGGACACCAAGCCCGGCGGGCCCCCCCTTTTAGGTAGGACAATAAATTGGACCAATCCGAGACAAATTGCAAGTGGTCTCCCTGGATAGAATAACTAAGCCATTCCAAGGCTACAAGCGACCAGAGTTTAACCATCCATTCATGTTCCTGTGGCGGGTCTTTAGATTTCCATTTCCTAGCCAATACCAGGGCTTCCGCCATCATCATCATCACGTAGAGCTTACGATCTGCCTTCACTGTGAGGGTTGCTAAGACCCCATTTAGGCTCAACAAGTCCAACCCTCTGTTTTGGCCCACCCTTACTCCTAAGACCTGGGTAACCGCCCTTTGAACCTGGACCCAGCAATTGTCGATTTTTGGACATTCCCACCAGATATGGGCCCAGGAGCCCTCTGCCCCGCACTCCCTCCAGCACATCCTAGACGCATCGGGAAATATTTTATTTAACCTGACCGGGGTCAGGTGCCATTGGAACATCAATTTCAGCCACATTTCCCGAATTTGAATAGACCTTTTAAGTTTAGGATTCTCAGACCAGAGATTTACCCAAGCTGGCTCTGGAATCTCCGTTCCAGTGTCACCCTCCCATTTCTTCACATAACTTCTACTCGACAGGACTGCTTGGCAGAGACCTGTGCAGTTCCCTCTGGGACCACTGCAAAAGATTTAGGACTACAGGTGTTTGGCAGTAAACCCACTTGGTAGCAGTCTGTACCACACAGATTCACTTGGTAGCTATGGCTGAGCAGTCAGACTTCCCTCAAGAAGAGTTAGGCAGTATACAGAGTATTCACAATAGGTCAAGAGGACACAATAGAACAAGTAAACACTGACCAGGGCTTGGTGTAAAAGAGATATAATTATTTATTTAAAACCACATCTAGAAAAACACACAGGCACTAATAGTAAGCAATTCAAAAACACGGTCACTAAAAGATATACACTCACTTAAAAGAATATTAGACAAGTCTTAAGTAAAGCCCCACTTATTTTCAGACAGCGGTGAGCGCTTAACGTAAATGGCACTCTAATAGTTTGTTTTTAAAAAAAGGGAGAGAAAAGCAGAGAATAAATTGAAACAGATCCCAACACTTTTACATGAACATAGCAAGGGAGGAAGGCAAAGTAAAACCGTGAATTCAGAGTTAGTAGGCCGGATCCGCTTTAAGAGGATCCAAACGAAATGTGTCCAAGGTCACACGGTTGCAGTGCACAAAAGTCTTGTAATGGTTCAAAAAGAAGTTGGATCAAAGAAAAGGGACCAGTTAGAGGGTCAAGGCGGCCATCCTAGTCCAGAAGGTTAAGGAGTTATTATTACCTTGTTGCAATCTTTTAGAAAGGGAGGCCTGGCGGACTCGGTACCTTAAAGTGGTGAGAACGCTCCAGCGGGGGCAGTTGTTCCTGGCAGCGGGTGCAAGTCGGTGCTTCGTCCGGGGGGAAGAGAGGATCTCGTCGTGGAGGAAGACAGGGGCCCGTTGCACTGCCAGGGAAGAAACCAGCCGTGGAGTTTCTCAGGTACAAGGAGCGGTCCGTTGATTCGCGGTTCAGTGGTGAGTGGCTATCAGGCCGCCAGGGTGCTTGGCACGGGCAGTTCGACCACAAACCGGGCTGGGGTGCGAAGAAAGAAAGGTAAACTGGTTGTGCCCACCAGTCAGGGGAAGAAGCCTCTCCGGCCGGGAGATCTTCTCTGTCGTCGGGAAGTGGTGAGTCGGTTCTGCAGGGCTCCACCGGTGGTGTCGTCGTGGTAGGTCGGCTCAGCTTCTCCCTCGTCGGATTCTCAGGTCCTGTGGCGACTTCTGAAGTTCCAGTCCCCAAAGCCCTGCTTTTATGCAGAAAACCCCCATTCACTCAGCCTAGCTGTCACTCAAACATGCTAAGTGGTGAGCTGGCCGGCTCACCGCTTGGGCCAATCACACAAAAGTGCGACTTGAGGTACCACGGTAACTCAGTCCAGGGTGCCTAAACCCCCTCCTGCACCCCCTGTGGTACCCAGACAGAGTGGCACCACTTTTGGAGGCTTCTGTGGAGAAGCCCGCCAAAAAAGTGGAACAAAGGGCTCAACTTGGGTTGGAGTCACAGAAGAGAACACAAACGCCATTTTAGAATCGAGTCTTGGCAAAAAATACCAACCGGAGAATTAATATTAATTAAATAAACCGGCGGTATGTTCGAGGCTATGAGAATTAAATAATGAAAGCTGGTAGCCTCGAACAATGGGAAAATCCCATAGGAAAATATTTGCGGTCGAATATAAAAAGTAGTTTCTACTGCCACCAGCCAAAACTCGATCAGGGGAGACGGAGACGTGCCCCCTCGACTAACAGACCCCGGGGCAATCGAATTGCCTGACCAGTACGTCCAGAATATGATGGTTTGTACTGGTTTCTGTTAATAATTTGGGACTAGTAAAGCCAATGGTGACTTTACATGCCCTGGGAGACAGTAGTCAGTCCCAGGGTATGGAGTCTATGGTGGGGTGTCATTATGACACCCCCGTGTTACTGCACGGAGGGTGCTGTGTAACACACATAGGAAAAACGCATGAGACCCTATGGAGTAAAGGACCCCATAGCCCATAAAACACATTACCAGTCAAAGGAATACCATAAATCATGTCCAAGAGTGGGAGGAAAAGAGTCTCACTCTTGGCAGGAGGAAAAAAACAAACTCCAGAAATCCAGCAAAGCTGCTGGGGGACTCACTAGGTTAGGAAATTCAGCCTAAAGAGAGAATTCTCCCTAACAAGGACTTCTCCTAGCTTGATGTGTTTATAGATGGAAGCCAAAAGCCCTTTATCCCCCGCGTTTGTGTCTACGTATTTTTCGAACGGTGTGGTAAGGCGAGACCCGGCATGCCTAATCGACGGGTGAGATAGCCAGTGTCTCAGCTGGAGGTAGGAAAACCTCTGCCTTTCCCCTAAGTCAGTTTTACACTGCTCAAAGTATTTAACCTCATCTCCGACAAACGTATCTCTCACCATTCTACACCCCCCTTGATGCCAGATACTAAAGGCCAATTCACGAGCATATGCTGGCGTAAACTGCGGGTTGCCATGCAAGGGAGTGTAGGGGGAGGGGAAGGAGGTGATGCGCGCTTTTTATCGCTTGGTCCCAAGCCTGTCCAGTTGTCACGGTTATAACACTACAGTACATTTGAATAGGTCTATCAGGCTTCGGCAACCAGAGTATTCCCTCAAGGTTTCCCCCGGCCACTGCCCTGTCCATCGGCCTCCACACCTTCTCCCTGTCCTCTCTCTGCCAATCCCTAATGATACGGAGCTGCGCCGCTAAGTAATAAGCCTTGAAGTCTGACTCGCCCACGCCACCCCTTGCTGGGAGAGTGCACATTAGTGAAGTAGCTACCCTCGGTCTTTTGTGGGACCAGATGAACCCCCTGGTTAATTTCTGGAGTGCTTTAAAGAAGGATGCTGGAACGGGATGCAGGAAGAGCCGAAAAACAATAAAGAAAACTGGGTAATATCGCCATCTTTAAAACGTTAACCCGACCCAGCCAGGATATTGCCAGGGGACCCCAGTCAACCAACTTTGATTTGAGCTTCTGGAGGAGAGGAGGATAATTTACCTTGTAAAGGTCTTCACCCTTTTTTGTCAGATATATACCCAAATACTAAAGTTATACTTTTGACTAGGGTTTTGGACAGCTGTATCAGAAAGCGAGAGGGGAAGGATTTCATATATGTGGGTGTTGACATTTGACCCTGCCACCTGACCAAACCTACTCAGCTCCCTAGACACGGCCTGTGAGGACGTGTTGGGGTGAGTGAGTGTTAGAATCAAGTCATCAGCAAAGGCTGCCACCTTATGAACTGAGCCTCCAAACGGAATTCCCTTTATATCCTCAGCTGCCCTCACCGCTGCCAGAAAAGGTTCCAGATGAAGCATATAAAGAAGAGGTGACAATGGACAACCTTGTTTGGTGCCCCTCCCTATCGAAATAGGGGGAGAAATTTTGGCCATTGATTGCTAATCTGATAACAGGGTGTTGATAGCTGGCCCTAACGCGGTCGAGATAACCCGGGCCAAAGCCCATCTTGGCCATAGCAGCGAAAAGGAATCCCCACTCAACCCTATCAAATGCCTTTTCGGCATCGATTGCCAGCAGGAGAGCCGGTATTTCCCTCATCTGGGTCTTTTCAATGAGATCGGTCAGTCGTCTTACATGATCAGATGTTTGCCTGCCGTTGACAAACCCGGACTCATCTGTGTGGATCAGTTTGGGAAGGATATTAACCATGCGATTCGCTGGGACTTTGGCGTGAATATTAGCATCCATTCATTAAAGCTGTGGGGCTATAGGATCCACAATCTGTCGGTTCTTTACCTTTCTTATGAATTAAGATCACTTTGGCTTCATTCATTGATTTGGGGAGGGCCCCGACAGAGCCTATAAAATTAAACAATTTAGTAAGGAGGGGAATTAAGGCCTCTTTGTGTGCTTTATAGAACTCTGACATGAACCCAGTCAAGCCTTTCCTCTCTGACCATCCCTAAAAGGGAACACATCTCCCAAGCAAGGACAGAGTCCCACTGGCTACCAGTTAAGGAGCGCATACTCTTTAAAGCCATGGCCATCACACACAGATGCCTCACACGAGATGCTCCACACTATCTCGCAGAAAGAATCCCCTTCAATGCCACCAACAGACCCATGAGAGCCCACTGTGCCAACCAGGTCTATGTTCCCACGTTCAAAAGATCTAGAGCTGGAGGATCTAGCTTCCAACACCTCGCACCCAAGTATTGGAATGCCCTACCAACTTCACTAAGGAATGAAAAATCATACACCACCTTTCGCAAAAACCTAAAAACCCTCCTTTTCTGCTAATGCCTGAATACACATAGTTAAGCCTGCACTGTTAACTCTGCAAAGCTTAACTCCTCTACCCTCGCAGTCTCATACAAGTTAATACCTACTATTGCAACCGACTGTTACTATATACCTATGTTTAAATATGCACAGTTATGCTTGCACTGTAACCTCAGCAAAGCCTAACTCTTTGACCTTCCTGGTCCTGTACCACCTATCAATGTACTTTTGTATCTGACTGTTACTCTATACCTATATTTAAGCGTGAGCTTATTGTAACAGTGCCACGATGCCTCAGCGCAGTTCTGCACGCATTATAAATTTAAATAAATAAAAAATAAATAAATAAACCCATCCGGGCCCGGAGCCTTGTTGGGTGGCAAGTTATTAATGACCCTTCTAACTTCATCTGAGGTAATCTTGGCATCCAGAAGATCTCTATCTTCGGACGATATCTGAGGTAAGTCGATTGTGTTTAGGTATGCCACCTGCTCTGGAAGAGACGGGGCGTCTGAGGAATACAGGCCTGCATAAAAACTGCTGAATTCGCGAACTATAGCTAAATTATTTGTGTATACTTGCCCTCCCTCCCCCTTGATTTTCAAAATGGATTTGTCACCCGACTCGTTTCGTAGTAGCCTGGCCAGAAGACTGTCAGATTTATTTGCTTTGATATAATATCTTTGGTGCAACTTAAGAAGACTGCGCTCCGCCGCTCTTGTTTGTAGAAGATTTAACTGTCCTTTGACTGCTCTATATTCCCTTTTTATTGCTGCCGATTGTGTGGAACCCATTTGCGCCATAATTTCTTTGAGTTTGACTTCCAATTGTTGCTCTTTTAGCTTTAGTTCCTGCTCTCTTTTGGACTTTGATGGCTATGATTCTCCCTCTGATGGTTGCCTTGAAAGCATCCCACCACATCAGCGGGGACGGGTCGTCCCAACAGTTGTGGTTAGAAAACTCAACTATTTTCTCCTCGATTTCCCTAACTAAAATGGGATCTTTGAAGAGTGTGATCGGATACCTCAACCTCCACAGACCCGGAGTCCCCCTTGCCCTAGTTAACATTAGCATCAGTGGCGCGTGATCAATCAGGGAAATAGCACCTATCTCTAAGTCAGTGACTCTCCCCAAGATCGTTTTCGACAACCATATGTAGTCAATAGATGAATGTACCCTATGTGCATGTGAGTAAAAAGTATACCCCACCCTATTCCCGTGTAGCTCCCGCCAGGTGTCAAACAAAGCCAAGTCCTGCATCTTCTTAACCAGGTCCCCGGAGGGTCTCCCATGGGTAACCCAAGAAGTTGAGCTCCTATCTTTCGAGGGGTCCCATGCCAGATTAAAATCCCCCGTTAAAAGAATGCTGGCCGGGCAAATTTCCCTAAATGGGAGAGAGCTTTTTGAATGAAGGGGTCTTGAGCTTGGTTTGGTGCATAAAGGGTCGCCACTGTAAAGGGCTCTCCCCTTCCCTCCAGAATCACCGCTAGGTACCTCCTTTGGTCATCTCTCTGCTTCCCCGCGATGACTAAGTCTAACCCATCCTGCAGAGCAATCAAAACTCCCCCTTTTTTGCTTGATTGTGTAGCTTGAACCATTCTTGAATACCCCCAGAATTTTATCCTCTGCATGTCTTTTGAGCGAACATGAGTCTCTTGTAGCGTAACTATATGAGGCCGCTCAGGGGCGTGGCTAGCTGGCCATGTGAGGAGGAGTGTTTCCCGGAGGTGCTCCTTCGATCCGGGATTGATCTGTGTTATAAGTGCGCTTGCAGAAGCCTACAACAACTGGAAAAGCAGGAAGATATGTATGAAGATCAGGTGCACTCCTGGACGAAGTCTAATGTCCACTGGATATATGTGTACTGAGTTGTGAACATCGCGGACATTGCTACGTCCCGAGTTCTAAACGATCCAAAATGGCGGCACGGAACAAAGGATCCAGCAAGAAGTACCGAGGCTGCACCTTGAGCGTCCGAGCCCGACTGGAATGGACCCGATGGGCGACCGAGGCGGCCTGGTATTGTTTGGATTGCCGTAAAAGCGTACGGTAATATTTACACAACAGAAGCGTAGGAGGCACCCGAAGTGAACGGATTGCCGGACACGAAGCGCTACCTCGCAGCTTGGTATACGAAACAGCAGTGACTTGACTGCCGACGGTCCGATCATAAGGCTGCCGCAGGCTACTAGGACGATAGAACAGAGCAATACATTGTTGCGAACGTGTCGGCAACAATAGCGAAACCTGAATATACTCGTGTATGATTCAGTGGACCAGAAGCAACGCCGTGTTGTGTGGACTAGGAAATCACGGCGCCTGTACCTCACTGCACACAAAGAGATCACATGTGCACTGAATTGTAAACACCACAAACTTTGCAGCGTCCCAAGGCATACGTGATGTGAAATGGCGGCACAGAACGAAAGATCAAGTAAGGAACACTGATACAGCACCTTGATCGTATGAGCGTCTGAGAGCGATCGGAGTGGAATGGGTGGGCGACTTTGTATTGTTAAAATACCATAGATACATACAGCAATGTTTATGCAGCAAAAGCGTTTGTGGCGCCCGGAGTGAATGGATTACCAAGCACGAAGTGGAATCTTTCTGCCCTGACACCGCAGTGATAGTCGTACATGAAGCAGAAGGGGTCTGACTACTGCAGACGAACGAAACTGAGCACAGGGTCCGACCTGTTGCCGGCTGTTATAACAAGGGGGCAGTGCAAATACACTGTTGAGAGCGGACTACCTGGCAACAATAGTGAGACCTGAAAATACCCACGTATGACCCAGAGGACCAGAAACGAAGTCGTGTTGATTGGACCGGGAAATCATGGCACCTGTATCCCACTATGCGTAGAGAGCTGAGAGGAGCATGTAGCTATGGTGGAGGTCTTTTATTAAAGTCAGCGCTCATACTGCAGACTGGTGACGAGCATTGCTGTGGGTCGGTAAGCGCATGCAGACCCTGACAGGGCACTGCTTGGAATAGCACCCCAGACCCACTTGGAGGGCACCTTTGTGAGAATCCAAAAGGGACTAGAGAAGAAGACGATATCGGCGATTGCAGCCGCACAGCCCTCCTCTTGAAAGTGGGGACGGGCGAAGGAGGCCATCAATGCCCGTAGGGCTATACCAGGGCTAGGCGGGAGCTCTGGAATCCAGGTCGACCAGGGCAACAACCTAAGCCCTGAGAAGGAAGAACGCGCCTGCCAGAATACGTGGGAGGACACAGTCCACTCTGGAAATAGGAGCAGTTGCCGGAGGACATACTAGGGCAACTTAGCACGCCCGAAGAGTGAACAGCATGCACGGGAGCAGGCCCGGTCCACCCTGACGTGGCGAGATGTCTAACAGACCCACCAAAACTCCACCAGGGATCGAAGGGGCCAGGCAGAAAGACAAGACTCCGGTTGGGGGCCTGGACGTTATGGGCAATCAAGAGGTACTTGCGGCAATTGCAGACTTGAAGGTGGTCTTGGAGACCAAACTGGGCTTGGCAATAACCGATTTGAAAGCCGCACTAGAGCTCAAGGTCGGGGCGGTACAGGAGGACGTTAATCTACTCCGGCAAGATGTGAGGACGCTTGCAGAGCGCACGGGGGTCCTGGAAAAAGAAGTGGCCCCGTACACTGCGGCCTGTGCGGCCCACAAATCTGAACTTCATGCCTTGGTGCAGCGTGTGGGCAACCTAGAGAGCAGGGCCGAGGAGGGGGAAGGTCGCGCCCGTAGAAACAATGTCCGCATCATTGGATTGCCGGAAGGAGCTGAGGGAACCAACCCTGCGGAATATGTCGAGACAATGTTATTGCAGGAGATAAGTGGAGGAGCCCTGTCACAAGGGTTTGCTGTCGAGAGGGCGCACAGGGCCCTGACGAGGAAGCCGCCGCCGGGAACCCCGCCTAGGCCAATAATAGCCAAGATATTAAACTACCGAGACCGAGAAAAAATCCTTGAACACTTTCGGAAAGGTGGCACGATACAGAGAGGGGCAGCGAACATAACAGCACACCCGGACTATACCTTGCAAGTACAGCGCAGCCGAATGAACTTCGGGACCGTGAAGAGAAGATTGCGAGAAGCGGGCTATAAGTACATGCTGCTCTATCCTGCTAAATTGAAGGTGTTCCACAAGGGTAGAACTTGGTTCTTTGACACTCCGCAGGATGCCATGGGTTGGTTGGACGTGCAGAGCTGCCCTCAGGAATCGGATGTTCAGGGAACGGACGGAACAGATAAGTAACACGAAGCGGCGGCGCTCCAGGTACCAAGATTAAGACAATGGGACTTGAATATAGCACTGCATATAACAAGCGAAGAAGTAGGTTGAGAGCCTTAAACTATAGTGGCATTAGAAACTTTGATAAATATAGGAGTTACACGGAGCATGACCTCATATCCCCCATACACCGGGGGATGATGTGGCTGAAGACTATGGGACTTGATTATAGTCATGGATGTAGCCTGTTCGTAGACGGGACCGGAGTAGGATAGGTAATGTATTGAGTGCACTGTGACTGTTGCTTTCTTAAGGAGCCTTGCCGGGCTAGTCCTCACACCCCCATTTAGTGTTAATAGTTAAGTGGCCATTAGGGCGACTTCACCCTACTGAGCTCTGGGCGTACCAGACAGGGCTAGATGTGGGGGTGCCTGAGATCCAGGGATGGAGCTGGGCAACAGTTGGGGTGGGAGTTGTTGGGGAAGGGACGGGCGGGGGGAGGGGAGGGAGGTGGTGAGTTTGATGTGTATATAGTTTTGGGCAGTTTGAGTTTAAACACGAGCCTACAGGGAATAGCCCTAGAATTGTATCTGTATTGCGCAGGCGGATGGGGTCGGCTAAGAGAGAGGGAGATGGGTACTGACAAGCCATGGGAGCTCTTAGAATAGTGACATGGAATGTCAGGGGACACAATAGTTATCTGAAATGGAATAAGGTCATGCTGTATTTGAAAAGACAAAAGATAGATATTGCATTGTTACAAGAGACGCAGTTGACACGGGAAAAACTGGAGCTGGTGGGGAGAAAATGGAAAGGCACAGTAGTGGGGTCTTCATATTCGGCCTATGCTAGGGGAGTGCTGGTCTGGGTGGCGCCGCACGTCCCGTTTCAACTGACACAAAAAACGGTGGAAACTGAGGGGCGCTTGGTCATAGTGAGAGGGTTGGTGGAAAATAGAGAGGTGTGTATTGTAAACACGTACGCCCCTAACCAGAGCACTGCGGAGTACTTCCGGACTATGTGCACCAACCTAAGCTTGTGTGTTGGTGGCGCGGTGATCTGGGGAGGGGATTTCAATTGTGTGCTGAACCCCGAAATTGACAGGTCGGATGACAAGATGGCCAGGCCTGCCCCAGCTGTTAGGGCATTGCAGTTGTTGTTAGACGACTTCGGACTGGTAGATGTATGGAGAACAAAGCATCCTAATGAGAGGCAATATTCCCATTACTCGGCCCCACAACCGCTGTACACTAGACTCGATTATGTCTTTGCCACATCAGATGTAATGATAGAGATCGCTCACATAGAATATAAAGCGAGGGTCCTGTCAGATCACTCGCCCCTGGTTCTGGGGTGGCAATACTGCCGCCCTAGGGCACGGATTCCGACGTGGTGCCTCCGAGCAGAGGCACTTAAAGGTCTGGTTTTTCAGGAGGATATAAGAGATGGAATCATTAGCTATTTTGAGGTGAACACAGGTAGCGTTGACTCGGCAGGGACACTGTGGGAGGCCTTCAAGGTGGTGGTGCGGGGTATGGCCATTGCTAAATCGAAAGGCCTACAGGATGGAGTCCTGGCTGAATTACAAAGAGTGGAAGGCAAATTAGAGAGATAACTAAAAAGTGAATGCATAGACACCGAGCTGGTGCTTAAATTACAGCAACAGTGCACGGAATACTGGGAAAGTCTTTGCAATCTTAATTATAAAAAGTATGTTGAGAGACAGCATGCGGGTGGAGATAAAACGGGCCGTCTCCTGGAGTGGCTATATAAAAGTGAAACCCCCAGTCCCCTGATTAGGACAATAACCAGAGAAGATGGGGAGGTGGCAGACACCCAAGTAGGAGTCAACAAGGAATTTGCGGATTATTATAGAGAATTATATGAGGATAGAAGGGGAGGCAGCCGGGATGAAATGCTGGAAACTCTGCAAGACATGGGATTGCCCAAGGTAAGCACAGAAGAAAGAGAAGAGCTAGATGCGCCAATTACTTTGGAGGAGCTGGAGGAGGTTGTTAGGCAGCTACCTACCAGTAAGACCCCGGGAGCAGATGGTTTACCTAGTGAATTTTATAAAGCATATGGGGCGGAAGTGCTCCCCCCAATGTTGGAAATGCTCAATGAGGCGTTTGAGGTGGGACGGTTGCCGGAGTCGCTCAGAGGCGGTCATAATACCGCTCCCGAAACCTAATAAACCTGGGCATAGCTGCGGATCGTACAGGCCGTTGTCGATGCTGAACCAGGACAGCAAGATATTAACGGCTGTCCTGGCGAATAGACTGCGGAAAGTAATTGGCAAATTAATACACCCGGATCAAACGGGCTATGTCCCGGACAGGAATATCACTCACAACCATATGCGACTCCATCGGGTGATCGAATGGGGCTGTAACAATGAAGGAGAGATGGCAATCGTGTCTTTGGACGCAGTAAAAGCTTTCGACTCGGTCAGATGGGCGTGGCTGCTGGCAGCTTTGGGAGAGTATGGAATGGGGCCCGGGTACATCAGGTGAGCGGAGATGCTGTATAGTGCGCCACTGGCCAGGGTGCGAACTGGAACAGTGATATCTGAGAGATGGCAACTTAGCAGAGGCACTAGACAAGGGTGCCCCTGGTCCCAGATGTTGTACATCCTGGCTCTGGAGCCCCTGGCACTATACCTGAGGCAGCAATATGATGCGATAGGTATTGAGGTCGGGGGGGAACGGCATCTGATATCCCTGTATGCAGACGATTTGTTGTTATATTTGAGATACCCCGAAGAAAATCTTCAGTATATTCTGGAGGTATTGGAAAGGTATGCGAGGTTGTCTGGTATAGCGGTGAATCCCCAAAAATATAGCATTTTCCCGCTAGGCAGTTACAAGGGAATCCCTGCGTAGAGGTTTCCGGTGTTGCAGGTGCCGTGGACTGTGAGCTCCTTCCGCTACCTTGGAATGGATGTGTGCCATACGGCGGAGGAGGAACATAGGTGTAATACCGAGATGGCAGTTGAGAAAATCCGCAAATGTATGAGATTTTGGGAGAAACTGCCCTTAGCAATGATGGGACGGGGAGCGATGCTTAAGATGGTGGTGCTGCCTAGGCTCCTACATTATTTTAGTAATATCCCGCATATGATTCCTAAGAGGTTTTTTGCTCAATTAAATGGTGTGTGAAGAGACTTTCTGTGGCACGGTACCCGGAATAGAGTTGCGCTCTGGAAGTTGCAGAACTTTCACGAAAAAGGGGGTGTCAAGTTACCTAATTTTGAGGCCTACTATATAGCGAGTCAATTACAGTTTGTGGCCAAATGGCTCTCAGATGAAGCGACCCCTGAATTTAGATTGTTTGGGCAGGACTGTGCCCCGTTTTACCTGAATGAAATCATCTGGTTGCCTGAGTCAGAAATTAAGGAGTGCTCGGGGATGGTGAGGCTTGGGTGGAAAATGTGGCGACGAGCATGTATAATAATGGGGGACCCGCTCCCGTGTTCCCTGCAGGTACCTCTAGTTGCGTTGGTGGGAGGAGATGAGCAACTGAGGGTGATTATCAGAACCTACTGGGAGTCGGTGGGGCTGGTAACGTTGGGTGATATTTGGCAGGAGGGGACCATCAGGGAGTTTGAAGGACTCAGAGGAAACGGGACTACATGGGGGCCAGTATGTTACGTATCACAGGCTGGTGCGGAAGATTAAGATAACGTGGCCTGAGACAGTGTTGGCGGAGGAACCGGACGCCATTATGGGGATGATATATGACACAACTGAGGGGGGGCATGAGATCTCTAGATTGTATGAGATGGTAATGACTAAGGTTGGAAAGGAACTGACACATTTGAGATTGGATTGGGAAATAGAGGTGGGAGCCCAAATGGAAGATGGGATGTGGGAGCGGGCCCTAGGATACCATAAAGTATCTAGGAATGCCAGATTGCAGCAAATACAGCTGTACGTAACGCATAGAGCGTATATGACCCCGCTGAGGATATCTAAATTCAAGAATGCTGGGAGACAGGCGTGCCCTAAGTGTGATGAGGAAAATGCTGATATGACACATATGTTTTGGGCATGCCCAGTGATTGAGGGTTTATGGAGAGAAGTCGCACAAAAGCTAGCAGAGAAAGGGGTCACGCTCGCCATAGACACGGCGTGGGCCTGCCTGTTGGCAGGGTTTCCCAGGCCGTGGAAACTGAAGCATGTTGGGAAACTGAAAGACTTGGCGTACGTGCTTGTAAAGCGAAGGATAGCTATGGGGCGGAAGAAATGTCATAAACCACGGGTGGAGGTGTGGTGGAAAGAATTACAGAAATGGGCAGAGGCTGAAATGGTGGTGTGGCAAGGGGCAAGTAGCATGGCTTGGGAGGAAGAAGTTGGTACCCTGATGGCATGGAAAACATTGATATCTGGTTTATTTGGAACAAGGTTAGTTTCAGGGAAGACCTGATAGAAATGACGCCCTGCCATGCATAGCAGATACGGAGGGTGAAGGACGAATAGGCTCGTGAAGGGGGGTGGGAACAGGGGGGCAGTGAACTAAGACTGATTGATGTTAATGTAATGATTGCGGATTGCACTGCAAGTTTGGTTTGTATTGTTGGTTGTATTGAAAAGCTAATAAAATTCTTTAAAAAAAACTATGAGGCCGCTCCCTCCTCAGAAACCTCTCCACCTTTTTCCTTTTAATTTGGGAGTTAAGCCCATTTACGTTTAGAGAGAGCAGCTTCAGGGAATCAGCGATAGACATTCCGATGGATTAAAGTTATTCTTTTAGCCTCACCGTGAGGTAGCCCCTGTGTTCCCGTGGCCCTGGAAGGTCACCGCATCTGGTCGCACACGCTTCTGAAAACCCCCTGGTTGGGGGCTCTTGGAACCTCCCGCATCCCATTACCCTCCTCTCATCCCACCCTCTCACCCCCTCCTCCCTCTGGGTGAATCCGGCTGGTACGCGACCCCCCTCGTAGCCTAAGACAAGAGCCGGACCCTATAAGTAACTCGGAGCCCCCCACACAGGATAGCCCAATCCCATTCCAAGACACCAACCCACCCCCCTTCCCTGCCAGTTAATACTAACTCAAGTAGTCCACTCAACAATAACAGACAACAGCTTTGGCGAGTGCCCTCCCCAGCCTCAACCTTAGACCACCATGACATCTCACATAATCAGGTAGTTATGGAGGAACCCCCAACCACCTCAACAGGGCCCTCAACTGAATCGTTAAGTTTTCCTGGATGCAGAATTTTTTTGGCTTTTCTTCACTCTCCTAGGTCTGACCGAAGACCATTCCCAAGGTTTGCGCACAGCCTGGTAGGCCTCCATCCTCTCAGGGGGAACCGATAGTTGCTCTTCCTGGCCCAACAGGGCCAAACCTTGATCGCAGGTAGTAATCTTGTGCTGGGTACCCTGCCAGGTGAAGGTCAACCCAAACGGATGGGAACGTAAATAGCTCAGGACCGGGCCCATACGCCGCCTTTTAATTAGTTATTTGAGCCAGATCTCGATACAAAAAAATCTTGTTGCCGTTCTAAGCAATGCGGGCAGCCTTCCTCGCCTTTTCCAGATTTTTTTTCTTTCATAGCGTAATTATGGAAGGCCACCAGGACATCTCTTGGCCTCGCCCCTGGTTCCAATCTGTGCGGGCCAACCCAGTGGATTCTATCAAATTGCAGCTCCGAATCTGTGCCAGACTAAAGGAGGTCTGCAAAAATTGACCTAAGGATTGAAGTTAGCTCCTGGTCTGGAACGTCCTCAGGAAGAGCTTTAACTCTGGTATTCGCTATCCGCGACCTATTTTCCAAGTCTTCAACTTATAACTCTAGATTCTGCATGGCAGCGGCAAATGTTTCCAGGAGATTGTCAACTTTCCTGGCATCTTTTGTGAGTTCTTGGATAGCCTTCTCGTTGGTATCGACTCTCTCCTCCACTTTGATATCCCGTTTAATCTCTTAGACCTTCCTCTAAATCCTCACGTAGCTTGTCCATCTGCATCTGCCCCACAGCCGTGATCTTGTCGACCAGCTCCCCCATAAATTTGGTGAGCATAGCTTGGGATACAGGCCTGTCCTGCTCATCCTGACAGGAGGAAACGTGATGTACATGGGACCATTCCCCAGACTCTTGGGCTTCAGTTGTTTCAGTCGCCCACAACATCGGAAGGGGGCCACCCATTGCCTTTTTAGGGCTCTTCAAGGGGGGTGGCCTGTCTTTTCCCCTGTACTTGGACATCCCCAGCCCCCTCGCTCTGTGTGTGATCAAACTAGCTGCCCAGCCGTTAGGAAGGAGCGAGGGTTTGCTGTTGCTGAGAGTCCAAGGGAGGCGGGAGGGAGCGATGCAGGGATACTCAAGTTTATGCAATGTGGACTCAGAGAGAGGTCCACACCGCTTCCCGCTGCATCTGGACTTTACGAAGTACCAGCCAGCTGCCCAGCCGATGGCCCATGGTCTCTCCTGCTGGGCTCCCTCCCTCCCCAAATTCGCCCAAGGGCTAAGGCCCCGAAACCAGAGAATGTCCGGGGGATGTGCCCAAATATTTCAAGGCGCTCAGGGGGGGGGGGGGTCCTGTAGAAACACCCCCCGAATTCATATACAGGTGCCTTTGTTTGTCTCCCCTGGAGCCGTGCAATACGAGCAGCGCGAGACGGGAGCCGAACGCTCCCACCGCCTCACGAGCAGTTCTCAAATGGTGGCGCACTCTCCCACACTGTGGAACCAGAACCACTTCAACTCCGCAGGGTCCACTCCCCCTCCAAGCGGGCTCCTCACCAGGGCGGGGGAGGGTGGGGGCCAAGTCCCAACACGAGCACCCCACCCCACTCGCTCCACACTCCGTACCTTCAGTCCCCCGGGGGAACAGCTGCCCATCACAGTTCCCCTGGGGAGGGGTAAGGGGAAAGAATGATCCCCCCAAGGGCCCGTCCACGTCTGACCCGACGGGCCCGCCGAAGCTGGAGGGTGCAAGAAGACGCCGGCACCGGCGTCTGGTACTCTGCTCTGCTGGCCGCTCAATCGCTAGAGCAGTCCGACACGGGTCGCGGCGCACCAGGGCCGAAATGCCGAAGCTGGAAAGACGGACCTCTCCAGAGGAAAACGGGAGCCGCTCCACTCGCCCCAGCTATTCCGCTGCACTCCCAGGACGCTCCCCAACGGTTTCAGGTGCCGGGGAGGGCAGCTAGCGCTTGATGAGTGGATTTTAGAAGTTGCAGGTCGGGAGCCCGGGCAACACGGACCTTAAGGCAGCGCGGCCATCTGGGAATCTCGCCTTACTAATTTCATGTCCTTAAGCAGGTCTTGAAAGAATAAATCCATGGGCTCTAACACATTGCAACTTTCTTCAGTCATTTGCATTGTACGATGGACAAAATGATCACGTTTTAGCTGTGCTTGTAATATGGTAAATAACGGTTCCAATACCATCTTTACAATCAAAATAAAATGGGACTCAGAGCAGCAGGAAAACCTCATCCTCATGGTATTTTGACAGAGCCTCCACTTTCTGACTGGTACTCTACTGTTTCAGTCTAACCCTGCACTCCAATAGTAGAGTTGTTCAAGAGGCCCCCCACCAACTAACCATGATGATTGGTTTGAGCTCCTGTGCTAGGTGCTTTCCCTTTTCAGACACCCATCTGTGTTATGTGTGGTGTCTAGAGTTCTCTTAGCTACGTCAACTCACAATGCCGAAGAGCGTCCTAAACTTTTGAGATAAGGGCTGGATTTCTTTCCGCTGGCACCCTGCCATTGCGGTTCTTTCCCAGGGACTGCCCCGTCAGGAAAGGTCCTTTGGATCCTCCAAGACCTATCGCGGATGACCTGTAAGGAATTTCAATCAGGCACACACCCAGGTCTCGCCCAGCAATGTAGTGCGGAATGAAACCCTTATGTATTTTTGTCTAGAAGTTCAATATTCTGAATGATATACCACTCATATCACACCCGTCTCAAAATACCCCCCAGATCACACTGAACCAGGAATCAGGCCAGTTTGTAAAGGTAAATATTTATTTTGTTTATTTAATATTCAAATCACACAGAAGTTTAATATATATATATATCTATATAATTTTTTTTTTTTTTTTGGGACAGCAAACACCTACCGGTGACAATACAATTCAGAAAATAAGCAAAGCAATTGAATTCACGTATACTAGTGCAGAACAAAAACACAGTAAAAAGAACAGTTTTGTGTTGTGTGCGCAGATAGCATTTAAGTTAATATTCCCCCTGCAAAGTTTTATTTAAATACAAATGAGCAATCCTACACCAATGTGAGTAATCAGCAGGTATTCAGAATGAAAGACAAAGTCTAGAGTTTATGCAATCTTCCCTCCCCAAACAAGAAAGAAAACTGTTTTTGGAAATGGACTCTTTTAAAAAATAACAGGTGAAAATGGCTTTGTGAAATAAATACAAAAGGGTGCAAAAAGGCTTACTTGGATAGAGAATTTCTGAGGAAAGCTACTCTAAACAGGTCCTAACACACATGAGGTATAATATAAACAGTACACACTTCAGATCAGGATGGGATGGAAGAAGTACTTTGAAATGGGCAAAAGACAAATGTAACTTTGGCTAAAATTGCAAATTCGTGCCAAACCTTTACTATGCAATATTGAAGAAAAACAGGTCAAACACACTGTTTTTAGTTGTGGATGTAGCTAACGGTCTTGGTTATCAGTGAGAGTTCAAATCTAGTTTCTATCTTTAAAATTGAAGAAGTTATAGAGGTTTTAGTAAGTGGCGTTTTTGGAAAATAGGCGCGAAAATGAAAACCGAAATTCGATTTTAAAAATGACAGATAGTCATTAATATAGTATAAGAAAACCCATGAACAAGAACAGTCCACACATGAATCTTCGTGGCTACGTGGCCAGTGCAACCATTCATGTGATGGATCCTCAATTTCTTCTGGGATTTATTTTAGTTACTCAAAATCACTAAGGACATACGGTTTTGGTTTAATGAAACAGATTAGAAAAATCAGCGCAAGAAGGATGCTAACAATGTTAAGAGTCTGAATTAAAGATGAATTAAAGATGGGATGGGTTGAGATGGGGCGGATACAATGCAGATATACTATGGGTCACTGTCCGCTCTGGTCAATGAATCGGGTCAGGTCTACTGGCAGCAGGGCGCCTCTGGTGGGATTGGATCAGCAAGGCGGTTCTGGTCAATTTTGGACTGCTCCTCAGACTGGATTTGGATGGGCCCTTCTGGTCGCTGGACACGGCAGATTACAGGATGCAAATTTCAGCGGGCAAGCCTTAATGGTAGCAAGCCAAGGTGAATCAGAATTATTCTTTTAAGTTTTGGATATTTGAAATTGGGTCAAGCTAGCAAGCGTTTCAGCAATGCTAAGTCTGGATTCTGCAAAGAAATCTGGATCTTCAAAGAATTCCGTAGTCCGCTACAAGATGAAGAGTTCTGGAATAAGGTGCTAAGCGAACATCTGGATGGGTTCTGGAAGCCGTGTCTGTGTAGTGAACTCCTATATGTATCCATTACAAAGTTTATGGCATGGGCAGAACTTCAAAAACACACCCCATGTCTGTGAGTGGCTACAGGCATGTGCTTTGTCCTGGTTGGCGGTTTGAACAGAGCTGTCATTTTTACAATGCAATTTAGGAACTCCCACATTGATTTTGACCACAATATAGCTTTCACATAAATACACATTTTTACAATTATGCCATCTAATAAAATGGGACACACATTTTTCATATTTCATTGTCTACATTCACATTCAGTCCCCATCCTTGTGCGAGCTGTCTTTCTCATTCTATGGATTTTTATCTATTTCAGCTGCAACGGTTTGGATTAATCATGTCTAATTTGGTACCTCTCTGGGCGCTTATCAGTGGACCATGTACATACAATCTTAGGTTTGCAACTTTAATAGTTCTGCTACAATGAGAATTTTTTCATAACTTTGGTTCCTTAAATGTTACAAGTTCCATCAATGTCTTCAATTCAAAAGCCTGAAATGAGGTTAATGTTTGCCAAGTTTCAGATTTATCAATACATAAACATCAATCAGCCCTTGTCCACTGCCCCCCCAATCCCACCCCCCATTACGAGCCTGTTTGTCCTTCACATTCCGTATCTGCTGCATGAGGCAGGGTATCACTATCCTCGGATTCTGCTGGATCCAATATTGTTCCAAATAGTTCAGCTATTAATAATTTACATGCCATCAGGGTACCCACTTCTTCTTCCCCATTCATGTTACTTGCCTCTTGCCATACCACAGTTTCAACCTCTGCCCATTTCTGCAATTCCGTCCACCAGACCTGCACCCGTGGTCCGTGACACTTTTTCCACCCCATGGCAATCCTCCGCTTTGCAAGCACATATGCCAAGTCTTTCAATTTCCCAACATGTTTAAGTTTCCGTGACCTGGGAAACCCTCCTAGCAGGCAGGCCCATGCCGTGTCTATGACGAGCGTGACCCCTTTCTCAGCTAGTTTTTGTGCCACTCCTCTCCAGAAGCACTCAATTACTGGGCATGGTATCCTAGGGCACACTCCCACATCTCATCCTCCATCTGGGCTCCCACTTCCGCTTCCCAATCCAATCTCAAATGCGTCAATTCTTTCCCAACCTTAGTCATTACCATTTCATACAATCTAGAAATCTCGTGCCCTCCCTCCGCTATGTCATATATTGTCCCCATAATGGCGTCTGGTTCCTCCGCCAATACTGTCTCAGGCCACGTTTTCTGAATTTTCTGCACCAACCTGTGATACATAACATATTGGCCCCCATGCAGTCCCGTCTCTTCCCTTAGTCCTTCAAAATCCTTGATGGTCCCCTCTTGCCAGATATCCCCTAACGTTACCAGCCCGACCAACTCCCAGTAGGATCTGACAATCGCCCTCAGTTGCTTATCTCCCCCTACCAAAGCAACCAGCGGTACCTGCGGAGAACACGGAAGCGGGTCCCCCATCATTCGGCATGCTCGGCGCCAGATTTTCCACCCTAGCCTCATCATCCCAGAGCGCTCCTCCATTCATGACTCAGGCAACCAGATCATTTCCTTCAAGTAAAACGGGGTACAGTCTCGCCCAAACAACCTAAATTCAGGGGTCGCTTCATCGGAGAGCCATGTGGCCACATATTGTAATTGACCCGCTACATAATAAACCTCAAAATTAGGCAGTTTGATCCCCCCTTTCTCATGGAAATTCTGCAACTTCCATAGCGCCACTCTGTTCCGGGTGCCATGCCACAGGAAGTCCCTACACATACCGTTCAGTTTAGCAAAAAACCTCTTAGGAATCATATATGGAATATTACTGAAATAATGCAGAAGCCTAGGCAGGACCACCATCTTAAGCATCGCCTCTCGTCCCATCATTGCTAAGGGCAGCTTCTCCCAAAACTTCATAGATATACGGACTTTTTCAATAGCCATCTCAGTATTATGTCTATGTTCCTCTTCTGCCGTATGATACACATCTATCCCAAGGTAGCGGAAGGAACTAACCGTCCATGGCACTGACAACACAGGTAATCTTTCTACAGGGGTTCCCTTATAACTACCCAACGGGAATATGCTACATTTTTGGGGATTCACCGCTATGCCGGACAGCCCCGCATACCTCTCCATCATCTCCAGAATATACTGAAGATTTTCTTCTGGGTATCTCAAGTATAATAACAAATCATCCGCATATAGGGATATCGGGTGTCTTCCCCCCCCTACCTCAATACCTACCGTATCATATTGTTGCCTGAGGTATACTGCCAGGGGTTCCAGAGCCAAAATGTACAACATCGGGGGACAAGGGACACCCCTGTATAGTGCCCCTACTAAGTTGCCATCTCTCGGATATCACCGCTCCCATTCGAACTCTGGCTAGTGGCTCACTATACAGCATCTTCGCCCACCTGATATAGCCCGGCTCCACCCCATAATCCCCCAGGGCCGCCAACAGCCACGGCCACCTAACCGAGTCGAAAGCTTTTACAGCGTCTAAAGACACAACCGCCAATTCCCCTTCATTGTTACTCCCCCATTCTACCACCCGATGGAGTCGCCGGTGGTTGTAAGTTATATTCCTGTTCAGGACATAGCCCGTTTGGTCTGAATGTATTAATTTACTAATTACTTTTCGCAATCTGTTTGCCAGGACAGCCGTCAATATCTTGCCGTCCTGGTTCAGCATCGATAATGGCCTGTATGAGCCACAGCTATGCCCTGGTTTATTAGGTTTGGGGAGCGTTATTATGATCGCTTCTCTGAGCGACTCAGGCAACCGTCCCACTTCAAACGCCTCATTAAGCATTTCTAGCATTGGGGGGAGGGGGGGAGTACTTCCTCTCCATATGCTTTATAAAATTCACTAGGGAACCCATCCGCTCCTGGGGTCTTACTGGTAGGCAGCTGCCTAACAACCTCCTCCAACTCCTCCAAAGTAATTGGTGCATCAAGCTCTTCTCTTCTGCACTGATCTTGGGCAATCCTATATCCTCCAAAGTTTCACCTATCTCGTCCTGGCTGCCCCCCCCCCCGTCCTCATACAGTACCCTGTAGTAATCCGCAAATTCCCTATTGATTCCCTCTTGGGTGTCTGCTACCTCTCCATCTTCTCTGATTATTGTCCTAATCGGGGACCTAGGGGTTTCACTCTTGTACAGCCAAGCTAAGGGGCGGCACGTTTTATCCCCACCCGCATGCTGTCTCTCAACATACCTTTTATAATTCAGGTTGCAGAGCCTATCACAGTGTTCCGCTCACTGCTGCTGTAGTTTAAGCACTAGCTGCGTATCAACATTTCCCTTTCTTAATTCTCTTTCTAGTTCATCTTCTGTTCTTTGTAAATCAGCCAGGGCCCCACCCTGCAGGCCTTTTGATTTAGCGATGGCAATCCCCTGCATCACCACCTTGAAGACCTCCCATAGTGTGCCCGCCGAGTCAACACTGCCTGTATTCACCTCGAAATAATTGATAATCTCATCTCTGATATCCTCTCTAAAAACTGGATCTTTGAGCGCCTCTGCACGGAGGCGCCACGTCGGAATCCGCACCCTAGGTCGGCAATATTGCCACCCCAGGGGCAAGTGATCCGACAGGACCCTCGCTTTATACTCTATTTGCGAAATCTCTATCACTACATCTGGCGTGGCAAAAATATAATCAATTGTGTGCAGCTGCTGCGGGGCTGAGTAGTGCAAATATTGTTTCTCCCCAGGATGCTTCGTTCTCCACACGTCCACCAACCCAAAATCATCTAGTAGCGACTGCAATGCTTTAGCTGCTGGGGCGGGCCTGTCAATCTTGTCATCAGATCTGTCTACCTTGGGGTTCAGTACACAATTGAAATCCCCTCCCCAAATCCCTGCACTACCCACATACATAATTAGGTTGGTGCACAGGGTCCTGAAATATGCCACCGTGTTTTGATTAGGGGCATACGTGTTTACAATGCACACCTCTTTATTCTCTACCACCCCTTTCACTATAACCATCCGCCCCTCAGTATCTACCACTTCCTGTATCAGCTGGTACGGAACGTGCGGCGCCACCCAGACCAGTACTCCCCTAGCATAGGCAGAGTACGAGGAACCCACTACAGTACCTTTCCATTTTTTCCCAACCAGCTCCAACTTTTCACGCGTTAAATGCGTCTCCTGCAGCAATGCAATATCTATCTTTTGTCTTTTCAAGTATAGCATGACCTTGTTCCTCTTTAGATAACTTAAGTCCCCTGAAATTCCACGTTACTATCTTAAGATCTCCCATAGCTCTTTAGTACCCATCTTCCTTCCTCCTAACCAATCCCACCCGCTCACGCAATACAGATACGACCCTCTAGCCCTTCCATATAGGCTCTTAAGTAGACTTAAACTCCCCATAACGATGTACATACCAAACTCCCCTCCCCTGACCCATCCCTCCCCCGACCCATCCCTCCCCAAACAACTTTCGCCCAGCTCCATTCCTGGATCTCAGGCACTCCCACATCTAGCCCCGACTATCACACACCTATGTTTGGGGCCCAGAAGGGTAAAGCCGCCCTAGTGGGCGCTTAACTAACAAAACTTGGGGGGAGGGGGGAAATGGGTGGGATTGCTCCAGTTCCGTTACTCCTGTTTCTACATGTATTACGCTTTATGTGAATGCTAGACCACTATGAATACATTTGCTCTATATTCCAGTCCGTACCGAGCTCAAGGCCCGCATATTAATCAATGTTCAACCAGTCTCATTTCCCGTATAGACAGGATCACCCACCCACTTACCCCCCTGTGTAAATGGTGCAAGCTCCTTAGGAATCACCATCTCGCCGGTCTCGGTCCACCTCCTTTTCCGGGCAACCCTGCAAATCCAACCATGCCATCACCTCCTCTGGAGTATCAAAGAAGAGGGCTTTGCCTTTATTCAACACCTTAAGCTGCGCCGGGTACAGAAGCTCTTTCTGACGGCCACATAGTTGTATCTCTGCCGCTGCACCAGCATCGTATAATCCGGGTATGCAGTGACGTTAGTGGAAGCTCTTTCTATTGTTCCGCCTTTACGAAAGAATCTTTTCCCTGTCTTTATAATTCAAAATCCTCGCGATGATTGGTCTCGGTGGAGCCCCAGGTCGTGGTCTCCTCATCAAAGCACGATGCGCTCGTTCCACCGTAAACCCTTGCGATAGTTTATCAGCCCCTATCTCCTGGAGGATCATGTTCTCCACATAGTTAGTGAGGTCCTGGCCTTCTTCCCCCTCTGGCAGGCCGACAACCCGTATGTTATTTCTTCTTGCCCTCCCTTCCGCTTCTTCTACTCGATTTTCGAGATTGGCAACCTTCTGTTTTAGCACATGGACTTCCTTGGCATTATTAGTGCTAACCTCTGTGTTGGTCTGTACTGCGCTTTCCAAACCACTGGTTCTGTCAGCCAGTGCTCTTACATCTTGTCTTAACAGAGTGAGTTCAGTCCCCACCGCATCAATTTTAGTTTCCAGGGCTGTCTGTAGGTCCGCCATAGCCAAGCCCCATTTCGTGCTCAACTCCGTTATATCCTCCAGGATCTGATGTTTGTCTCCCTCTGGGGCTTCCTCCGTAGAAGTCGCATCCTTGCTCTGCGCCAACCTAGTAGGGGTCCTCTGCATCTTCGTGAAGACCTCCATTGTCGATTGTTTGGTCTTAGACTTCGCTGGTTTCACCGACATGATGTCACCCCACGTACGTTTGCGGCACCAGCTCAATGTCGTTGTCAGCTCCACAGGTTCTGCCGGTTGTTAGGGCCTTTATCTCTTGATTTTAGTGTAATTACGACCCATGCAATCGCTCTGCAAATGGATTGCGGCCTCCCACGTATTCCTACCACTGGCTTAAGCCTCCATCGTCGAGCTGCCTGTGCTAGGTCAAGCGTCTACTTTGGAGAATGGTATTCAGTTCTGGCAATCAGTACCTGGCCTTTTTCCATGCGCCATGGTGCTTCTACTAGTCGTGCGCCAACGTGCACCCCACTAGCCTCCTATGTCTCACAGGCCATTTGCCTCCGTATCACGCTTTAGCATCAACCCTCCTACATCCACCTCTGCACATCTGCTGGCCACCACCTCTTTCGGTAATGCACGTATGCGGGCTTGTCTCTGCTTATCCTCAATCACTCGGCACCAGCTGCCGTACCAACTACGCAGCGGGGCCTTATGACACGGCCATCACAGTCCGCAGTGTCTCCTCAAGCCACTTTGCACTGCCGCGATATGTTAAGTTTGTGTAGCGCAAGTCTGTTCCACGGGTGGTCCTTACCATCGGTGCCTCCGACTTCCCTCTCCCCGCGAGCGCGGCCTTCCTGCCCACAGACCGGCACCGCGTCCAACTTTCGCTGCCAGCCGTCCCGGCTATACGCAGCGAGACGTTCCCAGCGGACGCTTGCTGAGGCACCGCTCCTCCGATACGGGGTCCAAGGCCCTCCTAGCGTCCTTCAAGTACGGCCGGCGCCCCTGATTTCACACGCAGCGGGGTCTAGCCGTAACGTGTGTGCCCACAAGCTCTGTGTCGCTTATTCAAGAGACCTCACGTCGCAAAGTCGCCAACTCCAATCCGCCTCGGGGTTGCTATATATTGACAGTTTCAGCGGGGACACTTAGGTATCCGTGCGCAGCCAGGCGCCTGCAAACGCTCGCTACAGTGCCAAGCGTCAGTTTCGTTTCGGATCAGCTTTCCCTTTGTGTGCCGCCATCTTGGCAACAAAGTATCTTCACGACTGTAGCCAAGAAATCTTTTTTCTCCGCGATCCGCAGGCCCAGCTCACTCTCCTTTTCAGATTCCTGTAGCATAGGTATTCCGATGCTCAATCCTGTGATTTCAAGGCACACATGCCAGTTGAAAAAGCGTAATTTAGCGAGATGTCGTCGGATCACCAGGAGCCCAGCACGGAGCACTTCCTACTCCATGGCTAGTTAGCCACGCCCCCCAAAGAGTTTTCAACTTTAATCCCAATACAGATTTAAACACCAAGAAGTTCAGAGTTTTTTTTCTTTGTACCTCCCCTTTAAGGCAACAGCTGTCCAGTCCTTTGATCAGGGAGGTAGCATCCTGCCTGGAGGGGAAAGCTCCTGCTGCTCCCAGCAGAGGTCAATGCTCAGCCTGTCCTTTGTTCTTTGGTTCAGCCCCAGACGAATATCTACTGCGGTCCCATTGTACTGCTTGCTGCCATTATGCGGGAACCATTAGCATCACTCAAGCCTTCCTGTAGCAAGGAAGTGTCAAGCTGAGATGTTAACTTTCCCAGGCCAGGTACTGTCAGATCAGAATTAAAATGTTTAGCTCCAGACTGGGGTCCTGTAAGATTCACCTACAATCTTTTATTTAAAAGATATAATATTGAACAGAGTTTATAATGGATTTTGACATTTTAAAGGAATTAAGGCCTTCACAGAAAAATGCTTTAAACAGGCGGATTTTTCACTTTGTCAGGAAAAAGAAAATACATTTACACTGGGTTTGACAGCCAATTTCCTTAGGCAGCTGTCAGGCAGTGATGCATGGATTCCTCTGACTGCCTGGAGAATTCATGATTTCAGCACACTTTCCTTTCCATAATTATCTGGGAAATCGACTGAATTTTTAAGGGCATTTTACCCTTCTCTGGCCTTTTTTCAGGTGCCAGGTGACAGCAGTGATTCCTGTTTTTACACCAACTTTGCCTATCTGTGTGGCAGGATGTGCAGCTCTTTTGTGGTTTGTGAACAATGCGCAGTTTTGTAGATTTGATGCGCACAGGATTATTTCCTCCATTTTTGACAGTTTTTTTCCCCATTGGCAAAGGGGTGCAGTGTGGCGCATTGGCATGGGTTGAAATACTAGACCTCAGTCTCCGGGATGCAAATAACCTGTGATGCCATCACTGAGGGTACAAAGTACCTCCCAGACATGTCATCAAGACTCTTCAGGACCCTATCACTTGTACATTTCCTGAGGGTCCTCTAACACCAAAGCAGGAGTCTCCACGCTGGCAGGGAAAAGCCCACTTGTCCTGCCTATCAAACGCCAACCACAGAAGCACAAAGTGTTTTAACCAAAGAAGTTGGTGTCCAAAGAATGCACTGCTTCATCAGAGGTGATTGAATCTAGGCTGCACCCCACGACAAAGGCAAAGGAAGATTTGGGGAAATGATCCTATGACACTGGAACGGGATCGCCCACAACCTCATCGGCTGCTAACCTGGCTACCAGATCCACCACCAAGGGGGGGGACGACAACCCCACAATATTGTTGCCTACAGTTTGATCAGGGGGCATCCCTTCTAAGGATGGGATAGCAATCTGCCCTGCTCTACAGCCCCATCATCTTCTTGTGCTCTGCAGCATAGACAACCTTATTGGGTGCCAGTCTCTGCAATGCATACTCCGACCATTCCATGTGCACCGGCAACTACGACATGGACTCCTACAGCCTCATTTCTACCTTTTCCTTCTTAAGCTGCTCAAGAAGAAAGATTCTACATTAGATTACAGAACATGATGTATTATTTTAAGTCACACACTCTTGTCACCTGTAAGGCTGACAACACCGTCTTTGCTGCGCTAACTCCAATGCTAGTGGCGCTGCAACACCATAGGTTCCTGCTCCGAGTCAATCTCGGGCCATTGAGGTTCTCTCTAAAACCCCGGACACTGGTCTACCTAGACGTAGAAAAGACTTGGATCAAATCATACTTTAGGGTCTGGTTTCTCAGGATATTCCAGACCATATTCGGTGAGAGCCTTTCTTGATTGGATGCTTAGCCGGTTGGATTTCTCACGAGACCTCACCCCTGAGGAATCAAGCAGGAGTCTGGAGTCCTCTCCGAAGTGCTAGCCTTCCGATTCACAGGGATGTTCTGGATGAGGTGCCCAAACTATGGCAGGCACCCCATTCTTTGCAGCCTATCCACAGGAATCTGGATGCGTGTTTGACCTCTGCCCTCTGAAAATATGTGCCTGATTACCCACCCCCTGCTGCACCCAGCATTAGTTGCTTCAGCATCTTTATATGCTAAGCCATCTGGATATAGTACTGTAAGTGATTTCAACCCGGCATTCCACCTAAGTCAATGCCTAGCGTGTGATGCACAGCTGGAACCCTTAATTATATATTTGTGTCAATATTCTTTTGTTTCTGAATGATGTACCGTTATATCACGCCCCTCTCTCTCACTGAACCAGGAAGCAGGCTGTTTTGCAAAGTTAAAAGATTTATTTTATGAATTTGAACAATATATATATATCACACTATTTAATATTTATACAAGGATCACCATTTGAGTGATGATACAATCAACAATCTCTTTATAATCAGAAGGAGTTTGGATAAGAAAAATAATGCAGCGTAGAATAAAACTTTGTGTGGGTTCAGTCAAATGCAATGTCACTCTTTCCCCCTGCACACTACTCAATCCCCCCCAATATGCAAGATAAAGAGATGGAAGGAGAGAACACAGGTCTCAGGAATAAACACTCAACAAATACAGTTTCAATCCCAATTCCCCCCAGCAAGCATACAGAGAGAAACAGGAATGATTGCAAACAGGTCAAATGCTTTTGAATGTGGCTTGAATGAATGGTCAAAACATTGAAAAATGGATTTCATTTACTAAATGAGATTCAAAAATAGTGGGAGTCGCTTTGTAGAGTTTCAGGTAAACACTAGCAATGATGATTGAATAACTAGCAGGTTGAAAACTGAATTCTGAGGTCAGATGCAAAGAACAGCTGTTTCACATGTGATGAAATTGAGCAAACGAAAAATTTGTGGCAAACTTTTCAGCGCGCGAGAAATGCGATTGCGGGAGAACTATAATGAGTAGGAATGCGGTTTTGGATTAGTTGGAAAGCTGAGGATGTTAGCTTTAATTTGACACTTAGATACACGGTACGGAAGTTATGAAGGTTTTAGTAGAGGTCGGTTTTTCTCAGAAAGAGTCAGAATTTTCAAATGAAAGATGCGCTTTTGAATTACAAACAGGAATTTCTTTACACTAAGGAGTCTATGAAGCCACAAGCTACACGACAGCACAGCCACCAATCCAGCGACGTCTCCGGATGGTTTCTACCTGCCGAAACGCTTGTCTTTCTTCAGCAAATATATTAGCGCAAAGATGATATCATCACTACAATTATCAAAGGACTATAGGGATGAGAGAAGGATTCAGGAAAGACAAAAGATTTTCTACATTGCAGTTCTGGATATGATAGAATGGGTTGGATATGATTACTTAAGGATAAGAGATTGGCTATGGACAATTCTATGCTATAGATACTCACAACTACTGTTTGGAATGGGCCCGTCAAGGATCTGGCCAAAGGTTTCTGGACTGGAATTCTGATAGCCCACCGGACAGGATTCAGGGCTCGGGTTCTGCACTCCGCACGGCACTCTAGACTGGATATGATGGGTTGGTTCTAGGTCGCAGCTATCAGGTTACAGCTCTGCTCTACTGGTTTGGATCTCTGGATTCTAGCAAGAGTTCTTAGCGAGAAAGCAGAAACAGCACAGCCAGGCTGTTCTTTTTGTTGTGCCCCTTGGAAGTCTGGGGGTAAATTCAGGTTTCAAGATTTTAAAAGGCCAGCTGAGAAGGGATCAGCTTTGAAATGGGCCTTGGATATGGATTCTTCTTGCAAAGCGCTTCGCCAGTAATCAGTTGATGGGTGTATCTATGTGTGTGTCTCTAGGTCCTAAGCTGTCTCTATTTATGTATTTCCCTAAGGGGTGGGTAGGCTGAATTATACTGGGCACACCCTCTAGGAATCCTATTGGTTAGGGTCTGTCCTCTCTCCTGATTTGAGAAGAGCACATGGTGTCATGCTGATGCGGTATTTTACAATCCAGAGAGTACCTCCCCTTTGTTTCTGTACGGTAAATCTAATTTTCATATAAATCATATTTACAATACAACCAATAACAATACATATTTACATCACAAATTTAGTAGAGCAAGTATCCGTCCGAGTCCCATCTCAGTGAAAGCTTTAGTTCAGATTTGACAGTTCTTTGCGCTTTTGGTTGGTTACCCCATGTCAGATTTGTCCACGTTTTTCTACCAATCTGCGCATGACATCTGGGCATAATCCTGTGAAGTTTCATATTTCTAGCATCATCATATTTGCTACAAAATTACAATTTCTGTAGTCCTGTCTCTGAACATAGCACAGAGTTCAGAGTAGTTTCATAATGTGAACAGACTTTTCATGTTAACCTATATTTTAAAGACTTTTACAAATTTTGCACAGTTCCGAGTCTTTTTCAAAAGATACTTTCTTGTGGTTTACAGATAGACATCTGTCTGTCCCGCCTCAAGGTTTTGTTGGGCCTAGAGCAATCCCGGCCTTTCTTCCTGCTGGCAGTAGTTTCTGTTGACACTTGAATTTGCATTCCCTTTCAGTCCAGGAAGCCTATTGTCTCTCCCCAGGGAAGCCGAGCAAAGTCTCCTCCCCCTCATTAACATCTGCCTTAGAGTTCCTGGGCAGAGAGCAAAAGGAAGGCACCTTTGTTTGGGACACGCTGTGGAATTTGCCTTTGAAGTTCTGTGGCTGGCATCAGTTCACTTTAAAACACTTTGTTTAAAATTGTCTTTGCTAAAATAGACTTTACATTTTCAAAAGTACACACAGATCTCTAATTCCAGTCTTTTTAAAACATAGAAATTGAATAGTAGCAACCTATATTGCTTTTGATGGCAAGTCTCTTCTTTTCCACAATTTGGTTTTAATGTACAAGTTTAAACTCCTAGTGTAAATAAATGACAGCTTTGATACAGGCGGCCAGCGGTACTGCGCCCATATCTGACAGATTTTCCCAGGCAAGCCCTTTTTTTTTAATGTGGATATTCTTATGAAATGTGCTTCTCCTGACATTGTGGGCTTATGGGGATTCCTTAAATAAGATGATGGTTAACACCCAACAAGGATGTTGTATCTTTTCTGATGTTTGGGAACCATTATTTTGCAATTTCAACAGCCAAGGAAAAATGGATTTTAGAGCACTTCTGGGTTTTCCTGGCCATGAAGCACTGCCTTTTCAGGTAGTTCCATTTCACTCTGTGGGCAGCCCAATGACAGGTTTTGGCAGTGTGATCTCCTGTTCTACCACTGACACAGGCAAAATAGATTGGCAGCCTATTTTTCCGGTTTCCCTGCGCACTTCTCAGAGGTTTTTAGCGCGCATAGGGCTTTTTGGCAGCCATTCTGTTTCTGGTGAAAGCAGCACACAGTGATGTCGCAGGGCAGAGCCTAGTGGGTCAATGCATCTCACAGTACTCGCTCTTCCTCTGCGTCCCCGCTCTGCAGAGAGAAGTTGCTTAAGGCCTACGGCTGCAAGGTTTATTCAAATGCCTCCCTGCATTCCAGACAGGATGAGGTAGATGTGCTTTTAGCAGCTGGCAGTTAGGAGCTGTGGAGAGAGCTCAGGAACTTGCAAGCCTTTCTTCCAGTACACAAGTAGCAAACCTTCAAATCTGGTCTGGCTAAAGCTTAAATCATAGCTCAGGACCTTCTCGCTGCATCGTCCACCACATAGACCCGGCAAGTGGGGAAATGACCCTTAGGACAGACCTGTGTAGTCTTGCCTGGATGCACTCAACCAAATTCTGACAGGTGGTACAGGAATGTTTTCTGAACCTTCGGTTTGATGGTCATGGCCTGTTTCACACCTTCACAAATGAGATTGACAAGCCCAAGACCTCTACTGAAACTGCTAAATCTTTACTGGTTTCTGCTGCGCCTGTTCAAAAGCTCTTTCTTCAGCCCTCCTATTCCAGGGACTCGAGGCAGAGAGTTTGGTGGGTTTTGAGGTTACCAAGACACAAAATCCAGGAACTGTGAGCACTCAACCACTCCAAAGGCACAGAAGCGGTAAGTGGGAGATGTAGGTCTACTCCACATCAGTCGGCTGCAGACTACATCTCCATCGGATTGCAGGGTTGACCATCTTTCAGGACCCCTGGATCCTATCTGTTGTGTCCAAGCGATGACCATCTCAACATTCCCTCTTCCTCTTTCTACTCCCCCCCCCCCTCTAATTCAGCTGGGCTCTACTCCGCTTAAAGAGGCCGTGAACAGCGTACTGCTAATGGGAGAAATGGAGGCAATATTGCCATACCAAATGGATAACTGATTCTACTTAAGACTGTTCTTGCTGCCCAGGAAGGACATGGGGGGGTGGGGGGATGCCGCTGGGGAGGGGGGTGAAGGCAATTCTATTTCTCACCTCCTTTCAACCTTTTTCTCCATCAAAAAATTAATGATTACCCCAGCACAAATGTTGGCAGTCGTCCAAGAATGGCTGCTCCTGTACACTGGACCTTAAAGGTGCTTATCCCAATGTCTCGAATTTGAAACTGCACTGGAAATTACTCAGGTTTTTCATTGGAAGACACCAGTACTAGGTAATGCCCTTTGGTGTGCTGCGCCAAGAGCCTTTAGTAAGCTAATGAATGGGGGGGGGGAATTCATCTCTTTTCATCTAAGGTAGTTTCATGTATATCCCTACATAGAGGATTTCTTAGTGAAAGAGCAACCTCTGCTCAGGAAGTCCTACCTTTGACCCAAATGCTTGTCGACACCTTGTTCCACGTCCGATTTTCCATCAATTCTAAGAAATCTTCGATTAGTCCAACTCAAACTAACATTTCTCTAGTGCAGCCAGTATCTTTCAGTCTCCTCTGTGTATCATCGCAATAGGAGTTGCGGATGCATATTTTCAGATCAGTCTAGCCACTTTGGCCTGGTGGTTCCAGAGGCTCCTAGGCCTTATGACCGAATGTGTATAGTGCCTCCCACTTGCTCACCTGAAAATGAGATTACAAATACATTTAGCAGAATCCTGTAATGAGGCAACAAGGAAGAAGCCCTGCATATCCCCCACTGGATATTGCAAGATCTTACAGAAGTCAGCAAGGGCTGCTGCCCTTGCTGACTTCTGCAATCACTCCTTCGCCTCTGGAGTCTTCCCATCCCCTCTCAAGCACTCCCTTGTGCACCCCCTTCTTAAGAAACACTCTTCCGACCCTTCCTGCCCAGCTAACTATCGCCCAATCTCTATCACTCCCTTCCTGGGCAAGCTCCTGGAGAAACTGGCCTTCTCCCAGCTTAATCTCCATGCTGAATCTGTTGGTAGTCTTCATGACCATCAGTCTGGCTTCAGAGCTGCCAGAAGCACAGAAACTGCTCTCCTGAACATCCGTGAGGACCTGCTCTCAAATCTTGACTCTAACATTCCATGTGTTCTCATTTTGCTTGATCTCTCTTCTGCCTTTGATACTGTCAACCATACCATCCTGCTCAACTGTCTCCGTGATAACCTGGGTATCACTGGTCAGGCTCTGGCGTGGCTGACCTCTTTCCTCTCCAATCGACCCTCCCAGGTCCAACTGGGGTCTTTCCTCTCTGACATCTTTTTCTCTACCTGTGGTGTTCCCCAGGGATCTAACCTCTCTCCCTGGCTGTTCAACCAGTATCTGGCACTTCTCGCCCACTGCATCGCCGCTCTCTGCCCCAACTTTCAGTGCTATGCGGATGATACCCAGCTAATTTTCAGGCTATCCTCGGCCTTCTCTTCTCCTTCCCTCATCTCTGACTGTCTGCTATCCAGGAATGGTGTGCCGCCAACGACCTCTGCCTTAATGCCAGTAAGACTGAGATTCTACTCATCGGCACACCCACTCCCTCCTTCCCTACAGCTCTCTGGCTGGCCTCTCTGTGCCCTCTTCCTGCTCCTACCTGCGAGGCAAAGAACCTTGGGGTCATCTTCGACTCCACACTCTCCTTCTCTCCTCACATATCCAACGTCTCTAAGAAGTCACACTACCAGCTACACCTCCTCAGAGGTATCCTTCCTTTCCTCTCCTTCCCCCAGAAGCTCACTGTCTCTAGAGCCCTGGTTCTCTCGAAGCTGGACTACTGTAACAGCCTCTATCTAAATCTGCCCGCCTCTACTCTCCGCCCTTTGCAACTCATCCAGAACAGGACTGCAAGACTTGTCCTTGGCCTCAAGCCCAGGGACCGTATCTCTCAGGACTGAAATCACTGTACTGGCTCCCAGTGACTGCGAGGATCAAGTTCAAAACCCTCTGCATTGTCCACAATACCTTCAACTCTCTCTTCCTAAATATCTTCCTTCTCGAGCTCTTCGCTCATCCGCCTCCAACTCCCTCGCGGTCAGCCGCTTCTCCAAACAACGAGTTGGGGGCAGATCTCTCTCCGCTGCAGGGGCCTCCCTCTGGAACCGCCTTCCTGCCTCCATGAAACTTGAGGAGAAGCATCTCGATTCCGGAAAGCACCTCAAAACCTTCCTCTTTGCCTCTGCTTTCTCTCCTCCTCTCCCCTGCTAATACTACTGAAACTGCACTGAATCTGCAACTGGGCCACTCACCGTTCTCAGTCCTTGGCCCAGCCACACTCCCCTGCACTGCCTCCCTGGAAACCCCTGCACTACGGGACTGTGTCTGTATCCCTACAGCCCCCCTTCCCAGCACTTACTTCGCACTTGCCACCAGCTGGCCCTTGTTATTTATCCTGTATACTGTATGCTAATAACCCTGTACTGCACTTTCCCCTCTCCCTTTCCCCCTTGCACTTTTCCCTTCCCCTCTACCCTTTGCACTTGCACGATCTGAATGACACCTGGCCTAGTAGGATCATTGTCTGTCTCCCCTTGCTCCCCCCTGCCTCGTCGCGCCTTGAAACACTTGTGTATAGGTGCGTTACAAATGCCATATCATATCATACATGGTGGACCAACACTCCATCTGATTTAAGCTTACTCTTCTAGGAATCCTCCCACGAGAAATGCATCACAAGAGACTCTTCTCTGGTCATGTGGGAAGCCACCCTGAAAGGCTTGAAGGTGCATGAACTGCGGTCCGATCGGTACACTAGTTTGGAATTATAAGCCATCTTCAGTACTCCACAGGCTTTTCTACCAGTTCTTTGGAGGAAATGTTTAGTGATATAGGTGGGCAGTCCTGCCTTTTTATTGTATATAAAAAAGGCAGGGAGGCACCATATGAGCTCCCCTTTGTCAGTTGGCATTTTCAATCTGGGATTGGGCTCGGAGCCAAGAGATCAACCTCAAAGCAATCCATCTCTCAGGAGTTCTCAACACAGAGGCTGATTGCTTCAGCAGATTAAATCATTTTAACCACAAATGCCTCCCTCTGTGGGATCAGAGGGAATTAGTTGGACGCTCTGATGATTCAGTGGGACTCAATGTTCCTCTGTGTTCCCTCGAGTGTTTACAAGAGTACCACTCTCATTTTTGATAGCTCCTCAATGGCCAGCCTGCTTTTCATTCTGTGATTTGATGAAGATTTGCATTGTGGGAGACATTCCTCACCCTACTTCAGCAGCAACAGGACAAAGTTCTCTAGACCTGCCCTCGATTGAGGAACTAACCCTGGGGCAGCTTTGTTTGTCTGCAGATAACATTATGGGTATTTAGGCTGCAAGGAAGCAGTTTATCCATTTGCTGTGCAGGAGAAAATGGGATTGATTTCTGCCACTGGTCCCTGGATGCCCACATCAACATTTTCTTGTGAACCAAAAGTTCTTTCGAATGGATTGTGTCCTGCAACGTATTCCTCATCTTTCACATGTAATGTCCATCTTCGGCTGCTTCGGAAAACTTTTTCGGCAGAGGGCACCCTGCGTTGATGGTGTCGAGTCGATGTTCCTCGAGGGCCTCTGTTGAGGGTGACATCATCGGATGTTATAAGTAGCACGCACATCGCCCGTTGGCCTCAGTTCTGTTTTTCCGCAAAATTGTTTGCTTCGAAACTCGGTGCGCCTCATTCAGTTTGATTGCGTAGTTACCTCAATTGCGCAGTTACCTTCGAAAAATATGTCTTTGTCTTCAACTCCGACAACCCCTCGTTCGGAATTCAAAAAATGCAAGAAGTGCGGCTCCAAGATGTCCATCACGTTGTCTATGTCTGTGGTGCCTGGGCGAAGGCCATTACACCGATTCCTGTTCCAAGTCTGAAGCTATGACAGGAAATGTCTTCGGGAATGAAAGGGGAATCTGCAGGTAGGCAAGATATCCAAGCCCTTTAAAACCTGAGCTGATCGTTTTTCGACCGACCCCTCGAGAGACCACTCTCCTCGGCGTAAGAAGGATAAAAAACGCTCAAGGTCTCGAAGTCGCTCCCGCAATTCTTCGTCCTCGTCGAAACGATCGAGGAGCAGGCACCATCGGTCGCCTTCCTCTTCGTCCTCATCAGGCGGCACCGCCAAGAGGAAAAGATGCCCCTCCAAAAAGTCAACGCCCGCGGAGTGGGAAGCATTCCGTGTAGAGATGCAAAAGATTTTTGAGAAGCAGGGTAAGGCTCCGTCTGAGCCTTCTGTAGAAGCCAGCAAGGAGCAGTCTCAGGCCGAAACCCGTACGCACTTGAACCCAGGTGGACAGCGTGATTCGCATCGAGAGGCCTCCAATGGACAAGGATCACTCGAGACATGTCGAGCGTTCAAGATCATCAACGCCTTCGAAGACTGTAGAACCCTCGAGGCCCTCGGCACCAAAACGTCGAAGGAGCCAGTCTACTTTGTCTAGGCCTTCAGCGCCATTGTCAATGCCGAAGCCATCAACGCCAAAGGTACCAATTGGTCAGTTCAGCCCCCAGGGCCTGAGACTAAAATCAAATCTAAATCGACGCCTTCGAAACCGGTGAGTACTCCTGAAAAAATCTTCACTCCTCTGCGAAAGAAGGATTTTTTCAAATCCCTCTCTTCCATTTTTGAAGAGGAGGAGAGATCAGATGGGGAGAATTCCCCTTTTGGGCTTCAGTATGGGACCCCCAATTTGCCAGAACGCCTCATATCAGAAGAGAGCAAGATCTTTGACACCTTGAATAATGCCAGCAGCATTGACACCTCTCCTTAGTTGGAGTTCGGCAGGTCAGACTAGGGGAAGACGGTGACTCCTCATACCGGCAACTGATGTCTAGAGTAGTGGAGTAGCTAGGGTGGGCTAGACCCCGTTAGTTTGATCAGGATGGTCTGACCAATATTCTAGACCAAGGTCCACCTGCAGATCCTATATTACCCTTCCATGTGGCGCTGCAAAAAAGGGTGGCTAGAAATTGGGAGACCCCTGACACCCATCTGACGGTGGACAAGTCCCTTAGAAAGAAATATCGCCTTTCCAGTAGCGACCACAGCTACCTGTTCAAACACCCCAGGAGAGCCTGGTGGTTCAGGCAGCCACGGCTACCTCGAACAAGGCAGCGTACCCTACCATCCCTCCTGATAGGGACGACAAACGCGTGGATGGGCATGGAAGATATTTTCAGCTGGGATTATGGCCCTGAAGTCGGCCAACTCCACATGTGCCTTAGCAACATTTTCGTACCCTCTGCGGGAGTGCATATCCATGGCTGCGAAGCATATTCCAGAAGGGGATGAAAGGAACGGCTTCCTGGCTATTATGAAGGATGGCAAGGAAGCAATGTGCGAGTCCCTTCAGTCTGGATTGGACACTGCGGATAGCATCAGCAGGTCCATGGCCACGAGCACAGTGATGCGCAGATTTGCGTGGTTGCGGAAGTCAGGTTTTGCACCGGATGTGCAGGCTCATATTCTCAACATGCTTTGTGACGGGTCTCACCTTTCTGGCAGCAAAGCTGATGAGAGCCTTGAGAGGTTGCAGACATCGAAGGCGGCTGCCAAATCTCTAGGGGCCGCTGTTAAGCAAACTAGCCTTTTCGTCTGGCGGGACAGCCATGAAGGTGGGGGTGATCTTTTCGCTACTGCTCATTTGGAAAGGCGAAAGGAATGGACAGTCAAAGAGGCCAACGGAAGATCCCTCGTGGTGGACGAGGTAGAGATGCCAAGCAAACTCCAGCTACCTTGCCATCAGCGTCTGCGGCAACCGCTTCAAAACCACTTTGAGAACTTGCATCACGTGTCACTGGTGGGGGGAAGGCTGTCTCAGCATCTCGAAGAATGGCGAGCCATTACTTCAGATGCGTGGGTTCTGGAGACAACAGCCCACGGTCACTGCCTACCATTCATAATGCAGCCTCACACAAATCCACCAGGGAAACACTCTTTGAGGATTCCAGATCCGCTCCTTGTGCAGGAAATATTAACCCTGCTAGAGAAAGGTGCTATAGAACCAGTGCCTGTAGCAGAGAGGAACAAGGGTTGGCATTCCCCATATTTCTTTGATTCCCAAGAAGGACGGAGGACTGAAACCCATTTTGGACTTGAGATACTTGAATAAATTCTTCAGGAAGGGCACATTTAGGATGGTCTCACTTTCTTAGATCCTTCAGGCCCTCCAATTACAGTATTGGTTGGTGTCATTGGACCTTCAGGATGCTTATTTTCATTTGCCAATCCATTTCAAGCACAGAAAATACTTTGCCGCTGGTGGCTTGCACTATCCGTTTCGGGTCCTGCCTTTTGGGTTTACCTCCGCCCGAGGGTCTTCACTAAACTAATGGTGGTGGTGGCAGCGCATCTACATAGGGGGGGGGGTTCAAGTCTACCCCTACCTGGACGATTGGCTGATCAGGGCTTGTTCTCGCGAACAAGCCTTGGAACACCTCAGCGTTACCTGCCACTCCATGCATATGCTGGGCTTCTCCCTCAATTTCAATAAGTCACACATGACATCTTCCCAACAGCTCCAGCTTATCGGGGCAGTTTTAGACACGTCCTTGGGAAAGTGCTCGTCACCCAAGGTGAGGGCTCAAGACGTTATCCAGATGGTAACATTTCAGAATGCCCACTGTCTCCCGCCCTTTGAATTCCTAAGGTTGCTCGGCCTCATGGCATCCTGCATTTATCTGGTGCCAGAGGCCCGTCTATGAATGAGATGCCTACAGTGGGCTCTCTGAACACAATAGTCCCAGTTTTCGGGACGGATGTCGGATGTATTGCAGTTCCCGATCAAAGTTATGCAGGATCTTCTATGGGTGGGCCTGCGAGGAAAATATCCTGAAAGGGGAACTTTTTTGGCAACCATAGCCGGAGATGACTGTAGTGGCGGACGCCTCACTCATGGGTTGGGGAGCCCACACCAACGATCTAACAGCCAGCGGTCGTTGGTCACCATCTGAGTCCAAACTGCATATCAGTCTTTTGAAGCTGAGGGCAATCAGACTAGCGCTGAAGGCCTGCTGCCTTCTGTCAGGGGAAATAATGTCCTGATAAGGACAATACAGTGGCCATGCATTACCTCAACAAAAGAGGTGGTGTAGGGTCACTACCACTGTGCAGAGAGGCAATGCAGCTCTGGTACTGGGCAATTCGAGAAAGAATCTCCCTATCAGCAGTGCTCATGAAGTCCTTCAAGAGATCTTCACCCTTTGGGGAGCCCCTCAAGTAGATCTTTTTGCGACTGGGATCAACCAGAAGTGCAAAGTGTACTGCTCAATGGAATTTCCTCCGAGAGGAGCTCTAGGAGACGCGTTTGTGGTGGATTGGGATTTTCCACTGCTATACGCGTTTCCGCCGGTCCCCATCATTCCTCAAGTAATCAGGAGGTTGAGACAGGTCGGGAGACACATGGCCCCGGATTGGGCCAGGAGGACATGGTACCCGGACCTTCTGGACATGTCCATCTGTCCTCCGATCCGTCTTCCACAAAGAGAGGACCTTCTCTCGCAAAGGGAGGGTCAGGTACTCCATCCAGAGGTCAACACACTCAACCTTCATGTGTGGTTTCTGAAAGGTTGAGATACAAGGGTTGGGACCTCCCGGATGACGTGATGGAGGTGTTGCTTTCGGCAAGAAGGCCAGCAACAAAATCTCTGCCGTTGGAATAGGTTTTGCGACTGGTGCAGCAAAAAGAATGTTGATCCTTTTCTATGTTCGACTACGGATGTGCTATCCTTTCTGCTTTGATTAGCACACAAAGGTCTTCACATTGAGACCATTAAGGGTTATCTAGGAGCGCTCTCCATATTCAAGCGCTCATCGGAGGAATGTTCCTGCTTCAAAATTCCATTGGTACTCAATTTCTGAAAGGGCCCACCTTCTGCTTTTCAGGTTCCAGTTTGGGACCTTAACCTGGTTTTAAAATTCTTAATGTGTGCACCATTTGAACCTTTGCACACATGCCCATTGAGGTTGTTAACCTTCAAGACTATACTGTTGGTCGCTCTAACATCTGCACGAAGAGTGAGATGTTGCAGGCACTTTCTTCAAAGCTACCCTTTACCGTATTCCACAAGGACAGGGTTGTGTTGAGGGTTAAACCATCCTTCCTACCTAAAATAGTATCAGACTTCCATTTAAATCAGAAAATTGTTCTGCCGGCAATTTATGCTCCGCAGCATCCCAGTAAAGGGGAAGAAAGGCTCCATAGATTGGACCCCAGAAGAGCTTTAAGCTTTTATGTGTCTAGGATGTCCAAGTTGAGGGTGAATGACCAGCTCTTTATAGGATATACTGGATGCAAGTGAGGGTCGTACTTTCGACAGGATGTCCCTCCAACATTCCTCGTCGCCCTCCCATCCTACCCCTCTGTAAAATTTCCCATGCTATTACAGCTTTCGTTCCAACAAGGCTGACTACTGCCTGCCTGTACTAACGGGCAACTTTGCTAACACGAGGAGGGAAAAATAGAACTGAGGCCAATGGGCGCTGTGCGTGCTACTTATAACATCCAATGGTGTCACCCTCGACAGAGGCCCTCGAGGGACCTCAACTCGACGCCATCGACGCAGGCGCCCTCTGCCGAAAAAGTTTTCCGAAGCAGCCGAAGCTGCACATTACATGTCAAAGATGAGGAATACGTTGGAGGAACATCCAGTCAAAAGAATATTATCAATTGGTAAGTAACGTGTTCTTCTTTTCCCATTTGGCTTCATCAGGCGTTTCATTGAATCCTTTTGCTCCTATTTAGCAGCAATTGGAACTTAATTTAACACACGGGAGTCCTGCGTTTTTTTTCGTCCAACCCTGTCATTCAGAGGCACTTGGATGGTCTCATCAGACTATCCTCCAGTCTACCTACTTTACTGTATATGGGACTTGAATGTTTGGCTGTGGCACCCAAGCCCTTTGAGCTTATGGCTTCTTGAGATTTTAAACTCCTTTATTAGAAAGTTGCCCTTTTGGTGACCCTTACACCAGCAAGCAGGGTTAGAGAGATGCAGGCTTTTTCAGCCTCAGTATTTGGGACATATTATTAACAAGGACATGGCTGTTTTGAGAACTGACGCAGACTTTTTTCATGAGGTGGTTCCCTCTTTTCATATTAATGAGGAGGTGGTCCTTCTAACTTTGTTTCCAAATTCTCATTCTCTGGCTGATGTTGTTTATTTAAGAAGGGCACTTGAGTAAGGACCAAGCAGTTCAGGTAACCAGATGCCTTATTTGTCATCTTTGGGGCCAGAGTCCAGGCTCTCAGTTATTCAAAGCAACCATTGCTAGACAGCAGGTGTGTGGTATTAACCATTGTTATGCCCAACATAAACTGCCTTCTCCAAAGGGGCTAAAGGCCCATGCTGTCCGGCTCAAAACTATTGCTGTGGCCTTCAAGCAGAACATGCCAAGGAAGGTCATTAGCAAAGCTGCTACATGTCCATGCCATCAGCTTTTGCAAACCCTGTCTTGATACCACCCCCAAGGCCGATTCTATGTTTGCCAGCCAATCCATTGAAACCTTTTTTCAGGTTGTGTGACAAGCCCACACTCTTGACAGGAGGGTGAAGGGGATGAGAACTAGCCAGGGCCACCCCTGCGAGGGATGGTGATGACAGGATCCCATTTCTTTCCCCCCAACCCTGAGCCAAAATGCTTCGGTGCACACCGATTTTTGCTCATGGCATTCCTCGGCCAGATAATGACCTGTTGGTTTCTTTTCCTTCTAGAAAATGTGCAGTCGATGCAATGAGAGCAGTCCCGACAAAGGAAGAAACCTGTACTGGGTGGAGGGGCTTCACGATGGAGCCAGAGATAGCCGCTGAGAGAAAGAGTTTGCGGCGCAACTGAAGAACACCCGAGACACTAGCGTGCCATGACTAAAGGAGATAGAAGTCTTGTCCTTACGCAGCAGAGTACAGAGGCTTGCGGAATGCCTATAGAGAGCTGGTTGGCCATGCACGAACACACAGGTCCCCTAGACCACTAGGGTAAAAAAGGGGACCGGATATACCCTCCCTAAGGACACTTACCTACAAGAACCGCCCCAAAAGGGGACACAGAGCTTGAACGTAAACCTTGGCCTTGCCACTAGACTCAGTAAACAGAAAACCAATGTGGGATGCACGAGTGGCGCTTTTTGAAACATTGCACCATGCACATACCTACTGCGAAGAAATGAACAGATTTGCTAGGGAGAGGGGACCAATCCTGAGAGAGACTGGGGGCACTTTAGCAAAGAACAAGAAGCGGGAAGTGTGGGTTCTGGATGCGGTCAGAGTTGAAAGACGACCAAGAGACGAGCACGAGGAATATGTGAGTGGTGGCAGCCTGTTAAGGGTATTTGTCAAGCAGGTGAGGTATTGGCATGTTAGATTTTGTTTGATTTTATTTATTTCTTTTTTTTTGCACCCCACCCTGGGGGGGGGGGATGCAGCGCCACCAACACCAAAAATGCAACACAGCGCTAAAGCAGAAACCCATGATTAGTAACCATAACAAATGAACTAGAACAGTAATGTTTTTAGGGCCTTCTGGAATTGCACGTTCCAGAGAACAGCCGCTCAAACAGAAAAGGAACGTCCGCCAGTTCTGGCAAGATGAAACCTGAGAACAACCAGGAGAAAGCGGTTTGCAGAGCGAAGAGCACGACAAGGGACATACCGCAGAAATTTGTGCTGCAGGTACTTGGGCCCAACACCGTAAAAATGCCCCATACACCAGACACAAGGACTTTAAATGGACACTTCTGGCCACCGGCAGCCAGAGATCTCAAAACAAGGGAAATATGTTCCCGAAAACGTGTGCTGGTGGCAAGGCGAGCGGGCGAGTTCTGGAGAACCTGCAGGCAGCGTAACAGGTAATCCGGCTGAGCCAGGTACAGAGAGTTGGAATAATTGATCTTGCTCAGGACAAGAGCAGAAACCACTGGCGCACGTAAATGAAGAGGAGTGAATTGAAAGACCTGCCAAAGGATTTTCAGCTGGAAGTGGCCCGCTTGGCAAACTGCACTGACCTGAGGAGCCATAGACACGGAAGTGGAGAGCTTAACACCCAGGTTCTTGACCACAGAAGCAGCAGCAGAGCGGTAAAAGACAAAAGGAGGCCAAAAGGGAGCAGTCCAAGAGGAGGAAGGAGAAGAGGAATCCACAACCAAGACCTCAGTTTTGTCGCCATTTAATTTGAGCCAATTTTTGGCCACTCAACAACCCACGGCCGTTAGGCAGTCTTGTAGCTGAGAGGCTGTAGGCAGGATGAAGAAGATTCAGCATAACCAAGATCTGCGTGTCATCAGCATATGAGTAACATCTAAAGCCATGGGCGTGGATGAGAGCAATTGGAGGCCGAATATAGATGTTGAAAAGGGTGGGGGACAGGGCGGATCCCTGTGGAACCCCACACGACAAAGCTGAGATAGCAGAGAGGAACGGCTGAAGCAAAAGACGCTTTGACCGATCAGACAGGAAGGGGTGAAACCAGGCAAGGACTGGGCACAACATGCCCACGGCAGCTAGACAACTGATCAGGATTGAGTGGTCGATAGTATTAATGGCAGCTGATAGGTCTAACAAAATCAGCGCTGCCACTACACCCTGATCACTAATCCGAGTCAGATCGTCCAGCACTGAGACCAAAAGTGAGGAGGGAGATAGACCCGCGCCACCGTTGTTTCCGGACCGGCTGATCTCGAGTTCTGCAGGCAGGAGGTTTCACTCCCGCCAGGTCTGACCTGGCAGGTTTAACACCACCTGCCAGCAGGCAGACTTGGAAACACCGGCACCATTACAGCATGGTGCCGGTGTTTCTACTTCCCCATTTCCATGGAGTCCTATGGGACTCCATGGGAATGGGGATTTACCGAATTCCGCCTCCAGAATTACCGGGTCACGGGGGTTGTAATGCCCCAGTGATTCCAGGAATCACAGAGGCGGAATGGTAATACGAGTCCGGTGGTAACCTGCCAGAATTTCCAGCACGGTTACCGCCGGACTCGTAATGAGGCCCATTGACTCTTACACTGCATTTTAGAAAAGCTGTCAAAATGTTATTGTTTGTATAAACGTCACTAGCCGAACGTTTTCTGGATCAAACTTCTCGTATGTGATTGACTGTACTGTATGATGCCCGGCCTCCGCTCACTGTAACCACGAGCCAAGCCTAAGACATATTCTTGCAACAGCGCCTTGATGCCGTTGGGCTGCAGTGGGTTTTACAAATTCAAATAAATAAACTGCCTGGGAGGTGTGGCTACATGGCCATAGGATAGGCTGTGTTTACCGAGGGCTCCTGCTGATCCGCCGGAATCCTGTGAAAATGTACATTTTCAGCCAGCTGTGAAACACCAAAAAGAAACTACAGAAGTATGAATATGCGTGGACAGCACAGCTCGCATGCCCGGCGAAATCCCTGACTCGGAAGACTAACTGGCAGCAGTAGAAGTTTGTGCGAGGTGGCCAGATGACAAACAAGATGGCGGCTACAAGACAAAGGGAATAGCCGACGGAGTGCCGCATCGCTACAGTGTAGCCAGCCGAAATGCTGCTGTGATGCGACCACCCACACAAAAGTATTGAACCGAAGCAAGGCTACTGTGGCTGCGACTACGGGCGAGGCAGCAGAACGAAATACACCTTCGCCGGTGCAAGTAAAGTCAGCCAGCGGCACTGCGAGCGCAGGAGGTGCATGGAATACTGAAAGTGATACCGGAGGGACGGATAGATGTGCGTCACCTTCCCCGCATGGAACGGAATGAAAAGAGCGCCCAGGGTAGCGTGGCCATAAGATAAGAAATACGTGACCATAACAGAACTTTACTGCAGCAAACAAAATAAATAAAAGTGTGAGCCGTATCTCACCAAATCGGATGAGGAGAGCAGCTGATAGAAGACTTCGCAGTGAAATCCCTCAGGCGCCTGGGACCGCAACAAACCTATGCGAGGTGCAGCCACAATGTATCCATGCTCATCAACTGGAAAAAGTGCTTAACAACGCGAGCCAGTGAAACTGACACCCACAGTGAGACTCGGCACCCCGATGCATTGCCAGAGCACGCAAATTTCTGCTAAAGTGCAGGCTGAATGCTAAGGTGGGATTCAATCTGCGCAGGGAACATTGGAAACCCATATAAAACACTGGGGGCATGAAGGAATTGTATGACCCAGGGGCCACACGGGGACTAGTAGTATAACACTGGAGATCACACCAGCCCAATTCAGATGTGGAAATAGCCTTGTGAAATGTTGTTTATTGCAGCATGTATACTAATAGTATGAGGACCCTGAGACTTGGAACCAAGATGGCGCCCGCTGCAGGACAATAAGGGAAGAATAGAAACTAGAGTGACTGACCACGGAATACCTACGCCAGCGGCTTGTGGTGGATTGTGATAATACAGCAATAGACTACAGTGCAGAACAAGCGCCCCAAAGAGCAAGCTGGGCAGGGAACCGGACTGGAACACAGTGAAGTAGCAACACGATCAAGAAGGGTCCAAGAAACAAAAGGCATGAGGAGGCAGTGAAGACACGCTCATGCAGAGCCATGAGATACCGTATTACATGTGAATAATATCGGCTAAATAAAAGGGGTGGAGCAAGCGAGGGCAAAAGCCGAGATCCGGATAAACAAGACTGCCTGACGCAACATAGCCCTGTCAACAACACTGTCGGGCACTGCTGCCATAGGGTAGGTCCTGAAGGGTGCGGGGAGAAGCAGGCAGGACTGAATGCGTGGTAGACAATGGACGGTCCCTTGGATAGTGGGACGCCCACACATTACACAACGGAGAAAGGGCACCCGCAGAGAGCAGCAGCATAGTGGAAAATCTGAGGTGTGCAGAGGTTGGAATCCGCGGCAAGGGACACCCAAGCGCCCGGAGGGACAGATGGTGAGATGTAAAGGGTGCGTGTCACAGTCAAAGGGGAGCCACACAGACACAGTGAATCTCAGGTGGTCACAAAGCTGCAAATGATTCAGTTGGAACACGGTGGCCACAGATTGAGCCCTGAAGAGAGCAAGGCTATCGGATCGCGACAGCATAAACCCGACTGATGGCCATAGCACCCCCAACAGACTCTGTGAACTGCAACAACTACGTTTGTTGGAGGGCACGTCCACTGGAGAGAGACCTATTACAAAGAAGCACCTGACACGTTCTCCCTACTCGTGAAAAGATGGCATCTAAGGTGCCCAAAGCAAAAGGGAAACAACTCGCCGTAGAGGAGTTCGCCAAATCACCACCAGCAATGGAAGTGGCAAGACCTAAGGGACAGCACACACAACAGGAAGAAATCACAGCTCGCAGCTACAAACAAATAGTAGATGCCATAGCGGAATTGAAAGTATCTTGGGAGAGCAAGATGGGCGCTGCTATCCAGGAATTGAAGACCGCGCTTGAGTGCAAAATTGATGCAGTACGTGTGGACGTAAACCTGCTGCGACAAGATGTCTGAGCGATAGCCGAACACACGGGGAACTTGGAAAAGGAGGTGAAAGCCAACACAGACACGTGCTCGACCAATGCCAAAGAGATCCACACACTACAACAAGTGCACAACCTCCAGAGCAGAACTGAAGAAGCGGAAGGGCGTGTTTCCCCCGGAACAAGGTACGCATGGTTGGACTTCTGGAAGGAGAGGAAGGATCGGACCTGACAAATTATGTTGAGAATATGTTAATACAAGAGATAACTGATGGTGCACTTAGCCAGGGATTTGCAATAGAACGGGCAAACGGACCCTTGGTCAGGAGGCCGCCATCGGGAGACCCCCCCCCCGCAGCCGATCATTGCAAAACACTGAACTATAAAGAGAGAGAGAAGATCTTGAAACATTTCCGCAAAGGGGGGACCATAAGCAGAGCGTCGGCAACCATCACAGTGTATCCGGACTACACCCTCTTGGTGCAGAGACAGCGTATGAACTATATGGCGGCCAAAAGGAGGCTGCGGGAGGCGGGCTACCGATACATGCTGCTGTATCCCGCGAAGATGAAAGTGCTTCATAAAAACAAGGCCCTTTTTTTGACTCAACAGAGGATGTGATGGCATGGCTGGACGCAAGGAACTGCCCGTCAGGACCGGGAGACCAGGCGGAGAGGGAGGAGAAGTGAATCGGCACCTTCGTAAGGCCACACAGGCGGACATGTAGACTCAATGGAGAGAAGTACAGCATGCATATTGACTTTGGAACTAGATATAATTGCGCACTAGATCTGTACCCCAGATCTATATTATATACGGAAGATAGTCGAGTGGTGGAAGGTACGCAGTGCCTAACATACAGAAACGTATTACAAACTGTAGCTTTAATGCAGGAGCGGAGGAGACGCATCTATCCCCCAGTAGTCGAATTAGGTAGGATATTAGTAAAGTATTCCCCTGCTGGATTCCGAGTATCAGCTAGGCCATAGAAAGGGACTAGATGAGGGGTAGCCTGAGATCCAGGGATGGAGCTGGGCAATTGTTTGGGAAGTTGGGGCGGGTGGCAATGGGATGGGAGAGGTGGGGGGAGGGAAGGGGAGTTGGGAGATTTGCAGTGTTATTTGTTGGGAGGTTTGAAGGGGTGTTAGTTGGGGAGCTATGGGTCCCTGGACGAGGTGGGGCGGAGATGGGACGGGATATGGATGAAGATGGGAGACCTTAGAATAGTAACCTGGAACGTCAGGGGACTCAACAGCTATCTGAAGAGGAACAAGGTCATGATGTACCTGAGGATGCAAAAGATAGACATAGCCTTATTACAAGAAACCCACCTCACTAAAGAGAAACAGGAGGTGATAAAAAAAAAATATAGAGGGACCACCGTTGGAGCAACTTATTCGGCATATGCCAGGGGAGTAATCACCTGAGTAGCGCCACATGTACCCTTTCAGCTACTGCAGGCCACAGTGGATCCGGATGGGAGGATGGTGGTGATGCGGGGCATGTTAGAGAATAGAGAACTGAGCATAATCAACAAATACGCCCCAAACCCAGACATGGTGGCCTACTTCAAGACATTATACAGCAAAATCAGCCGAGGAGCGGTGATATGGGGAGGGGACTTTAACTGCACGCTAAATCCCAAAATGGACAGATCAGATACAAAACTAGACAGACCTACTCCCGCAGCTAAAACCCTGCAGGCCCTGCTGGGAGGTTTTCAGCTGGAAGATGTATGGAGGCAGCAACACCCGAACGATGGGCACTATTCACACTATGCAGCCCCACAAAAGCTATACACGAGACTGGACTACATGTTCGCCACTCTGGAACTCATTGGGGAGATTGAGAGTTCAGAATATAAAGCAAGGATACTATCAGACCACTCCCCTTTGGTCCTGGCATGGCGACACCAGCCCCCCAGAGCCAGGATCCCAACGTGGAGGCTCAGAGCCGAAGCACTGAGAGATAATGCATTCTGGGAGGATATAAGGTGGGAGATAACC